>NC_091440.1:54618289-55218289 GCF_964237555.1 Oryctolagus cuniculus | reverse complement strand
CAAATATAGCCTAGTCTAAAATAAGTACAAAGGCTAAATAATATTTATTAAATATTCATTGTGTGACAATGCATGTGTTAATTGTTTTTGCATGCTTTCCTCAAATATTAAATAATTATGATACATGGATAATGATTTAATTCTTTTGTGGATTAAAAAATTTTATGATCAAAGAGGTAAAGTAATTTGTACAAAGCTGTGTAGGTAATGCTGCCCTTGTCTGACTAAAATCTATAAATCTAGGTCCTTTACACTAAACTCCAATACTGTGGCCACAGTAATTTAAGATAAATAAGTGTTTTGAGTACTCCTTTTTGCATAAAAATTAAAGTACTTTATATTCATTGCTGGAATTTAGCCCTGTGAAACTGAATGTTTAGGAGCAAGCAATCAAAAGGGTTGGATGATGATGGTGATGATAGGTAATAATTGAGTGCTTATATTGTGATAAGATACTCTCTTTTCTGAGCATTTTAGATGTGTTAGCTAGTTTGAGCTTTCCAACAATTCAATAAACTAGATACTTTTACTGTTCCCATTTTAGATGTGAACACAATACACAGAAAGTGCAAGTAGGTTGCCTAAGTTCATTTCACTGGCAACTTACTTGAATCCTAGCCGTTCATTCCTTCTTTTCTGCACAGTAGTATATCCAGAGGAAAAAGGAACTAAATAATATTGCTTTTGTTGCCTAACTTATGGCTAGAACTTGGTCCAGTGCATTTTTCTGTATATCTCATTTAAGGGCCAGAAAAGGTGTTTAGGTTAAAAAGTGCAATGAATAGTGGAGATGGAACTGAAATTGACAGGGACCACTTAGTATGTATATATTCTATTATTTTCATTCTATTTTATGTATTAAGTGCAATATACTGAAACTTAGAGAAATAGCTTGCACAAAGTTACACGGGTAATATGTGCTGTAGCTACAATAGGAGAAAAGAGTCCATGCTGCTTATCACACTTTTAAGGTGATTTTCAAAACATATCCTCAGTTTACATCAGGATTTTAATCAATACATATAGACTCAAAGCGGTAACTTTAGTGAAGCAAATTGACATATCTGTCATCTCACATGTTTACTATTTTTGTGACATGAAAAGCTAAAATATACCTAGCAAAAATCTTTAATATATGGTAATTGTATAACTATACTCCTCATATGGTATGTTTGATATCTACACTTGTTCATCCTATATATCTGCTACTTTGTATCCTTTATTTCAAGATTAGCTCTTCTCTCTTCTCTCTTGGTCTGATAACCACTGTTTTATTCTCTATCTCTAAATATTTTATTTTATTTTTCAGATTCTGCATGTGAGATAATAAAATAGCTTTCTTTCTGTGTCTGGTTTATTCACTTAGCATAATATCTTCCAGGTTTATTCTGGTCATGGAAATGCAGATATCTGTTCAAGGTAATGATTTTATTTCCTTTTGGTGTATGAGGGTACTTGAAAATGTTTATGAAAAACTGAGTTGAACGTTTAGTTCATTGCATAAATGTTTGAAATTCACACATAATATGCATTTCCAATATCTTTTTTTTTTTTTTTTTTTTTTGACAGGCAGAGTTAGACTGTGAGAGAGAGAGAGAGAGAGAGACAGAGAGAAAGGTCTTCCTTTTCCATTGGTTAACTCCCTAAATGGTTGCTACTGCCGGCGCACTGCGACGATCCAAAGCCAGAAGCCAGGTGCTTCCTCCTGGTCTCCCATGCGGGTGCAGGGCCCAAGCACTTGGGTCATCCTCCACTGCTTTCCCAGGCCACAGCAGAGAGCTGGCCTGGAAGAGGAGCAACTGGGACAGAATCCGGCGCCCCAACCGGGACTAGAACCCGGGGCGGAAGATTAGCCAAGTGAGCCACGGAACAGGCCTCCAATACCTTTTTTTTTTTTTTTAATTTATTTATTTATTTGAAAGACAGAATTACAGGCAGAGGAGAAACAAAGACAATAGAGGTCTTCCAGGCACTGGTTCACTCCACAGATGCCTGCAGTGGCTGGAACTGGGCCAGGCTAAAGCCAAGAGCCCAGAGCTTCTTCCAGGTCTCCCACTTGGGTACAGGTGCCCAAGCACTTGTGCTATCTTCCACTGCTTTCCCAGGTGCATTAGCAGAGAGCTGGATCAGATGAGGAGCAGCCGAAGTCTCCAACAGGTGCCTATATGGGATGCTGGCATCACAGCTGGCGGCTTTACCTGCAATGCCACAATCCCAGCCCCTCCATAGCCTTTTTTAAAGACTATTCCTATGCATAGATTTCAAAACAATTTTAACCAACATAAACTTATCTTTTAATTCCACTTTACCATAAACTTCTTGAAGTATACTTGTATACCCAGAAGAGGGATCGCTAAGTCATACAGCTATTGGAGGCAAGGAGAAGCAGGTAAGAACTGTGTCTGCAGAGGTGACCTAGGGCATGAGGAAGACCGCAGGCCCAGGGAACAGGATGTACCTGAAGGGGGACAGTCTTGGCAGTTCTTTGCAGCTCAGAGAGTCTGCCTTGGGAGAATGAAGCTATGGAAAGAGATGCGCTATTTTGCTAGAACACCCAGATGTCTTCTTGCTTACCTACACAAGACATTGCTTAGGCTGCCCTGGCCCTAACCTCTCAGCCACATAAAGCAAATACAAGTATGGGAACAGATGCAGTCAGGGTTCACACCCGCGAGTCTGCAGCCCCCTGACCCTCACCTGAACCTGTCTCTGAGTAGATTTTCATCAGCTGACACACAGGGATGGCTGGTGTACCCCACAAGTGGTGCCCAACGTGGGGCACCGGCAACAGGTAGTGTTCATGGAGCTGAGAGAACTGAAGTTGATTCACACAAGGTGAGCAGATTGCCGAAGACAAAATTAAAAAAATGTGAAAAGGGAAAAAGGAAAAGGGGGCCTTCTACACTCTTGGAACATTTCATACTAAGTAACTTGAGGCATTATGGCAGAATAGCGGGCTTATGTTAAGGTGTTGAAACAACTGATGAAAGCTGGCAGAGCTGTGGTGACACAGGAATAGCCCGAGAAGCTAAGGCTGTGGTAATGGATCTTAGCCTGTGGTCTCCTGATAAAGGCATGTTAGATTTAGAGAGCTGGGAGAAAGTTGAAAAAAAATTTACAGAGTGGCCAGCCTTTGGTGTATATGACATCCTATAATCCCTGTATCTTGCTATCTTGCTTACTGCTACTCTAAATTGCCAAAGACAAAAGAAAAAAATGTGAAAAGGGAAAAAGGAAAAGGGGGCCTTCTACCCTCTTGGAACATTTCATACTGAGTAACGAGGCATTGTTGCTATATGAGGCATTGTTGCAGAATAGCGGGTTTATATTAAGGTGTTGAAACAACACCTTGTTTTTTGCTTGTTTGTTTGTTTTACCGCCAACCAGGCTCTCTGCAGGGCCATGTTCCCCAACATCCCTCTTATGTTTTCTCCTAGACTGACAAGGGTAGGCTCCCTTGCTGCTCTGACTCAAAGTTCACATTTTTTTTTTTTTAAATTTTTGACAGGCAGAGTTAGACTGTGAGAGAGAGAGAGAGAGACAGAGAGAAAGGTCTTCCTTTTCCGTTGGTTCACCCCCCAATGGCCGCCACGGCCGGCACACCGCACTGATCTGAAGGCAGGAGCCAGGTGCTTCTCTTGGTCTCCGATGGGGTGCAGGGCCCAAGGACCTGGGCCATCCTCCACTGCACTCCCTGGCCACAGCAGAGAGCTGGCCTGGAAGAGGGGCAACCGGGACAGAATCTGGTGTGCCGGCGCCGCAAGGCGGAGGATTAGCCTATTGAACTGCAGCGCCGGCCCACATTTTCTTTCTTACTAAATTATGGAAGTTTTTCTGCGGATATATTTAAGATTCTTCTGTTCTCCGATCAATGTATGTCTTGTTAAGCCATAGAGCTCTCCAATGCCACTGCCTTAAAAAGTATGAAGATCTGTAAAGCCCTGTTAATATGTCCTAAGATGTTGTAAACTGTTGAGTTGTTACAATCATGACTATTTTAAATCTTTTGCCATGCATAATGTGATTATCAAAATATTTATGTCTTGAAGAAAACATTGTTGGCATTATGCTTAAGTGGCTTGTCTTCTAGGCTAAACATTTTCCCGAGACTCCTAGGGCTTGCAACTCTTTGGTGAAGTATAATTGTGTAAAAATCATTTACCTGTTTCCTACCTGGATTCAAAAAGTGCTTTAATGTTTTCAATACTCAGAAATTTCTTTAAAGTAACTATGAATTAAAATTCTGTATGTCCTTTCAAAAAGATTTTTTTTCTTAATTTGGCAGTGTTGAGGATTGGTTAGGATGTGAATTGAAAAATTATTAGGCAAAAAAGATGTGGAGAAAGCTGTAAGCATGAGAATATATTCCCAGTTACAAAAGGTTGAGAAAATTTTCTGATAAAAGTTTTTGATAAAAAGAGAAACTTAAAAAAATAAGTATGCTGTATAGGCCTTACAGATGGACAACACAAAATCTAAAACCACTTCCATCATAGCTCTCTGCTGGGATGCGTGCTTAAAAACCTGAAACATTTTTGACCCCTAACTCTACTGAAAAAAGACATTTGATCAAAGAAAGTGCCTAGCCTTTACCTAGAGATTTCACCCAGCTTCCATCTCTACTTTCTGTCACAATATATTGTCATCTCAGATCATTCCCCATAGGATAACTTAAAAATCCATTATCAGGTTATGGAGCCAAACTTCTATTGTACGTGTGTAACAGTCTAAAGGATTAAACCCCATCCCCTACTCCTCTTGGCTGTAGTCTTCGGGAAGTGGCAGTTTTTAGTTTTTTCCTTGGTCTGGAACTGCCTTGCAACTTAGTTCTACCCTTTTGCCTGGTGGGAGGAGTGAGGAGAAAAAACTGGCTATCTCAATGTCTCTCATGCTGACTAGGTCCAGTTGTGTAACTAGACTTTGGATTGAAATGGATGTTTTGTGGCACTGGGAGTGAGGACCATGAGGGGACTGTTGATCTTCTAGCCCTTTCAGACCCCTTAATCCTCAGGTGGAACCCTCCACCAAGCTATCTTGGCACAGTGGAATCCCCACCCACCTCTTACTTGCTCTTTCTTGTCTCCATTTTTCCTTTCTGGGGGGGGACTGTAAACGCACGGGGCCAGTAATAACCTGATAAGAAACTGCAAGTCTCTGGCCAAGGATACTCCTTAGTGAGACTCAAAATTCCCCAAGGGAAAATAGGACCCCGACTGCCCCTCAGGATATCTGAGAGTCAATTTCTCCCCTTTTGCTTTCATTTCTGACCTCATCAAGTGCTGCTCCTTGGTGGAGTGAGGGCGAAAACTCCTGGGTTACCCCCTGCTGTCCTCCTGGGAGTGAGTCAGATGGGTCTGGGAGAAGCCTCTCCAAAACTCCCCAGACAAGGGGAGGGCTGTCTTGGCCTCTTGCCTTTTCACTCTCCACTTGAGCTCTCTTACCCCACCCTACTCCCCACATAGTCACAGCCAGAGGCCTTTGCCAGATCTCTTCTGCATACAACACCAGACATGATTTTCAGCCCACTGGACTGGTAAGAAGTCGGCGACTGTCACCCCAAAGTGTGCTGTGCAGGCTCTGTTCCCCCTTCCTGTTTGTTCCAGGAACATAAAGTGACCTCTGGGAGGTCTAATGGGAGGGAAACTTGTCCCTCTTCCATTGTGGGGAAGTCTGTCCTGAAAAGTCAGGACCACTCACATTCTTCTACAGAAGAGCCCAGTTGTGTGGGGTTCTTTAGATATGCCAAGTGAGTGGTCCACCAACCTCCAGCCCATTCTCCCTGATCTGTGGGCTCCAAAATTTCTAGCAGCCCTCCTGACTCTCCTCTGGCCTGTCTATTAAGAAACCTGCATGGGTTTAGCCTAAGGGGAGAAATGAGGCCAAAAATGACTACTTTCCTTTGTATTAGAGCCTGGCCTGAATGTACATTGGAAAATGAGTGAGAGGCCAGACTTTGGCATTCTTCATCCCCAACTTCGTGATGTTCATAACTCTACAAAGAGAGATGGTAAATGGTCAGAGGTCCCATAGAGCCAAGCTTTTTCCCTCCTTTGAGGCCAACTGTCCTCAGTCCAAGACCCTCTCGGGCAGGAGAGTGCCCCCTTGCTTCTCTCTCTTCGCCCCTCCTCGGGATGCCAGGAGCGTAATCCTCTAGAAAAACCTGAACAGGATTCTTCTTCCCCCTCCTCTCAGTGACAGCCACAGCTATACTCCCCCTCTCTTCCTCTGTCACCCTCTATGCAATACTTTTCTTTACCTTGTCCTTTCCAGAGAAGAAAAGCCTCGCCTTAAGTCCTACACCCCACTATTACCTCCCCTGTCTCATCCTCTCTGTGATCCTGACCCAGCCGACGACCTACCTGCCTCAGGGTCCCCTTGAGCTTCTAACTGGAGATTTCCTCCAGGCTGACACACCTGCTCCGTTGTCTGATTCTCCCCACTCTTCTCAGCCTTGTCTTATCTTCTCCTTACACTTGAACTACACAATCCAAACCTGTTTTCCCTGCAAGGGAAGTAGCAGGTGTGGCAAGTCAAGTTAGGGTCCATGTACACATCTCTCTAACCTACCTAAATCAGATAGAGGAGCACCTAGGCTCATCCTCAGAGAATCCCTCTAAATATCCTAAGGAATTTCTTCACCCGACTCAGTCTTTTTTTCTTTTTTCTTTCTTTTTTTTTTTGACAGGCAGAGTGGACAGTGAGAGAGAGAGACAGAGATGAAGGTCTTCCTTTTGCCATTGGTTCACCCTCCAATGGCCGCCGCAGCCGGTGTGCTGCGGCCAGCACACCGCGCTGATCTGGAGGCAGGAGCCAGGTACTTATCCTGGTCTCCCATGGGGTGCAGGGCCCAAGCACTTGGGCCATCCTCCACTGCACTCCCTGGCCACAGCAGAGAGCTGGCCTGGAAGAGGAGCAACCAGGGACATGATGAAAACTATGCTGTCTTTATGGCCCACCTTACAGAAGTAATGACAAAATACACCAGTACAGATCTCAATTCCCCAGAGGGACAGCTGTTTTTAAATACCCACTTTATATCCCAATCAGTTCCAGACATCGGTGTAAACTCCAAAAGCTGGATAATGGCCCACAACCACCCAGAGAGAGCTCATACATGAGGTTTTTTGCATCTTTAACAATAGGGATGAGGAACTAAGGGTTCAGAAGGAAAAGCATCTAGAATTAAAATACCAGATGCTTGCCTCTAGAGTCCACCAAAACCCAATTCGCAAGCCAAGTTCCAGCCCTCTGGGAACTTGCTATTGATGTGACAAAGCTGGGCCAAGCACTAATACAGCCTAAGGCTTCCCACCAAGCTGTGCCCCAACTGTGAGCAGAGGAGCCACTGGAAGTTACTGTCCCCAGAGGGGATACCCTCCCCATCTAGGGTGGCCCTCTTCCTTGCCACTCCTGACACAGGACATCTCATCTCTGTTAAACCTAACAGAATCAACAAGCCGGGTTCCATCATCCCTGTCTCAGATGATTCCATGGACCTGAGGGTAATGGGAGCAGCGTCTGGCAGGCTAATTTCCTTTTTGGTAGACACTGGAGCTAGTTTAGCTGTTTTAAATGAATATCGTGGCTCATTCCCTTTTTTCCCTCTGTCTCTGTTGTTGGCATAAAGAGTCTCATTGAGATGCCCAATGAAAATTTTCCATTTATATTGTTCTTTGGGAGATATTACTCTTCTACATTCTTTCTGAGTTCTGCCCCATTTCCTGACTCCCCTTTTAGGTAGAGATTTTCTCCGGGGCATCTTTCCATTCCATATGTTTATCCTTCATGTGGGTGACTTTCCACCCCATACCTCTGCATCAAGACCCCCTCTCCTCTTAGTCAATCCTGTAGTGTGGGACACAGCATACCCTATAATTGCCACCCACCATACACCTGTTAGAGTTTCCCTAAAGGATCCTGCAAAAGCTACAGTTTTTCCATGATATCTTTTCAGTTAAGAGGACCATGGATGCCCAAAACCTATCATCAACTGTCTCCATCAGGCTCACATACTCGTTCGCACTCACTCCTCCCATAAGACAACTTCAGTTCCTCTCAAAGAACTAAATGGCTCCTATCATCTAGTAGAGGACCTCTGACACATTAATGCCTCTGTCTCTGCCCAACCCCTAAACTATTCTCTCCCAAGCATTACCTACAACTTCCTTCTTTACTATCTCGGACTCAAAGGATGCCTTGTTCACACTTCCTCTCAATCTTCCCAAAACCTTTTGCCTTCCCTGCTTCTTGCCATACTTGACAACTTACCTGGACTGTGTTACCCCAACATTTTTGAGACAGCCCACACTTCTTTGGAAAGGCAGATCTAGCCTCTATTAACCTTTCACTCAGCACTTTTGTCAATATGTTGATCTTTACTCTGTAGCTCCTTCTGAAAGACTGTCTCCAACATACCATTAGTCTTTTGAATTTGCTAGTTGAGAAAGTTTATAGAGTATCTCAGAAAAGGGCCCACCTGAATTCCACTTCTATCACCTTCCTGGGACTTCTCATGACACCAGACAGTCACACACTTTCTCTGGCTTGAGTACAGGCAATGCATCCTCTTCCCTTCCCACACACTAAGCAAGATCTCCTTTCTTTCCTGGGACTCATGGGATACTTGCACATGTGGATTCCAAACTTCTCTCTTATTGCTAACCTTGTCTATGAAACTACCCAAAGGCCATCTAGACAAGCCCTTATATTTCCCCTCTGGATACCCTATTTCAAACTCTAAAAATTGCTCTTTTACAAGCACCCTCCCTTAGCCTTCCTAAGCCATATAAACAATTCCTTTATTTATATTCCTTTATATTTATAGCGCTAAGTGACAAGCACTTGGTCTCCTGGCCCCTATGGCCTATTTCTCTGAACAATTGGATGGGGTCTATCAGGGCTGGTCCCAGTGCCTGAGGATACTGGCCACTGCTGCTCTCCTCATACCTAAGGCCAAAAAACTCATCTTTCACCAGCCCTTACAAATTTGGTCCTCCCACAGGTTGCAAGACCTCCTTAACCACTGGATTCTCCAATCTATATCACCATCTCATGTCCAGATCCTTCATTCCACCCTTCCTTAGCTTACTGAAACCTAGCACTGTGCTGCTTTCAGCTCAGCTACACTTCTCTCCACCATCATACCTGAGCCCTATTACTGCCCTGATACCCTTGAGTTCTCCCTGAATACATGCCACCATCTCACAGACACTCATACCATGAAGCTCCTGATGGGTTTATTGATGATACTATCTTCAAAACGCCCCTTTTTTTCTGCTAGATATGTGATTAATGAGGGTATAATATGATGATGCCACCTCTTTCCCCCTCCCCTGAAGGATCATTGAGGCTAAGCTGCTACCTCAAGGCACAACCTCCCAACAGGCCAAATTAGTAGCTTTAACTTGAGACAACCTCAGCCAAAGGGAAAATCATTAATATATACACTGATTCTCCATATGCCTATAACATCATCCATCCTAATGCCCAGGTATGGTGGGAAAGAGGCTTCCTGACAGTTGAAGGGACCTCTGTAATAAATGGCAAGCTGATTAAAGCCCTTCTTGATGCCACCCAGTTACCAAAAAAAAAAAAAGACACTGTTTTTCATTGGAAAGGCCACCAGAAATACAAACAGTACTTTCCAGAAGCTAATAAGCAGGCTGATCTGACAGATAAAGCAGCAGCCCGTCTTTTCTCCTTACCTTAGCCCCTGTCCACTCAGACCTATAAATCTCTCTTTCTCTCTCTCCTCTCTCAAAAAAAAAAAAAAAATAGAAATCTCTCAACTCTAACAATAAGGGGCCTTTAAGGAGGACTCATGATGGCTTCTAGTTAATAAACTAATACTCCCTCTTCTCTCCAAGCTATCTTTCTAAAAACAAAAACAAACAAACTTCCACTCTCTGTATCACTCAAATCCAAATTCTCTTCTTCATTTTCTAAAACCACACATACACCTAGCTCCTGCCATGCAACAAACTCTGAGCAACATATGCTAAACTGCTGACTTGGATTCTAATATCTGTCTAACATACCTCCCATTCCCTACTAACCAGGCCCATAGATCACTTCCTGGAGAGGACAAGCAGACTGACTATACGCCACCAGTTAAGTGGATACATTATCTATTTTATGGTGGACACCTTCTTGGGTTGGGTAGAACCTTTCCCTACCACTAACAAAATGTCTTCCATTGTCTCTACTTTTATTAATAGAAGATGTTGTCCCAGATTTGGACTTCTCACTTCCATACAATCAGATAATGGACCAGAATTTCTTTCTCAAATTACTTGGGTGATATCTGCCTCTCTTCATCCCTCATGGCACTTTCACATTCTCTATCATCCCCCTCTTCAGGAAAAGTGGAACAGATGAGTGGAATCTTAAAACAGGCTCTAATTAAGCGCTTCACCAAGGTTCACATATAATTCATAAAGCTCCCTCCTTTAGTTCTGTTAAGGATTAGATCTCTTCCCAGAAGTCACTAATACTCAGAAATTTTATATAGACTAGTTCTTCTTGTACCTATCTTGCTTCTAATTCTGAGGCTTTTTACCCTCCTCTCACAATGAGATGCACTCATGTCTGCAAATCTGTGCAGACACAACTATCAAAACCACACCCCTTACCCCTTATACTCTCACCTTTCAACCTGTGGGTCTACGTTAATATGGGTCTCTCATCAATGCCTACTCTCATCTTTTCCTTGAAACTAACATCAATGTCTCTTCAAGCTGGATTTGTACACAGTCCTTCCCTACAGTTCCCTGAAGCCTGGCAATGGAGAGTCATGGATAGCCAGATGTGATCCCAGAACAGGCTGGAGAACTGACAGGTCCATCTTATAGCCCTCTCCTTGACATTTTTGTTATAGCTTGACAGAAAGCAGGCCTCCCTGTCTCTCTGCTCTGCTAGCACAGCCTCACCCTGCCTTGACCAGCCCTGCCCTTCCCCGATCATCGGAAACACCACTATAGGCAGAGTCCAGTCATCAGCCTGAGCTCTCCCCACAATCCCAGGAGTCTGGTCTGAGCTCTCCTCTCCCAAGCCACACCATTCCCAGGCTCTCCTTTCTCCTCCTAAGCTCTGTCCTTGCTGTCTTGGCGGCTCAGCCTCAGTCCAAACTCTTGAATCAGCCTCAGCCTGAACTCTCCCAAGTTAAGCACAGTCATTCCCAAGCTCTCCCTCTATCTTGCTGACTCAGCTTTAGCTCAGACCCAAAGTCCCTCCCCACCACTTTGTGCTATAGAAACCACTAGTGTGCAAGGGAAGGTGGTATTCTCTGCTGTGTGTTTGCTGGCCGTTCTCTGCCATGTGTTCACCCAGGAGTGACCCCCTCTCAGGCCTGTTCTCTGAATAAAACCTGGTTTGGCTGTGACTGTGTTCTGTCTCCTCTTTGCTTACATCCAAGACTGCCTAAATGCATATGATCTTTTATTTTAAATGCTCTGTCTTAATTTGAAGATTTTTAAAAGCACTAGATCAAATGTAAGTTAAAAAAATCAAAGATGGAAGAAAGAAATAAAAAGATGTAAGTCACTGAATGATCAGAAGCAGAGTGTGTTCTTGGTGAAGAAAGTGCCCTTTTTTGTCAATTAGTGAGTTTTATAATTTTAACCATAGCTGTTTAAAGTCTTTTATTATACACAGTTTTGCATTCTTCTCTAAGAATACTTACAATCAAATGTATAGAACCGTGTTTAAAAAAATCTTAAATACAGGTTTTCTGATAGTTTTAGGATCAATAAACCTCTAGGTACAGTTGCCCAAAGGTCACTCCTCTCCCTGTGTGAAACCAGATCTACAGCCAGGTCAAACCTGTTCTGGCAACAAGGGACACTTTTGCATAGTGCTGCATGCCCACTTTAACATACCCTGCTATGTGTATGTCAAGAGGTATAAACAAATAAAAACCTGGATCAGTCACATTTCAGAAGCTGTGACCTGGATGAGAGAGATCTGATGACAGCTGCTACCAAATAAGTTTAAAGAATTAGAAAAAAAATTGGATAATTAAGTATCCTTATAAGCCAACAGATAGCCAAAGTATTAGACATTTTGTTTTCCCGTCCTCTCTTGGTAGTCCTTGCACTTTGCCTTGTTTCCACACAGTTCTCAATCCTTTCAACACTGTGTGGCTAAACCATTAGCTATCCTTTTACTGTTACAGCTTTGACATGAGGCTTTCAGCCAGATCCCTGAAACTCAATAAATAAGCCTCTTGATTGGGAGAAATAATAACTGTCTTACATGCTTTTGTTACCCAGGACAAAACAACTAAAAGCCTTAAAATTCCCGGTGGTGCTACAGATGACACCCCAGGGGAAATCTGTGTTCTGCCAGACACCCCCAGGTGGGCCCCTGAAGAAAGCCTGCTGCTGTCCCTCAATGGTGCCCCTTTCAACATGGAGCAGCCAGCGCCCACATAGCCTAACAATGGTTAGGGTCTGGTTTTGGGTGAGGGAATGTGATGAGTAGATGGGCTAATAGTTAGGTCAGGCCCCTGTTGGAATGAGAAAAGGGACGTCTCTTTAAAAGTGTATGGAGTGTCTACTTCTCATTGAAAGCTGCCTTTAGCAAAATTAAAGTGTGTGTCCCACTTTGAGCTTCCAGTTTTATCATGAAAATATACCCAATGGCTTGATCCTCCTGACTAGTTTACCAGCCTCTCCTGGGGGATCCATTGGTCTTGCTATATGCACTTTTATGTGTGTTTTGTGCAGTCTACAAAAACAGAGAGTCTTAATGAAGATGAATCACAAAGAACAATAGGCGTTGTTCATTAAACAGCTTTAAAACAAAGAAGGGTTGGCACTGTGGCTAAATAGGCTAATCCTCCACCTTGCGGCACCGGCACCCAGGGTTCTAGTCCCGGTCGGGGCACCGGATTCTGTCCCGGTTGCCCCTCTTCCAGGCCAGCTCTCTGCTGTGGCCAGGGAGTGCAGTGGAGGATGGCCCAAGTCCTTGGGCCCTGCACCCGCATGGGAGACCAGGAGAAGTACCTGGCTCTTGCCTTCGGATCAGCGCAGTGTGCCGGCCACAGCGCGCCGGCCGCAACGGCCATTGGGGGTGAACCAACAGTAAAGGAAGACCTTTCTCTCTGTCTCTCTCTCTCTCACTGTCCACTCTGCCTGTCAAAAAAAAAAAAAAAAATTTAAAAAAAAATAAAAAAAAAAAGAAAATAGGAAGATGTTGGAGGTAAGAGGAAACCGGGAGAGTTGTGGCTGCAGAGGCTAACCTAGGCTTTTGGAACGTGGTGGCCTTGGGAACAAGATATGCCTGAAGGCAGGCAGTCTGGGCAGATCTTTGCAGCTCGGGGGGTCCACTTTGGGAGAGTAAAGCTATGGAAAGAGATGTGCTATTTTGCTGAGAGCACACAGATGTCTTCTTGCTTACATACACAAGATTGTTTAGGCTGCCCTGACCCTAACCTCTGAGCCATGTAAAGCAAACAAAAGTATGCAAACATGATGCAGTCAGGGCTCACACCTGCTAGTCTGCCGCCCCCTGACCCTCACATGTTTCCACCTGAGCCTGTCTGAGAAGTTTTTCATCTGCTGACACATAGGGATGGCTGGATGTACCTCACACACAGCAGTGCTATTTTTTATTTCTTTAGGAATCTCTATACTGTTTTCTATATTGGCTGTACCAGTTTACGAGGCTACTACAAAAAGTTCATGGAAAATACCATTACAAGGTCTGTTTATTTTGATGTAAAACTTTAGAAATTCATACTTAATTTTTTTCATAATAGACATTTTCCAAAACTTTTAAAAATATTATTTAAGAAACAGATAGAGAGAGAGGTCCCACCCACTGGTTCACTTTCCAAATGCCCACAGTAGCTGGGAATTGGCAGGAGTGAAGCTGGGAGCCAAGAACTCAACCCAGGTCCTCCACAAGGGTGGCAAGAACACAGTTACCTGGGCCAGCACCTATGATGTATACCTGTCTTGAAATATTGCACTGGATCCCATAAAAGTGTACATTGAATTCAAATATTATTTGAATTATTGAAAATTATTTATTATTGAAAATGTTCAATAATTAAAGGGAAAAAAAGACCCTGGAAAGGAAAATACATCTCACTTTCTATTTTTATTTATTTATTTAATAAATAAATAAATAAATTTATTTTATTTTATGGACAGTGAGAGAGAGAGAGACAGAGAGAAAGGTCTTCCTTTGGTGTTGGTTCACCCCCCAATGGCCGCCACGGCCGGCGCACTGCGCTGATCCGATGGCAGGAGTCAGGTACTTATCCTGGTCTCCCATGGGGTGCAGGGCCCAAGCACTTGGGCCATCCTCCACTGCACTCCCTGGCCACAGCAGAGAGCTGGACTGGAAGAGGGGCAACCGGGGACAGAATCCGGCGCCCCGACTGGGACTAGAATCCGGTGTGCCGGCGCTACAAGGCAGAGGATTAGCCTAGTGAGCCGCAGTGCCGACCCTCACTTTCTAAAGACTGAAAAAATATTCTGCAGATTAGAGAAAAAGCTCTTGACTTCATAGGTTAAACTATGATACATTTTCTTGGATAGTGGCTGCAATTGTAGGAGATCAAAATGTATAACACATGGATACATGATCAACGAGGGGATGAATGAATTAGTGGGTGAATGGATGGATGACAGTAGAATCTTACAAATTTAAGTAGAATATGGTCCAAGTTGTTGCATAGGTGAGTACTCCTTTCATAAAGAAAGGGGCATGAGCAGAAGCGTTCTTTCCTTCTACACATCCTAGTGTCTTTTGGTAAAGTTCTTTTCTAATCCCATTCCTGAGATTCAATTTTTCAATAAATAAATTCAATGATTGATTTTCAAATACACAAAAAGAACCAGGTCTTTTTATAAAGGATTAGCAGAATATTTTTAAATAAAAAACAAGGGGAAGAAGGACAGAAAGAAATGAAAATCCAAAGAGGTAAAGTTGCAAAATCTTAGAAGTTTCTTAGGAAATATTCATATTTTTTAATATGAGTGAATATGGATACTGGTGAAGGATAGGCGAGTGCTAGGCCCTGAGAGAGAAGTGGCGCTCAGAGAAGAAGGACTTGAGGGGAAATCAGAGAATCAGAGGCAGCACAAGTGTAATTTTCTAAGTCAGCAACTTTTTTCAGCATCAGATTCCTCAAGATACACTGGGGAGGTACACTACAGTTAATAGAATTTAAAAAGAAGTCTGAGAGATAGCTTACACTTTGGAAAATGGCAAAATAAATATACATTTAATCAATGTACTAACAAAAAAATTCAGCTTAACAGTAAAATATGCTGTTGAAAAAAGCTAATAAAGAAAACAAAGACTAAACAGAGTGAAGAAAAATGTATTCTATTCCATATATTATTCCTCTCAGCCAACACACACCTAAATATTTAAATATTTATTGGAGGTTACTACTGATTATTTATTTGTAATTTTAAGTTATCTTAACTGACAAAATAGTCATAGATATTTAGGGAGCCACATAAAATATTTTGATGCATGTATACATTGTGTAATGTCCAATCAAGGTAAATATAACTATCTCCTTAAATATTTAGTATTTCCTAAGGAAAGATCTATGGTCTGGTAGTTAAAAAGTCCATTTTATCATTTTATTTTATAACATTGAATAATTGTGCCAATTGTCTGAGTAATTTGGAAAAAATATATACTTAACTGACACAACTAAATAAATAATGCAAAACGATACTGATATTGATGTACTTAGAATTCTTCAAAATAATCACTTTAGTTTTAAATTCTACTCAGCTTTTTTAATTCACCTAATTCATCTCAGCTCTTCCTCTTTCACCCAGATTGCACCATCTCATCCTGTTTTTCTGTGTGTCCTCTGGTCCTATGCAAAATTGCGTTTTGGGGTTCATCAGACTTCCGCGTGACATACACTAAGTATTTAAAAGAAGGTAAATTATTTTTGCAATTTAGGCTCTTTTCACATTTTGTCATGTTGTATTTTGCAATTGTAAAAATAATAACAATATGTTCCTATTCTTTTTAGATATAACATTCATTTTCTTACTAATTTTAGTAGTTTAAATTAAAATTTTAAGGAAATAAGATACCAAAATCATTTTTTATTAAACCATATATGTAAATCATTGGCTTGATTACTGGTAATAGAATTCCTTATCTATTTTGTTAATTCAAGTAGGTTTCTCCCCTATTGATAAATTAAGAATGCTGGATTTACTCTGTACTAAGTTATATGTGCTACAATTAAAGAAATATTTATTTGTTTCTAAGAGCTATACTTTTGTGTGAGTAGATGGAGTTAATACTAGATACTGGAACAATTTCAGAATTTTTCTTTACAATAGGATAAGAATATGCACATTGTGCTTTATTTTGGCAGGTGCATGAGGCTGGCTGTAATAAATTAGCATCTTGGAGAATATTCACTTAGTTGTAACAACTGAAGAGTGCAATCTATGGTATTTATTTCAAGATAAAGAATAGTCAAAATGTGTCATCGTGGTAACTTTTCCAAAATGCTCTCTTGCTAACCATCCTAAAGGAAGAAAATGTTAAGCTTACATTCCTGATTATTGTGTCCAATTTTGACAGATCCCAGGTAGAAGAGTTATTGATATTTATCTTACTGTATTAGATACCACAAATGATTTTTCTTTTACAAAAGTTAAGTCATTTTTAATAATTTTTCAGGAATGAGTCATCTTTCAATTTTTATGTATTGTTTCATTAGGAAATATATTTAATGGACATATGAATGTAGTCAATTGTTTCTGTAACATTAAAATCTACCAATCCAAACACACCATTCTCGCATTTCAGGTGCTGTCTCTTTGAAAGAGAGATGAACTTTGATGTTCTTTTAATTAAAGTTTCAATTAAATTTGTTAATGTTCTGCAAAGAGATATTTCAGTTTCTTCTGGTTATCAGCTTATCTATTTTTGAAATTTCCAATAGCCAGTAATTATACTTTAGCAAGCTCAAAAGGAATTAGAGAGTACTGGTTTATCTCTTAAATCAAACTTGTCTGTAACACTAAATTGTATTTACACAGCAAAATTCAGAGATCTTGCAAGCTCTCTATTCACAACACTGTAAATTTTGGAATCCAGCTGAAACAAATATCTATTTGGAATTCACTTCCATTTTGCAAGCAGTAAAAGATTTCTTTGAATTAAAAAGATAGTATTGTTTTACCTTATTAAGATTTATCTAGGTGTATTGATACTATAGGAAATCATAATGAATGAACATTCCCAAATCTAGTAGCTTATTCTAGCTATTTTCTTCACTGGTTACAATATCTTTGGCAAATAGTTTCTTTCTTTGGGCTTCAATTTATTCATTCATTAATTTGATAAAACTGCAATTTTTCAAGCATTTGAGAGCCAGGCACCAATCATCACATGATGATGAGCAAGATAGAGCCTGTGTGGAGCTCAGTGAAATGTAGCCCATTGTCTCACTGAAGTCTCCAACTGTGTTCATTTGGAAAAGTATCATCAGTAATGAAAGCATGGGTGTGGACAAACACACAGACACACACACACACACACACACACACACACTGTGGAGTCTTCACTTAACAAAGGGAGAATTTCCATTAGTAAAACTGAAATACATCCTTCCCCAAATCCATAGACATGAAGTCGATTAAATCTGTAATAAAAAGGAAATGAAAGTCAGAAATCTTAAAATCTCTTATCTTTCATCCAGAAAAATATTGAAAGAGTTTGTATTCTTGAAGTATTTGGGGAACATAAATTGTTCACTACATTTGGGAAGAATAATTGTCTCAGGCATGGACCAGGTGCTTTTGCTGTCTCGACTTGCTTCTACATTGCCAGTCTAAAAGACTATTCATCTTTATAATTATAATCATTATATTAGCTTTTGATATAATCTCCATTAAGGCTATAATATCAAAAAGTCCTAACAAAAAGGATGAAGAAATTTGTAAAAACCTTTTGAAGAAGAAACTCTTAAAAATTTAAGAAATGAAGTTGCTAGTACTATTTGAAAATATACAAAATTTCTAATATATTCTGGGCTGTATCTGTCCTATTATGCCAAACGGTATATGGAGAGTCCATTAGAATGACCATTTAAAACCTGTATCATTGCCTTCTCATAGTGTAACCTCTAATCAAAGTGTGACACAATCACCATAGGAGTTATCATTTAGATTATGAGTTAATAGCACTGGTTGTAAAGTAATAGATTTGACTGTTTGGAGCTTCACTAACTATTGATTGCAGTAAGTGGGCACAATTGTATCAGTAGCAAAAAGCTATCCCTCCTCTTTTGAAACAGGAGTGGTGACAGTGCTGCACTGAACTGGCTTTTATGTGTGAAATGAATTGCACACTGGTGATATCTGCTGTGCAAAAAAACCACTTTTACTTGTGCTATAGGTTTGATATATATTTTCTCTTTATTAGCATTTTGCTTACGATCAGTTTCACAGCTTTGAACAATATCATCCACTCTTAAAAAAAATCTTTTTAAGAATAGAGATTGGGTCCAGCATTGTGGTAGCAGGTTAAGTCACTACCTGTGATGCCAGTATCTCATATGGGCAGCAGTTCAAGAGTCAGCTGCTACATCTTCTATCCAGCTCCCTGCTTATGCTTCTGGGAAAGCAACAGAACATGGCCTAAGTCCTTGGGCCCCTGCACCCAAGTGGGAGACCTGGAAGAAGCTCCTGGCTCCTTGCCTGGCCCAGCCCAGTAGTTGAGGCAATTTGGAAAATAAATCAGTGGATGGAAGATCTTTCTCACTCTCAATTCTCTGTCTCTCCCTCTCTCTAACTCTGCTTCTTAAAAAACAAACAACAACAACAAAGTATAGTAACCAATATTCCTCATCTTCAGTACATAAATTATTGAAAAACTCAAGTGTTGAATACAGTACAGTTATTGTGGCGGCAAATTTATAGTAAGAACAATTATTGAGGATTTTAAATAAAACATTCCTCTTGACTTCACAGAAGTTTGTATTTTATAATTTGAAAAATGGAGATTGCTACAGAATCAATGCCATCAAATTCATGCCTCCAGCCTTTCAATAGTCTTGGCTTACCTGAGGGATTAGTGGAAAGAAAATGAGGGATAAAAATTCATAAAAAAATACATATGAGCCCTGTAATACAATATGCTGGGATATGTCAAAATATATTCAAACATGTATTCAGATAATTGAAGCAAGAAGGACTGGTGCATTAGCTAATTTTTTCAGGAAAAATAGATTATTTTCTCTTTATTATGAAAGCTATCATCCTGAAATTGTTATATTTAGAAACAAAGATTATTGTGCACTATATTGTCATGGTTTTGTTTCTAAAATTTTTTTACTTAAACATTTTTAAAAGGCATAACAGTTTTAATATCTATGTGGTATTATGTGATGTTTTGATACATGAAAACGTTGTCAGGAGCCATGAGCTCCATTCTGGTCTTCCAGATTATCTTCTGTATTCCCAGGTTCATTAACAAGGAGCTAGACCACAGGCAGAGTAGCTGGGAGCTACACTCCAATATGAGTCAGAGTCATAAGCAGCACCACATTACCAGCCTCGGGGTGGAGTCTGGGGCTGAGGATTTTTAGTATTCTAAGGGTGATAGGCTTATAAATGAGTAAGTATAATGTTGTCAATTTTCTAAAATAAAAATGTGCAACATACTGTGCTACCATAGCACAGGGAGACGACCCACTAACATTACATAATAAAGCACAGAAACACATTTGAACAGCCACTTCATGAAAGGTGGGTGGAGTATCTTTGAATAGTCCAATCAAAACAAACATGGCTAGAATCTAGCATACCACTGAGGGACATGTAGGAAAAATTAAACCAGGATAACTGGTTAGGTCAATACCAAGCAGAATATGCTGTCATACAGTGTGTAGGTACAAATGAAAAAAAAATTAGTGGTACAAATATTAGTTAAAGAGGATTCTAAAATCACTTAGAAAGTGAATATTAGCTGTCTTATCTAAGAAATTGACAATGAAAATAAGAAAAAAGGAGAAATTATGATAAAATATTTAAAAAGCAAGGATTTATTATTGGCAAGGGATTGAAAAATAAATGTAAAGGAGAATTCCAAGAATCTTAAGAAGATGTCTTAGAAGTGATCCTACTGACAGGGATACAGATGGGCTATTTGTGAAAGAAGATGCTGAGTTCAATTCTAAGTATTTGCAATGAACATTACACTCACATGTGTCAAATCAATAGTCACACACAGTGTTGATTGGTTAGTACCTAGTGATAATTGAACCTTGAAAGATAATACACACAACATTGAAGGTTAGTATCTAGCAAAGCAAAGAGCAAGGGAAGAACTCCTGTAGGGTGGCATATTCAAAATGTCTAGAAGATTTCCCATAATTTGGACACTACTCCAAGTCCTTTCCTACATCCTACCTAGCACATTACGACTCTGATGATGATTGCTTCCATCAGCAACAAGGGTAGAAAATGAGGGGAAAGCTCTGGTGGGATTTAACAGAAATGAAATCCTGAGGCAAACTTTAATTACAAATAGAGTGTGTGATAGACATTTCCTGATCTCATCTTGCCTCAATTCCTGCACTTGTCACATGAGAATAAAATTATTATCTACTTCAAAAAGTTGTCATGTGGATGAGATAAGATAATTTATGTAAAAGACTTAAATAATGCCTTTACATGTTAAAAAATATTAAATATTATTTTCCTTAGCTGATGAGAGTCTCACAGATTGGCATCTACATGAACAAAAGAGATTTACATCACTAATGTAAGAGGCATGAACAGGTGAGGCAGTGTTGCTTGTAAGCAGCAGCAAGGTGGGTAGCATGTGAATTCCTCAGCATAAAAGGAAGCCAAAAAAGGCAAGCCCATTCTGGGTAGCTCAAACTATTGGAATAACTTGATTGAACACAGGGCAATTGTCATTACTTAGTTTGTATACCATTATTTACTTCTCTTCTTAGCATATATTAAAGGTTACTCTTGCCTGATTACTGTGGAAGAGAAACTAATTTGTGGGAGTATACTTTTTAAGTCCATAAGTAGAGTGGATCATAAATATTTAATTTAAAATGCAGAACTTTAGAGTAAATATCTTCTTACAGATATCCTGCACCTAGATTATATCTAGTGTATTTAGGTGACATAAAATTTCCCTAGAAGCTTCATATTTCTGTTTATCCTAGTGTGTAGATAAGAAAAAAAGAACTTCATTTGTTCAGAATCTTTCAATTCTATTCCTCCTACTGTGATTTACAATGAACAATACCACAGCTTGGTTGTCTGGGATATTTCAAAGCAAGAAAAATAGGATTTAACCACAGGTCTAAAACCACGGTAGTAATAACACTAGGATCCAAAATAGGAATGGGCATCCAATTCTTGAAAACTCAGGAAATAAAAGTTCTAGAATCAAAGGGCAATCAGAGAGAAACACTGTTATCTCTACTAAAACCGAAATTTAAATTATCCCGTGATTTTTAAATTCCAAATGTTGATGATCAAATGTGATTTTGTTTTTTTCCTAAGTCATTTTACCCTTGTAAAAATTATGTATCTCTGGTAGAATAATTTTTATGGGGTTTCTCTTAGTTAAGGGACAATTGTATTCTGAATAAGAAAAATCAAATGAATTCTTCTAACAGAATATTTTAGCTTTTCTCTTGGCTTTCTTGAAATAATAGGCATTAAGTTACACTTTTCCAAAAGTAAACACTATTTTATTGAGTATAAATGAAAATGTAGTATTTCAGTAAGCTTATATTCAAAAATAATCATTAGCATAGCATTGATATTTAAACTTTCAAGATTTACAGTATTGAGAAAATTAATATATTTATATTCTGGTCTTAATTCCAGATCAGATCATCATTCACAAAAACCAGTACTGCATCTCCATATTGAGAAGGAATTAAATATATTTGGATTTCTTCCACATCATTTGGAATACCAAACATGGAAGTCTTGAGCACTATGTTTTTAATCTTTAAAAGAAAAAAATACTGTGTTTAAAAATTAAAGTGGTAACCACATTTTTTCCCTAGAGTGCTGTGAATTTCTAACAAATGGTAGGTGCCTAGTAAATGTTACCTTTATCATTTTTTATCTCTCAATCCCCTTTATTTGGGTACACATTCCCACACACACATATATATACAACACTTATTCAATACTCATTGAAGGGGTTCTTACGTTCAAAATATCTAACTCTCGCTTTGAGAACAAAGTTGTTAACTAACGTCTCTTTTACTGAAAGCATTTCCATTAAGTATTGAATGTATGTGGAAATCCTTGGAATAATATTGCCGTTTTGAAGAGACCAAATATTTGAAATGTCTTCAAATTCTTTATGAACATAAGGCTAGTAGTTAGTAAAAATATGAAATTTAAGATATTCTGGAAATTCAGTTTTTTAATTTTCAATTTAAAATCCTTACACATGCTTCTAAACCTTGAACAGTCTTTCAGCTGTCCTTCTATTTTAATTCATGCTGTCTATTTTGAGAACTGAACTCAAGAATTCTCCAGGTGGCCCCAACATCAGACATTCCAATAGGGAAACTGAGTGTTAACTAATTTTAATGAATTGTATCATTTAGCATATTTTCCTCTCTTTCTACTGGCTTATCCTCGATAAAATATAAAATATGAGAGTTTGTGAAGTGAAAATATTGGTTCATGAAGCATTCCTATAAATTACCTCCCAAAATAATGTTTGATATTGATAGACACTAAATAAACTTTGAATAGTTATTTTTATCAGATCAAATGAGTCTCTGAGTTAACATAAAAAATTGCTTTTTGTAATGAATTGATTCTAGGCTAAATATTAGAAATATTTGTTTCTTAAGACTAAATTTAATTATTTTCTTTCAAGAGTTTAAGGTCAATGAGTTATTAATATGGAGTGCCAACCTAGTAGCTTGGATCTACATCTGAAAATGAAAGTGGAAAAAAATTAAGTGAAATAATTGAAGAAGAAGATTCAAACACTCAAGACAATGTATACCATGTCCCTTTTCCCCAAGTTTCACCTTACATTAGAGTTTCATGTACTACCCTATGATTTTGAAAAAAAAATAGGAGTAAAACAACTGGAGTGGATTTATTTCAGTTAATTTGTTATAAATCTTTTGTTTGTAGTAGTAAGAGAATGGAGTTATACTGAATTAAAATAAAGCTTTTCTTTGTTTAAACCATTGAAAAATCATTAAGCAGGGTTTAAGAATTGAAGGAAAGCTGGTTTGTTCCTCCAGTTCAGATTCTGGAAGAAGACAAATAGGAGAATTTATTTTAAATTTTAAATTTAATCAAATATTCTGTTTTGAATAGAGTAGTGACTTCTAGGGCAGGATAATGTAGACAAGAGACCATTAAGTGGAGAAAATATTTTGCATGTATAATATGGGAAGATAGTCCTTAGATATGCTACAGGCTATTTTTTTTTTTAAAGATTTATCTATTTTACCTGAAAGTCACAGTTACACCGAGAGAGGGGAGAGAGAGAGAGAGAGAGAGAGAGAGAGAGGTCTTCCATCTACTGGTTCACTCCCAAATGGCTACAACGGCCGGAAATGTGCTGATCTGAAGCCAGGAGTGAGGAGTTTCTTCCAGGTCTCCCACATGGGAGCAGGGGTGCAAGGACTTGGGCCATCTTCTACTGCTTTCCCAGGCCAAAGCAGAGAGCTGGATCGGAAGAGGAACAGCCGGGACTTGAACTGGAGCCCATATGGGATACCGGCACCGCAGGCGGCAGCTTTACTTGCTATGCCACAGCGCTAGCCCCATGATAAGTCACAGGCTTACTTCAAACTATCTGACTTATGTTCTAAAGTAACAGTAATTTAATGTTGATAGTATAATAAATTATGAACAGCTTTAATTATATATCTAAAAGTCATGTTCATATGCTTAAATCTTGGGTATCAGAATTTAAGCAATTTTTGAAATGTGTGAACGTCTCCTTAACATATTGATTAACAAAGCAAAAAAAAAGTATTATAAATAAAATCCTAAACTCGTGATCATAAAGCATCACACTCATGTCTGCTATTCTCTAGCAGGGACGTTAGCCATATCATTTGCATTTAGCCTTTGCTAACAGCTCTGCTTATATTCTTGTCAGAGTTATTATACTGCCGTCTGCAAAGAAAGGCAATATCTGTATTCCCAACCTTCTAGAACATAATAAAGGAGCAAACACTTCTGTACAAAGCCTCTTTGAGCTATTTAATTTACTTTTTGACAAAGGAGAATGACACTGAGCTCTCCACAAAGAACAAAAGCAATTTTTCATACCACGAAATGCAAATGTTAATTCAATCATTACTAGAAGTAAAATTACTTTAAATTCACAAAAATCTTATCCGATCTCTTCCTTATAGACACAGTGTGATCTAACTGCATGATGTCTTAAAAAATAAGTCTCAATTTTTAAAGAAAGAGCATTTTGAAATTTTATATTAGCTAGAAAAGAAAGACAAGAATACTTTTAATTAATGAATTTTAAAGTAATACTGTATTATATGCATTATGTGTATGTAATGTTGAACTGAAAATTATTAATGAGAATAATATTCTTTTAAATATATTTGAAATAAATACCAGGTATTAAACTATATCTTAGAAGATAAAATTACTATTGCATATTTATAATAGTTTGCATTTTTTCTTTTCTTTTTGTCAATTTGTTTACTTATTGTTTTTAATGTAAATTTTATTTTGCATGCTTAAGGTATACAACATAATATAATGGGATATATATTGATAACAAAGAGATTACTATAATGATGCAAATTAACATATCTGTCGTCTTATATAATTACAGCTTTTTTTCTCTCTTTTATGGCAAGAGCAGTTAAAAATTACCTCCTTTTTGGCATGACTCTGAAATACTGTACAGTTTTGTTACCTATAATCCTCATATTGTTTACATTAGATCTCTAGACTTGCTCAACCTACATGCCTGCTACTCTGCTCTGATCTACACTATCCACTCTCCACCCCCCCCAACACTCACCCCTGGTAAGCATTGTTATGTTCTTTCTGTATAGTTTATTATTTTTCATTTATACTTCACAAATAGCTAATATCATGCAGTTATTTTTCTTTATACTTCTTGTTTGTTTCTATATTTGTTTCCATATTGTGATAAATGGTAAGATTTGTTTCTTTTTCAGAGCTAAATCATATTGCATTGCATACACTTCTACTCTTTTTTTTTTTTTAAAGATTTATTTATTTATTTGAAAGCCAGAGTTACAGAGAGAGAGGAGAGACAGAGAGAGGTCTTCCATCTGATGGTTCACTCCCCAGTTGGCCTCAACGGCCGGAACTGCACCGATCTGAAGCCAGGAGCCAGGAGCCAGGAGCCAGGAGCCAGGAGCCAGGAGCCAGGAGCCAGGAGCCAGGAGCTTCTTCCGGGTCTCCCACATGGGTGCAGGTGCACAAGGACTTGGACCATCTTCTACTGCTTTCCCAGGCCATAGCAGACAGCTGTATTGGAAGAGGAGCAGCCGGAACTAGAACTGGCACTCATATGGGATGCCAGAGCTTCAGGCCAGGGTGTTAACCTGCTGAGCCACAGCACCAGCCCCCACTTCTACTGTTTTATACACACACATACACATGTGTGCTTTAAAAACCTTATGGAAAATAGAAGTCAAAGCTAAATTTATTTTTGTGTAAAAATATTGAAATCCATGCTTAGATGGCCTTCAAGAAGTTCATAGAAAATATGTATCATGAAAATATAATTATAGATTTCAACAATTTTATACAAAATAATTTATTTTTTATTGCATTTCTCACTAACTTTTTTGTGGTGTACTTGTGTGTATGTCACTGTTTCTTTTCTTTTTTAAACATTTATTTGTTTTAATAACATGAAAGTTAGAGTGACACAGAGAGAGAGTGAGAGAGAAAGAGAGATCTTCCATCCTCTGGTTTACTTCCCAAATGTCAACAACAATGTGGCCAGGCACAAAAGCCAGGAACCTAGAACTACATCCAGGCAGGGCAAGACCCAAGTATTTGAGCCATCATCTACTGCCTCTCGGATTACTGCATTAGCAGGAAGCTGGATAGGAAGTGGAGTGGCCGGTACCTGAACCAGGTACTCCGATACAGGATGTGGATGTCCCAAACAGTGGCTTTACCCACTGCACTACAACACCTGCCCTTATCATAGTTTTTTTATTCATATTTGTGATAAAGGACACTTCGTTTTTTCTACTCATGGGTACTGTCTGTAATCTTGGAAAAACATGGGAACACAAATCTTTTTAAAGGGCTGATTTTATTTCCGTTGGGTATACACCCAGAAGAAAAATTACTGGATCCTACAGTAGTTCTATTTTTAACTTTTCAGATACCGCCATACTCTTTTCCATAATGACTGCACACCCAACTACAGAACCACCAGCAGTGCAGAAACTTTATTTTTCTCCACACCTTCATAAACATTTGCAATCTTTTGTCTTTTTGATAATAGCCACCCTCAGAGAATCTCGTAATAGGCCTGATTTTGTTCCCCGATGATTAATTTTGTTGAGCACCTTTCTCACAGTTGTTCACAAGTTTTATGTCACCTTTGAAATAAATATCAATTCAAATTTTTTGCCTACTTTTCAATCCAATTACTTTTTTTATTCTGTTGAGTTGTGAGTTCTTTGTAAATGTTGGATGTTAACATCTTATGAGACATAGGGTTTACAAATTTCTTCCCAATCTATACACTGCAGTTAGGTTTGCTGTGCTGAACTCTTTTAGTTTGATATAGTTCTATTTGTTTACTTTTGCTTTTGTGGTCTGGGCTTTTGGGGTGATACTCAAAAAGTCATTACCAATTGTGATATCTAGGAGATATCTCCGTTTGTTCTCCTCAAGGAGTTTTATAGTTTCTGGTCTTACATTTAGTTATTTTATCCATTTTGAGTTGATTTTTATTTATGGTGTAAGATAAGATCCAAATTCATTTTTTTACATGTGGAAATCCACTTTTCCCAGTATCAATTATTAAAGATCCTTTTTCCATTATAGCCTGGTCCAAAATTAGTTGATCATATATTTTTGTTTCTAAAATTTCACTTTCTGGAGGGCAATATTTTAACAAGAATCCCATGAAATAGCATGTGATATTCTAGATCCAAGAAGATTCAGAATTCCCATACATAAGAAAATGCAATAAAGAACCGTCTGGCCTTAACACTAACCTTGCATTTAATGTTAGAACATCAAATGCAAACTTACTGAAATAAGCTCTGGGTCCTCAGATTGATTCATGAAATAATATATGAATTCTTCCTAAACACACACACTTCACAGGCAACAGCCACATTGAATACTTGGGACAGACCGCTGATACCTGTTCTTTTAATTTAAATGCATGACCAATGAAACAACCTGGTTCTTAAACTAAAATATACGAATATACCAAGGATTAGAAGTTCCCTAAACCCACTTTTCCATTTATTACCCCATTTCACTTTTCTACATCAAATTATTCAATGTACTTAAAACTGAACTTGTTGTCTTTCTCATTTAAATTATACTTTCTGACCTCTCTATTTCTAACAACAGCATTTACTAGGGTAAGAAATTAGAAGTCTGCTTTCCTATGTCTCCAAGAAGAGCAGTCGCCAGGCCCTGTTTGGCCTTCCTATATCACATTTTCATTTTTATTATTTATTGGTCTCCCTAGCAGCAATCATTTTCAAGACCTCATAACTTCAGGTAGTTACTCCGAGTACTCATCAATTTAACCATCCCATCCACTTTCTAAAATTTATCCTACATGGGTTATCGCCTTGTGTGGCACAGCTCTGATTACAGCTCATACTTCTTGAAATGCTATAATTATGATGTGTATTATGTCTGTACACATCTGCAGATGCTCATTGTTATTAACACAGAACTGTGCAGAATCATCCTTAATAACTTCTAACATTTAAAAACATATTGACCTGAGAGGCAGAGAGACAAAGATGTACAGGGACAGAGCTCACATCTATTGGTTCAGTCTCCACATGCTGACAATGATCCCCTGCTTGTGCTAAAGTTGGGAGCCAGGAACTCAATCTAGGTTTCTCCTGTGGATGGCAGGTATGCAATAACTTGAGCCTATACCTGCTGTCTCACACAGACTGCATTATCAATGAGATAGACCAGGATCCAGAGCTGGTTATCAAATCAGGCACTCTGATTTGGAACACGGGAATCTTAACCCAAGTGCATGAACTGTCATATGCTGACTCTCAGGATGCATTACCAGGAAAATGGATTAGAAGCAGAGAGGGGCCAGCGCTGTGGTGCAGCATGTTAAAGCCCTAATACCAAGTGAATAGTTGGGCTCTTGTGCAATGTGATAAAGGTGCGTCCACCTTTCAGCTGGAAGTATATCCCTTTATAGGAATCATTGTGTGGCACATTCCTCAGGAAACTAACGGCTTGTGGAGACTCATAGACTCCAGCTTGTTGTTCAGTAATAAAACCATTACAGATTTTTTAAGACATTCTGTTGAATTCTAGGCTATCCAAAGAAGACAACAATCAATTGAGTAAAATGACAACTAAAGGAATGGGAAAAAACATTTGCAAGCCATACCTCTGATAACAAGTTAATATCTGAAATATATAATGAGAAGGAACAACTCAACAGAAAGAAAATAAATAACTCAATATAAAAGTAGGTAAAGAAAATGAATAGATATCTTGAAAAGAATACATGCAGGGCCAGCACCGTGGCTCAATAGACTAATCCTCTGCCTTGCGGCACTGGCACACCAGGTTCTAGTCCCGGTCGGGGCGCCGGATTCTGTCTAGGTTGCCCCTCTTCCAGTCTAGCTCTCTGCTATGGCCCGGGAGTACAGTGGAGGATGGCCCAAGTGCTTGGGCCCTGCACCCGCATGGGAGACCAGGAAAAACACTTGGCTCCTGCCTTTGGATTAGCTTGATACGCTGGCCGCAGCAGCCATTGGAGGGTGAACCAACGGCAAAAGGAAGACCTTTCTCTCTCTCTCTCTCTCTCTCACTGTCCACTCTGCCTGTCAAAAAAAAAAAAAAAAAGAATACATGCAAATAGGCAATTGGCACATATAAAAATGTTCAAAATCACTGTTCATTAGGAAAATGGAAGTTAAATTTAAAGCTACAATAAGATATCACCTCACATCTGTTAGAATGGCTATGATCAAAAAAGTATAAATAGCAAGTTTGGCAGGGTGTAGAGAAAAGGTAACCCATATATCAGTTTTTGGGTATACAGAATAGTACAATCAAATCATTATAAAAATTTTTATTTTTAGCCTCAGACAGCTAAAAATAGAATTACCAAATGATCCAGCAATATTACCTCTGGGTATATGAACTGTGGATCTGAAATCAGTATGTCAAAAAGGTATCTGGGGGCAGGTGCTCTGGTGCAGTAGGTTAATCTTCTACCTTCATCATCAGCATCCCATATGGGCCCTGGTTCTAGTCTTGGGTGCTCCTCTTCCTATCCAGCTTTCTGCTATTGTCTGGGAAAGCTGTAGAAGGTAACCCAACCACTTGGGCATACCATAATGGAGTGCTAGTTTGAGTCCAGGCTTCTCTGCTTCTTCTATTTTTAAAGATTTATTTATTTGAAAGTTAGAGTTACACAGAGAGAGAAGAGACAGAAAGAGAGGTCTCCCATCTGCTGGTTCACTACCTAGATGGCTGCAATGGTTGGAGCTGTGCCAATCTGGAGCCAGGAGCCAGGAGCTTCTTCCGAGTCTCCCACGTGGGTGCAGGGGCCCAAGGACTTGGGCCATCTTCTAGTGCTTTCCCAGGGCATAGCAGAGAATTGGATAGGAAGAGGAGCAACCGGGACTAGAACCGGTGCCCATATGGGATTCCGGCGCTTCAGCCTGGGGTGTTAACCCACTGCGCTGCTGTGCCGGCCTTTCTATAGAACTCCTTTTCATAAGCAACTGTTGTGGCAGCTTTTGTGGCCCAGCAAGTTAACTGCTTGGATCACACATATCCCGTATCTGAGTGCTGGTAAGAGTCCCAGCTACTTTGCTTTCAATCCAATTTCCTACTCATGTGCCTGGGAAGGCAATGGATGATGGCACAGGTTCTTGAGTCCTTGCCACTCATATGAACCAGTGATGGAAGAGAGCTTTGTCTGTCTCTTTCTCTCCTCTCTGTGTCATCTTCACTTAAATAAAGAAATAGATAAATAATAAATAAAGAGAATGCTGGTGTTGCAGAAAGTGGAGAAGCTGCCACTCTGAATGCTGGTTTCAGTCCTTGCTCCCCAATTCTGATATAGCTCCCGGCTAATGCTCTGAGGAAGGCAGAGGACGATGGCCCAAGTACTCAGGACCCTGCAACCATCCTGGAGACCAAGACAGAGTTCATGGCTTCTGCCTTGGACGTGGTTCAGATCTGACTGTTGCAGCCATCTGGGCAGTGAACCAGTGAGTGAATGAGTTCTCTCTCTCCTTCCCTCTCTCTCTGTTGCTATGCCTTTCAAATAAACAAATAAGTAAGCAAATAAATAAAACTTGAAAAAGAGAAACCCATTTCTTAAATGTGTCTTTTCTGAAGGCAAGCAAAAAAGATTCCTGTTCTGTTTTTGTGATTTCGGCTCTCCCACATAGGTTAGTGAGGTATTTAGGTTTTGGCACGAGATAATTTTTTTTTATATCCCAATTCTGCAGCTACCAGTTAGGAAGCCATTTTATCTTGTAGTTAAATTTTCAAATTGTTACCAAACTATGTCAGTGACACAAACTATATTGTGAAATTTTCATGTTTCTATTTTCTGAGAGTTAAACAGCAAGAACACATTTATCAAAGCAGTACTGAGAGTAGTAAGTGAAATAATGCATATAATGGGTTTAGCACAGAGCTTTGCATAAAATTAGGAACTGATAACTTTGCTTTAACATCTTCTCTCCTGCTTTTCTTTTTTTCCCTCCTATTTTTCTGGTTTCTTCACCTAATCCATTGATACTCAACCAGTCACATCTTCCCCTGGGGAGGTTGGCAGTGTCTGGAAACTTGTTTGTCATCACTCGGAGAAGGGAAATACTGGCATCTAGAGTGTGTGAAACACTGACAATGCATTGCACAGCCAAGTGAGAATTGTCTGACCCCAAAAGTCATTCTGCCTAGGTTCAAAATACAAACCTGCCAAGGCGACACCCTGCCTTATTTGTGTGCTTTTCTGCCATTTTATTCACCCCATTCTTATCCCTTTTCTGCCACCTCCTTTTTTCTTCTTACCCATGAGCATATTTGTCTCTCTCCCCTCAACATCGCATTTTGAGATTTATTTTGACAAGGGTTATCATACCCAAAGTAAGCAATTTTAGTAGCTGTTGATCTAAGTACTTAGGCCAACGTGACAAGAACATGTCTACAGGGAGTGCACTTGCTCTCCAGGGGAGTGGTCGTGGCTTGTTTGCCTCCTGCTCCAGCAGAAGTCAAACCTGTGCCTGGATTCTAAAGTGTAGAGCATTGCAGTTGGTGCTTAGCCTCCATCTGGGTCCATCCTGTCACCATGGAGACTTGAGTACAAGTGGAGTGGGATTATCATGCTGATAATCTGCTGAACTGTGACTAGTGATGGTTAAGTCGGATCACAAACTGAAAGGAATAGAACGCTTCCATATATGGACTGATAGCAAAATTGATAACTTCCTACTAGATGCTGCAATCCTTTATTGTCTTTTACTCTGTATAGCAAGGACAAGGCATGACCCTAGACCTCGTTTTTGTTTTGATGTTGATGTCATTCTCCAGGGTAGTTCACTCACAAATTCTTTTATAGGAAAAATGTTTTACATTGTTCAGAAAAGAAAATTTTATTAAGGGAATGTGAGTTGCTTTTCAGCTTCTTACGAAAAATTCTTCAGCAGTTACCATACATGACCTTTGTAGCACAATGGCACAAACAGCTGCATTTTCTCTGCCATAGCATGTCCCATGGTTTAAATAAATGTCATTTTTAAAGCTAACTAATTCTGAGCCAGCAAGCATAAAATAAATGCTTTAAATAATGTCCTTATTGGAAGTCAATATTTTTCAGTTTTCATGAACACTCTAGGTAGCATAATGAATGGAATAAAATTTGCATTGCATGTTCTTCAAGGAGTGTTTAAGAAGATGACATAGAAGAGAACTCCTTGTTTTACATCATGTTCTCATAATGATAGTTTGACTTTTGAGATGGATGTTTGATGCAGCCATTAAGTTTCTGCTTGGGACACAAACATCCCATATCTGAGTGCTTGGATGGAAGTCTAGCTATGGCTCTTCCAATGCAGCTTCCTGCTAAAGCACACCCTGGGAGGTAGCAGATGATGGCTAAAATTACTTGCATCTCTATCAGCCACTTGCAAGACCCACATGGAGTTCCAGATTCCTGACTTCAACCTGGCCCAGCCACAACTGTTTCAGGCCTTTGGCAAATGAACAGTGGAGGCACAATTTCTCTTTGTCTGCTTCTCTCTCTTTCTGCCTTTAAAAAATAGAATGAAAATAAATAAATAAACTTTTCAAAAGGCTAAACATATTCTTCAAGTAGCATGTTTGTCATAAATAGTAAATTCATAGAATAGTGTAATATTAAATTAAATATGGAAAGGAAGAAACTAGAACAGAGAGATAAATTTATAAATGCTACTACTCTGGTTTTAGAACAACAATGTTATATTTAATTCTACAAATGCAGTATATGGGATTATGAAAATGTTAGGAGCATGAAGGGTAATTGTTACAAAACTTGTCCTTTTTTGTGCATTTGGTTATAAGCATTAGTTAGACATTTAGTTACATTTCTCCTACATTGTGGAATTTTAGACATATAACTGAAATACAAGTAGTCCAATGTCTCATACATTGGACAGAATATAGTTTGTCACAGGAATCTTTAAACCACACTTCTTTCCTCTTTCTGGCAGCTGGTGTCAAACTTTTATGTCTCTGCTGTGTTTGCCTAACTTGGATGCTGAGGCCATTAAACTGACTGCATGTGCACTGCCATGTCTAGTATATTGAGGGATAAATGGGCTCTAATCAGCTGGATCCTTCCAGTGTGCTAATGACTTCCTGGGAATAAGTTAGCACACGGGGTCCTGCACTCACTCTTTCTGATCACTAGAGTACCATTTAGGAAATTGCTGCTGCAATGGGCTCAATGATGCCCCAGTGTTCTGAGAAAGTTAATTGTAGCTTCTTAGGTTCTAACGTACTCCTATGACCTTACTGAAAACAGGAATTCAGGCAATTTCATTTGCCTCCAAGCATTGACTCCATGATGTATTAAGTGCTCTGAAAGTCTTAGAACTTCTATGTAAATGAACACGGCTTCTCAATTTCCCTTTCCCTGTTACTCCTGGGAGGATTCTACTCCTCCAGGGGCAGAGGAGATGAAATTGCTCCTCTACTCTTCTCACCTCTGGGGAATCTGCCTTTTCAGCTACTGGCAAAAAATTGACTTACCTTAGCATTATAGAAAGAAATTATTTCAGGTTTGGAAAAATTATCATTGTGCATCTGAGTTTTAAGGCAGATAATGGGAGCTCTAGGCAGTGCCTTGTTTTTTCTAAATTTCCTTGGAGAGTTTTAAGCAGGTTAGTAAATAAACTCACGGAGCTTATACTCTGTGTAAGGCTTGCACCTTTTCCTAACATATTTCAATCAATAGAACATGCAATCAAAGACATATGAGGGGGTTGGCACTGTGGCATAGTTGGTAAAGCCGCCAACTGCAGTGCTGGCATCCCACTGGCACAGCTCCTGCCATTGTGACCATTTGGGGAGTGAACCGGCGGATGAAAGACCTCTTCTTTTGCCTTTGCCTCTGCCTCTCTGTAACTCTGCCTTGCAAATAAATAAATAAATAAATCTTAAAAAAAATAAAAAGACATATGATGTCTGTACTCTTCAATTTTCTGCTATAAAAATGGATTTTGGAAAAAATGGGTAAAAGTCATATGAGAAGAGAACAGATAAAAGTTACTGTCATCCTTCCTGAATGATATCCTGGCTTTTAAGCAATGGTAATGAGCATTTTCTTTTGTCTTGCTTTTTCTTTTTAAAGATGTATTTATTTATTTGAAAGGCAGACTTGCAGAGAGGCAGAGGCAGAGAGAGAGAGAGAGAGAAGTGAGAAAGAGAGAGCGAGAAAAGAAAAGAAGAGGAGAGGAGAGGAAAGGTCTTCTGGTTACAATAGCCAGAGTTAGGCCGAACCAAAGCCAGGAGCCAGGAACCAGGAGCCAGGAGCTCTTCCAGGTCTTCCCACGCGGGTGCAGGGTCCCAAGGACCTGGGCCATCTTCTACTGCTTTCCCAGGCCATAGCAGAGAGCTGGATCGGAAGTGGAACAGCCCGGACTTGAACCTGCGTCCATATGGGATGCCAGCACTGGAGCCAGCAGCTTTACCTGCTTCACCACAGTGCCAGCCCAGCATTTACTATTTTAATATAAATACATAATTTCCTTCATTAGGCAATTGCAGATTGCAGAACCATACTCAATGACATGAGTTTGAGGTGTTGGGGCCCAAGGAGGTGGGGAGAAAAACAAATGTGCAGACTTTTAGAACAACTCAATCATGGAGAGAAGAAGCTTGTTTGGCACAGATTGCTTGGTCATCTACCAAAAACTGCAGAAGCTGGCAGGCATATGAACCTCCCAGAACTTTGATGAAAAATGGTGTTTTGAATTCTATTTATGAGAAGAACTGCTGTTTTATAAGAAGTCCTAAGTAAAATAATTAAATATATATCCATCCATAAATTTTAAATGAAAAGTAATATGCATTATTTTCCAGGGACATTGGATTATATACATTAATATTTATTGTGCCACTGGGATATGTGACTGCTTAGCCAGAAAAGGAATTTTCAAAAGAAAGATTGTAAGGATTGTCTGCCTATAAAATGTTGTCTCAATCAAAACAGAATTTAACATCTCTATCCATCTGACCTACCCATATCCAGAAATTAATACAAATATCTGAATGTGTGTATTTTGTGTGTCTAATCAAACTACCAATCATCCATCTATGTATCTTTTATATATATATATAATTTATTTCTATGTATGTCTATGTGTGAATGTGCACAAAATTAGTGAACCATGCAAATTGGGAACTAATTGCATTATGGTTCTCAAATAAATTATCTGAGTTAGAGTTGGTGGTAAGTGCTTATATTTTTCAGAATTTATTCCTTAAATTTTTTTCTTTAAACGTGTATTCCTTTTAAAGAACAAGCTTTGGGGGCTGGTATTATGGCACAGAGGGTAGAGTTCCTACTTGGGATGCCAGCATCTCAGATGGGTGACAGTCTGTGTCCTGGCTGTTCCACTTCTGATCCAGCTCCCTTCTAATGGCCTAGGAAAGCAACAGAAGATGGACCAAGAGTTTGGGCCCCTACCACCCACAAGAAAGACCACAGGAAGCTCTTGGCTTCATACTGGCCCAGCCCTGGCTATTGGGGCCATTTAGGGAGTGAGTAAGTGGATGGAATCTCTCTCTCTCTCTCTCTGTAACTCTTTCAAAATAAATAAATAAAAAAATTTAAAATAAAAAAAATCAGGAGGGTTCCAAGATGGTGGAATAGTGACAGAGCCATCTGATTTAGGATAAATGATAGTAATATAAAAAGAGTGGAGAAGGTACACTCTCAGGGTAAAGCTAAAAGAGAAACTGTGAAAGCAGTAGAAACAGCACAGACCTGTGTGAAAGGTATAGACATACAGCAAGGAGCAATGAAACAACAAAGAACCCCGGAGCTTGGATCCAGGAAAAATATGCTTGCCCTGGAAAACCAGGTGAAATCTGACTGTAATGGCCCAAGCCACTGTTGATACAGCTGGAGGGAGAACTTAGTGAACTGCACGTTTTTTGAGTACAGCCCAGATCCCCCAGGGCAGGGGGGCACCTGCTCAGCCAGGTATGGGGGGGGGAAGCAGCATGTCTCTCTCTCTCCCCTTCTCCCCTCAACAACAGTGATCTGCAGCCAGCAGTGGGAGGGCTGGTGCCGTTTTTTGGACATAAGCAGGTAGCGGCTGCTCTAGTTATTGTGCACACAGGCAGCATCTATGGGGTCACCTTCCACCCAGTCAGCAGGGGCAACCACAGCAGTGACTGGGACAGTTGGTCTACACTGTGCCAACTGCATCCACCTGGCAATGGGTGGGCAGGGGGAGCCATCTCTACGGAAGGGAAGTGCTGCCTGTGGGACTCCCCTATGCATCCAGCACAATTGTGAAGCAAGCCAATTCTGTTCACACGTGTGACCTAGAGATCTTACCAGAGAGAAAACCCATGTTCCCCACAGACTTTGAATATGGCTGGGAGGACCAGACTCAACCCAGTGGGCTGGAAAACACACAGAGAGTGGCTTTGGAAACACCTCAGTCTCCCTGTGGGTAGGACAGATTAGTGGGGCAGTATGGCCCCACTTGTACTCCTTGGCTTGAGAACCCTGGCTGTGAGACACAGAAAGCACTGTGACTCTGTGAAAGGAGGCAGGGTATAGCTGGGCTCTGGGAGATCACAGAGGGCTACTGCATACTCTCAGAGCTCTTTAGTCGCTAGAACAGGTCATAGCAGAGGGAACCAGACTGTACCCTGCTCACAGGAAGGACTGTGCAGATCATATGTGTGGTTTATATGGCGACGCAAATGAGTGCTATACACACTGGGGGATGATAACTGGGCATTCCTCAGCTTGGAGGAGAAGAAGTGGTTGCACTAACAGAGGTGACCATTTCTTTCCATTCAGTTACCAGAGGAGAGCGACAATGCCCAACTTGGGTGTTATCTTGGATACTCACTACTCACCTCATCCTGGAGCACTAACCAGAGCTCCCTGGCCATATCCACCACACACCTCTTGGTATTCACTGAAAATGTAGACATTTCTCTAAGCCACAGAGGCATAGCTCAAAGATAAAAGCCATCAGAGGAAAATAAAAAAAGAAAACATTCTACAAATGCCTAAAATAAATGCAGAAATTCAAGAAAAAAGAATAAGAATGACACTATGAGCTCCCCAAGGGAACACAACAACATTTAAATATTATAATGTAAAGATAAGAGTTTGAGGAAGTGTTGGAAATGGAATTAAAAAAAGTTAATCATAGGATTACTCAATAGTAATCAGAAACAAATCCATGAAGGCAGAGGAGGAGGGAAAAAAAAGAAGAAATTAAAAAACTTAAAAACAGTGTTAGAGATTTATGAGCTACTATCAAACAACCCAGCATATGGGTCTTAGGAGTGTGGCCTGAAGGTGTGGACTAGATGATCTATTGTGAAATCATTACAGAAAACATACCCAATTTGGAGAAAGAAAGGAATGTCCAAGTGCAGAAGATAGAACTAACAGACATGACTAGGAAAGAGCTTCACCACAACATATTGTGGTCAAACTCTCTACAGTAAAGCATAAAGAAAAGATTCTAAACTGTATATGAGAGAAATGCCAGATTACTTTCAGAGGATCCAATTAGACTCACAGATGACTTCTCATCAGAAACTCTACAAGCTAGGAGAGAATGGAGAGATATAGTACAAGTCTTAAAAAAAAAAAAAAAGCTGTCAACCCAGAATATTGTACCCTGCAAAGCTCTCATTTATGAATGAAGGCGAAATTACGACCTTCCATAGCAAACAGAAATTGAAAATTTGTCACCACTCATACAGCCTTACAAAAGATGCTAAAGGATGTGCTACACACAGAAAAAAAGTCATCTTCATGAAAAAAAAGTGAAGACAGAAAATCACCCAGTAAAAGTACGAAAGAAATCCAAAGTAAATGACAGGACTATTTAAGGAAAAATGGCAAGGCCAAGTAGTTACTTATCAAGTCAGCTTGACTGTAAATGACCTCCATTCTCTGGAAAGACCATTGACTGAATGGATTGAAAAACAAGACCCATCTACTTGCTGCCCCCAAGAAACACACCTCACCAACAAAGATACACGTGGACTGAAAGTGAAAGTATAGATAAAGATATTGCATGCTAAAGGAAAGCAGAAAGGGCAGGTGTCCTGTCATAATCTCAGATAAAATAGATTTCAACACAAAAACCGTTAACAGAGACAAAGAAGGACACTATGTAATGGCTAGGGATCAATACAACAGGAAGATGTGACTATAATAAATGTATATGCATGCAATTACAAGGTACCTGGCTTATTTAAAAGAACTGTTAACAGATCCAAAGGGAGACATAGATTCCAATACAATATTAACAGAGGGCTTCAACACTCCACTTTCATCAATGAATAGATCAACGAGACAGAGACTTAAATCTATGACATGATACCACCAAAATGCTAGAGAACATTGGGGAAACTCTACAAGACATCGGCATAGGGAATTAATTCTTGGAAGACTGCAGAAGCTCAGGCAGTCAAAGCTAAATTTAACAAGTGGGATTACAATAAACTGAGAAGCTTTTGCACTGCAAAAGAAACATTCAGCAAAGTGGAGAGGCAACTGACCGAATGGGAGAAAATATTTGCAAACTATGCAACTGATTATGGATTAACTTTCAGAATCTATGAAGAGCTCAAGAAACTCAACAACTACAAAACAAACAAGCTAGTCAAGAAATGGGCAAAGGACCTGAACAGACATTTTTCAAGAGAGGAAATTCAACTTGCCAGTAGTAACGTGAAAAAATGCTGAGGATCATTAGCTGCCAGAGAAATGGAATTCAAAACCACAATGAGGTTTCACCTCACCCAGTTAGAATGGCTCTCATACAGAAATCAATAAACAACACATGCTGGTGAGGATGTGGGGAGAAGGGTATCATAATCCAGTGTTGTTGAGGTGTAAACTGGTGCTGCCACTGTGGAAGACAGTATGGAGATATCTCAGAAAGCTGAATATAGACCTACTATATAACCCAGCCATCCCACTCCTGGGAATTTATCCAAAGGAAATGAAATCAGCATATGAAAGAGTGACTGATCTGTACCCCATGTTCATTTCAGCTCAGTTTACAACAGCTAAGATATGGAATCCCCCCAGATGTCCAACAGCTGAGGACTAGATAAAGAAATTATGGTATATATACACTATGGAATACTACACAGTGGTAAAAAATGAAATCCTGTCATTTGCAAAAAAAAAAAAAAAGCGATGCAAGTGGAAACCATTATGCTTAACGAAACAAGCCAATCACAAAAAGACAAATGCCATATTGTCTCTCTGATCTGTGCTAAATAGTGGAGTATTTAAAAAGTAATGTATAAGAGTGAAACTGACATCTTGAGACACCATGATTTTGAACAGCCCTTGCCTTCACTGTCGAGGAACAATGTTTTTCTTGTTTGTTTTTGTACTCTTTTTCTTTTTTCTTCATATTATTTAGCAAGCCTGCTATTTAGTGTAGGGTTAATCTTATGAGTATAAAATCAACTGAAAATTGATCTCCATAAAAAATAAGAATGGGAAAGGAAGAGGGTGGAGGAGAAAGGTGAGAATATGGGTGGAAGGGAGATGAGGGGGAAGAATGACCATGTTTCCAAATTTATGTGTATATATATATATATTTTTAACAGGCAGAGTGGACAGTGAGAGAGAGAGACAGAGAGAAAGGTCTTCCTTTTTCTGTTGGTTCACCCCTCAATGGCCGCTGCAGCCGGCGCACTGCGCTGATCTAAAAACAGGAGTCAGGTACTTCCCCTGGTCTCCCATGGGGTGCAGGGTCCAAGCACTTGGGCCATCCTCTACTGCAGTCCCAGGCCACAGCAGAGAGCTGGACTGGAAGAGGGGCAACCGGGACAAAATCTGGTGCCCCAACCAGGACTAGAACCTGGGGTACTGGCTCCGCAGGCGGAGGATTAGCCTATTGAGCCGCGGCGCCAGCCCTAAATTTGTGTATATTAAATGCATGACGTTGTACTACTTAAACAAAATAAAGATTTTCATTTTCTCATTAAAAATAAATATATTGGGCTGCATTTTTAAAAGAGTAGATCTGTCACTACATTTTTTATTACTGCCAAGAGTCCACAGTTTTTTTGTTTGTTTGTTTGTTTGTTTGTTTTGTAAGCTCAGTGCTTAAAAATCACTTGCTTTCTATGGAAACCCTTAACAGATTATGTCTAAAATACCACACTATACTTGTAAGGGTAAAAAGGAACAAATGAATTCTTCTCACTGATACCAAACTGAGGTCTTTGGTTGAATTACTGAAACACGGCAATGACCCTCAACTGATACAGTGAACGGAACAACAGTTGAAATGTAGGGCACAGTGTTCTCACTACTGAGGTGGCAAGAATTTTCTCAGTGAAGTTGTCTGTACTTTTCCTTTCCTAAGGGGTATGGGAGATGGAACATTTATGAAAAAAGTGGGTATACAGGTTTTTTTTAGCAGTACGCTTGCCGATTAATGTGAATTTCCTTTACACTCTAGAGTTCTCCAGTTAGATTTAAGCAGCTCATGGCCTAAACAAAGCAAAAGTAACACCCACCATGCTTCTACTTGATTATTATGTTTCAAAACCCCTTCTTTCTCTACGTGAGTCAACAGTGACAACTAAGATGAAAAATCATTTTTCTTTTGTTTGGTCACCCTCAATATACACCTGAAATCATGTACAGTTTTGTTTTGGGGGAACATTATGGCATTTCCATGTGAATTGTTTTCTGAGTAAAAGGACTCTTTTATTATGAAAAGGGTTACTACCAGGGTTAGTGATATTAATGCATAATGTCATATTTTGGTTGTTTAGACATTATAGTGAAGGCTGCTTATAGCTGCCCTGAGTGTTTATTGTTGGCTGTGAATTAATCTGCTGTTCTAATGTGACATGTTCCATAAAATGACATGGATCACTGGCTAGTTCAAGGTCTATGCTATAAGACGAGGTGGTAAATAATTCTTCCCAGTCTGAAATATTCCTAAAATAAACGGCGTATTGACTAAAATTCTACTTCCTTCCACACTATCATAGCATTTAACACTTGGGAAAGCTTATTCCAAAGAATCCTCCCACATTGGGAAGAACAGTACTTTATTGAGCTTTACAAATTTCATCTTTCTAGACAAAACACTCAAATGGAATTTTCTACTGAAGATGGTTTCAAGTTTTTACATATTTTGAATACCAATAGGTTGATAGGAATGCATGCAGGTGCACAAGCTGGTTTCTATTTATCACTTTAAAAGATTCAATATATATTTGGGATTCTACTTGTAACTTGAATAAAACCACAGGTTCTTAAATATTAAATTTATTCAAAGTATTGTGCTTATAATTTCACCCTGAGACTTTAGAAACATTGTGTAGGACAGGACTCTATGCAAACTAAACAGACTGAGTATCACACGTCCTTTTCTTGGGAGAAGCTCAGTTCTTACTTCTGTTTTACACCAAGGTTTTACTTATGGTTTCATTTAAAGAAAAATGCTTTGGGGAGGGCTCTGCAGTGTTATCAATGAAGCCACCAGTTAGGGCACTGCATCTCATATTAGAATGACTTAGATCAAGACTAACATCTGTTTTTGATCCAGTTTCCTGCTAAGGTATCCGAGGGGCAGGGGATGATGGCCCAAGTGCTTAGGTTCCTGCCAAGCACTTAGGAAACCTAGATGGAATTCCCAGCTCCTGGTTGTAATTTAAACTAGCCCTGGCTGTTGCAGGCATTTGAGGAGTGAAGTAGCAGGTGGAATATCCCTTTCTCCCCCACCCCAACTGTCTCTCTCTGTCTCTCTGTGTCACTCAGCTTTTCAATAAATAAACCTTAAAAAATGAAATCCTGTATTTTGCATCAAAATGGATGCAACTTAAGAAATTAACAGACATTTGTGAATACAGGAAAATCACATTTGTAACATCAGTGTCATTAGTCCATGTCCTAGGCTGCTTTAGTTAGGGAAGAATAAACTGGACTCATATGAGAAGTATCTGTTTTTATCTCTCAGCTCTTACAATATGTTAATTTATTTTAAAGGGAGGGAGATAGGGAGGGAGGGAGGGAGGGAAGGAAGGGGAGAGAGAGAGAGAGAGAGAGAGAGAGAGAGAGAGAGATCTCATTTATTGATTCACTGTTTAATTCACTCCTCAAATGCTCAACAGCTGGGGCTGGGCCAAGTTGAAGCCTGGAGCCTGAAATGCAATCTGAGTTGCCTAGTAGGTTGCAGGGACTCAACTATTTGAGTCATCATATGCTGTATTCCAGGATGAACCTTAGCAGGAAGCTGGATTCAAAGTGGAGTAGCCAGTACTTAAAATCAGGCATTCTAATATGAGATACAGGCATCCCAAGTAGTAGCTTAACCCATTGAGCTACAATGCCTGCATTTTTCTCTTTTGTTTATTTTTCCAGTTTATTTGAGAGAGAGAGAAGGAGAAAGGGAGGGAGAGGGAGAGAGCAAGAGAGCTTTCATCTGTTCATTAACTCCTCGAATCTCAACAACAATCAAGGTTGTCCCAGGCAACAACCAGAAGCCTGGAACTCAGAGTCTCTTACATGTTTGCTGCCTCCCAGGGTGTGTATTAACATGGAGGTGAACTTGGAAATGGAGACAGGACCCAAATCCACGCCCTCTGATGTGAGATCTGGGTCTCCCAAGCATCGTCTTAATCTCTGTGCCAAATGCCTGCTCCTTTTGTACTATGAGACATTGAGATCCGATTAACATCTCGCTCCTAATGTCATAAAGGCTGAATGAAAAATTATCATGCCCTTTGGAAAAGGTATTTATTATATGTCAAGGATTTTTTATTAATAAACTCACATTGTGTGGCAATCATTTGTAAGCATTCTGAAATGCAGGGGCAGGCACGGTGGTGCAGCAGGTTAAGCAGCTACCAGAAATGCTGGCATCTGATTTGATTTGAGTACCAGTTTGAGTTCCATCTAATTTAACTTCCAATCCAGCACTCTTCTAATGCTCCTGGAAAAGCAGTGGAGGATGGCCAACGTATTTGGGCCCCTGCCACCCAGATGTGAGACCCACATGAAGCTCTTGGCTCCTGGCTTTAGCAGCCATTTGGGGAGTGAATCAGCAGATAGAACCTCTCTCTCCCTCTCCCCTCCCCCTCTCCCCCCCCCCCCTCAAGTGTGGTTTTGTGTATGCGATGACACAAGCATGGTGCCTGGCACAGCAAATAAGCATATGTAATCATACTATTATTGTTAAAATTATTGTAATTCCCCTGATTATTAATTATTTGTAGGAAATAAAAAAAGACTTTAAGCAAAAAGAGGGATAAAAATGTGACTTTGAGAAGATCTGATCTTACTGGCTGGCTCCCTCTCCCTCTCTCTGAAACTTCTACTGAGATCATATCAAACCTGTCTGAGTCATTATGATCTCATACAGAGTACACAAGATGCTTCCATTGAAATTTTATTGAAATCTTAATGCAACCATTGAAATCATAATTGTATGTCCTGAAGCCATTGTGGTGCATTGTGTCAATGCACACTGAGGGATTCCTCGTGCACAGATTATTGGCATGATGGACTATAATGGCTCTTTCAGAGCTGCTATGGTCCACTGCATCAATGCACACTGAGGGAGACTTTAACGCACTGAGCCGAGCGACTCCATGATGTGGAGGGGCGTATCCTGTTGCATATTTTGATGAAAACCTGGCCGCTTGATTTTCCTTCATTTTTAATAAGTCTCACTGAGATACAGGTATCAGTGTGCATCATGATACTTAAGGCTCAGCTTTATTTTAGGATAAGTAACAGTTGTCACCTTCCCAAGACACGAGACAACTTCCAAAAGTAACTCTGTGTCAAGGACAAGAGCACCTTCTGGGATTTGTTGGTCTATGTTTCAGTGTATGCTCCCAACCCAATCACCCTGGAATCATTGCCCCAAACTAATGAAAGCTACAGAATTTCTTCATTATTTCTGAGTGATAAATGTCTGCTTGTAATTTATTATTGGATTAGAAAATAAAATGCTTTTGTCTATTCATTTCTAAATGGAAAAGGGAAAGTTAGATATTTGCAAGAAGCATTAAAAATATTCACTTTAAATAATAACATGTAATTATTTTGCAACCTTGATTATTCACTCATGACCATTTGAATCCTTTTTCTTCACTGTGAAAGAAATTTGATTTGGATTGTACAAGTAATCACTCACACGGTACTGGTTTTTAAATTTGCTAGCTTAAATATAAGCTATGGCCACTTTTAAGTATTTTGTAACCAACTTTGTTATTAAAAATTAGGGAATCAAATTTATAAGATAATTCTAAGACTCAATGTCTAATAAATGATAAAAATTTCTAAAAAATAGTTTACAGTGTTTTAACCTTTCTTGCTTCTCTCTTTTGGAATGAACCTTGTCTGAGCTTTCCACTAAATTCCATTGCATTTTTAGAAGCCAATACATATTCTTTCTCTCCTTCCCCTTTATCTCACTGTGCCAGATATTTGGAGTATTTTTAAAATCTGTTTTCACTCTCAACTGAATGTCAGATCATTCTTTTAAAGGATTAATTGATAACTACAATTACCTAAGTTTGACGTTGTTATTAATGCTTCAAAGAATATAATGCTATTATTAAAAAAAAGTCCTTAAACACGTCAAAGAAATTAAGGAAAAATGGAGTTTTTTTTTCCAATAACACTCTTTGTTTTACCCTTGCTGCAACATTAGTTGTATTTTATTTATTTATTTTTTTGAAGGACTGACAGTGATGAGATTCACTTGTGGCCCAGGGACATGAGAAGATGAAAATAATAACCTACACATATGTGTTAATTATTCTTCATCTGTTTAGCCAGATCCATTCTACCCCCTTCTTTGCTCTGCTCTGTGACCTGGTTGGTTGATGACTAAGAGTCTTAGTGCTTTGTCTTCCTTGGTCTTTGGTGTCCAGTTTGTTGTAGTCAATGGGAAGAATAAGCAAGAAGTTAGAGGCAATGAGAAGGTAGCTAAGCACTTCTTCTGCTTTCATCTGCTTAAGCTTAGCTGGCTTGCAATGGCTGCATCCCTCTAGGCGTAGGGTGTAAACAACAGTTTCAGGTCTCAGACCCCAAGAGTGATATCAGGCACGTCAGGAAACATGGCTTCTTGCTATTGAATCTCTGGGCTTCACCAATTGTATTGTTGGTTCCTTTACACTGAGATACATACTTGCCAATGGTCCTGTCTTTAAAATTTCTGACTTTTAACCCTTTTTGTTGAATTATCTTTCCTATTAAATCAATTATTTATGTAATAAGTGACCATGATTGGCTCCAAAGAACAGACTATTAAGATGGATTTCTGGGGTGAGACTTTGTGGTGTAGCAAGTAAAGCCACTGCCTGCAATGCTAGCACCCAACATGGCCACCTGTTTGTGTACTGGTTGCTCCACTTCACAACAAGCTCCCTGCTAATGACCTGGGGAAGCAGAGGAAGATGGCCCAAGTGGTTGGGCTCCTGCCACCTACATGGGAGACCAAGATGAAACTGTTGGATCATGGCTTCTGCTTGGCCTAGTCCTGGCTGTCACAGCTATCCAGGTAGTGAACCAGAAGATGGAAGATCTCTTTCTTTCTCTAAAACTCTGACTTTCAAATAAATACGTCTTTTAAAAGAAATGAATTTCTGGGATTGGGCTCTTCACATCTCTAATGCACACAAAAAATAACTTCCTTACTAGTAGATGAGCAACAGAATGTTGGAATTTCTGGAAAAGTGTGACAGTACCTTGTCTGATTTTTACTGAAAACAAAAGTTCTAACAGAATGTAGTGCTAGTGGAGAGGTAACCTGTAATGATGTTCCCTATTATGAAGGTAGTGATTATAATTACTGTGGCATGGGAAGACATATTTTGACTGTAGTGAAATTACAGAAAGGAAAAGATAAGGTCAATTTCTTGAAATTTCAATTTCTAGTGTGGATTGAGAAATAGAAAGCTCCTGTGATCACTGGTTTGGTGATGTATTTTGGGTTTCTCTAATAGAAGACTCATGCAAAAATTTGGAGTTAAATTCTTTTGTAAGTTATCCCATGAAGTAGAATGAGAGAGTTTGAAGTGCAATAAATAGTAATGGAAAGTATAAAAAAGTGCATTACTGAAAACTTTACCTTCTGTACAGCTAGGACTTAATTCTGTTCAAGATTCTGTGGGAAACTATATAGGATTTTTTCCAAATGATCCATATAGAATTATCCAGCTGAGTCCTCAAAGGAAAACTGAGCATCCAAAGATTAGGTAACATATATAGTGGAGAATCTTAAGGTATAGGTACCTTGCTTGTTAAGGAAAATCAAGTTCCAAAATTCTAAGAGTGAAAGACAGATAAACTAGGGCTGGCGCTGTGGCATAGTGGGTAAAGCCGACTCTTGTAGTGCCACATATCATATAGGCTTCTGGCTGTTTCACTTCCAATCCAGCTCTCTGCTATGGCCTGGGAAAGCAGTAGAGCATGGCCAAGGACTTGGGCCCCTGCACCCACCTGGGCGACTGGGAAGAAGCTCTTGGCTCCAGGCTTCGGATTGTACCAGCTCCAACCATTGCGGCCATTTGGGGAATGAACTAGTGGATGGAAGACATCTCTCTCTCTGCCTATGCCTCTCTGTAATTCTGCCTTTCAAACAATAAATAAATCTTTGAAAAATTATCCATCTGAGGAAGAGAAAGCAGAATATATGATCTATAAATTCCCATCACCTATTGGCTGAACTAGCCCAGAGTATTAAATTTCCATCACTTCCAGCTTGTCCATCATGGAAATACATTGTAGAACACTGAGCAGTCAACTTTGAGTTAGGGAACATTGGCAGGTTAGCAGTTTTCAGTGGAGTTCAAATACAGCCTCTGGCTTGTGCTGATGGCTGTTGCTGTAGTTATCTTATACACAATCTTCACCTAACCATAAAGTATCTGAAGTTAGGATTATGAAAACTCTCAATTGTATGTTTTATAGAGTTTCTACTTTATTTTTTAAAAAATATTTATCAGACATAAATTTGTATATGTTTATGGGGTTCTATGTGATGTCTTGATATATGTATATACGGTATGTCTGTGCAACTCGAAAGAAACATGCAACTCACCAAGTCTTCTGTGATGATATGAAAGTACTTATTGGGAAAGAAAGGGATCCTAGGGTGTGGGCTGGGGATTTTAGGCATATACTTGGGAGGTCTGTACCCATACACTCTCAAAATATTATTGCTGGTAGAAGAAGCTGTTTCTCTCACTCCCAATTCTTTTGAGATAAATAATCCTCTTTTGAATAAAGTTTTGTTCAAATGATTATTAATCTTCACAAGACCCACAATAATCACACTCAATTACTTCTTCCTTTTTTTTTTTTTTTTTGACAGGCAGAGTGGATAGAGAGAGAGAGAGAGAGACAGAGAGAAAGGTCTTCCTTTGGTGTTGGTTCACCCTCCAATTGCCACCAGCTGCGGCCTGTGTACCGCGCTGATCCGATGGCAGGAGCCAGGTACTTATCCTGTTCTCCCATGGGGTGCAGGGCCCAAGCACTTGGGCCATCCTCCACTGCACTCCCTGGCCACAGCAGAGAGCTGGCCTGGAAGAGGGGCAACCGGGACAGAATCCGGTGCCCCGACTGGGACTAGAACCCTGTGTGCCAGCGCTGCAAGGCGGAGGATTAGCCTAGTGAGCCACGGTGCTGGCTACTCAATTACTTCTAAGCCCATAGTGAGAGTTAAAGTCCAGCATTTCTCAGAAAGAACTTTGAAGTCTTTTCTGGGAAGAGATAGCCTCTGCCACAAGTAAAGAGCAAGATCTTGCCAAAATTATGGCAGTAGACAGGAGATCATGTGTAGTAATAAACTCTGTGGAAGATTATTAAATGTGACATTCATTTGGTAAATTTATTCTATAGCGTTATCTTCCCTGGGGATTTCACATTTATTGTGTTAGCTTGATGACCATGGAATGGTTTTAATAATTTGCTATTCTAGAGTCAGGAGGAGGTATTTGATCTAGTGGTGAAAATGCCTGTGTCCCATGTCACAATTCCAACAGTTTATTTTTGGCTCTGGCTCCTGGCTCCAATTTCCTGTCAATGCAGATCCCAGGAGCCAGCATTGATGACTCAGGTAATTGGGTTCCCTTATGGCAGATCTGGATTGCATTCCTAGCTTCTAGGTCTCAGTGAACCAGCAGGTGGGGGCTTGCTCTGTCTCTCTGCCTTTCAATGTAAGATAAAGTATCATAGAATCAGCAAGATTAAGACTAAAGAATATCCTTGCTAGGCTCTGTCAACTGAAAGCACCTAGGGAGGCAAAGTGGTAATGCGCACGCCATTCTGACTTTATGAGGAGCAATGCCATGAGATAATCTATGCACTGTCCAGGATATTTTTTCTGCGGAACAGCAACAAATACATTGTTGAGGGAAGTATTAACATCTTTTGAATAATTCTATGTTGATTCCATTCTGTCATTTGGAGATGATAATGGATATGCTGTCATGGTCTTTGCTCTTTGGTTTCAATAATTAGCTCCCTGAGAGAGAAAGTTCAGGTGGCAGCAACTAAACATCAGTGACAAGGTGGAAGCGTATGCTACAGTGAGTCATTGCATGGAGTCCATGAATGGACTCCTCCCCTTAGGTAGAAAAAAATAAAGACAAAAACAGCAGGGCAACAGGGGCTTTCTGGAGACAGAGGGAGGAGGGAGCTTTTTGAGTAATACTGAAATTGCAACGAGGTCAACTAAAGCAACTCTAATGCTCATATGTATAAATTTGCGTAACTGTTGTATAAGCAGTACTGTAGCTTTTAACTATCCAATTAAGTATGTGTATACAAACATGTAAAAGATAACTTACAGTTGTTTGTGCTAGGGTATATAAGACAACACCCTGCTTTGTTCTGAACCCAGAATTTGGAGACTAAACTCTCCTCTGGGCCAGCCAGCTAAAATACAAGCTGCTTCCCTGTTAAGAGCCTTAATGTCCCGTGTGTCTGTCTGAGAATCCTGCTACATTTCTGGGGTCTCCTGTCTGGGATTTGGAGATGGCACTTTTCACCTCCTTTGTTGTTGGAATGCAACTCCCTAAATATCCAGGGACAGGGGACTTACCAGGTGCCTTGGTCCCTAGGGGACTAGCACCTCCACCATGCCTAGGAGTGCATCCCCAGGAGCACAAAGGACCCAGTGAGGTGCAGGAACGAAACGCGGAGCGCTGCCCATCAGAACTGGTAAGAATCAAGCCCGAAAGTAGTGGGCCTGCCTCCTGAGAGCCAGAGGGGAAGATTGATCACCACCTAGAATTGCCAAGTAGTCTCTTAAGGTCAGATGGAATGCCAGGGTGCTGGGAAGTCTCTGCTGAGACAGAACCACAATTCTTGGGAACTGGGCAGGGGGTTGGAGACATTGTTTCAGTGTATAGTAAAAATATTTACAAAAATTCAGGAAGCTATCATATACAATGACTCCTGGGTAATGTATATTATGTATGTGTTATATGAGTGTACATGTTGCATTTTTTGGGGAAGAATTTTGTTAAGAGCTCTTTTTTAATTGGCTTATATATAAAAAGGCACTCATATTAAAACTGTTAAATTAATCCAAAAAACTTTTTGGTTTGTGTGGAGATAGATTGTTTTAAAACTAAGCCACTATTGTTGGGAATGCAAACTGGAAGTCAGTCTGGAGATTCCTCCAAAACTTGAATATAACCCTACCATACAACCCAGCCATCCCACTCCTTGGAATTTACCCAAAGGAAATTAAATTGGCAAACAAAAAAGCTGTCTGAACCTTAATGTTTATTGCAGCTCAATTCACAATAGTTAAGACGTGGGATCCACCTAAATGCCCATCAACAGTAGACTGCATAAAGAAATTATGGAACATGTACTCTATAGAATACTATACAGCAGTAAAAAACAGTGAAATCCCATCATTTGCAACAAAATGGAGGAATCTGGAAAACATTATGCTGAGTGAAATAAGCCAGTCCCAAAGGGGCAAATATCATATGTTCTCCCTAATTGGTGACAACTAATAGAGCACCAAAGGGGAAACCTGTTGAAGTGAAATGAACACTATGAGAAACAATGACTTGATCAGCCCTTGTCCTGACTGTCGAGGAACAACTAGACTTTATCCCTTTTAGTGTTTCTGTTCTACTTAATACTATTGGTTGAACTCTGTAATTAACACACAATTATTCTTAAGTGTTGAAATTTAACTGAAAAGTGATCCCTGTTAAATATGAGTGGGAATAATAGAGGGAAGAGATGTACAATCTGGGACATGCTCAAGCTGACTTGCCCAAATGGTAGAGTTAGAAACATGCCAGGGGATTCCAATTCAATCCCATCAAGGTGGCATGTATCAATGCCATCTCATTAGTCCAAGTGATCAATTTCAGTTCACAATTGATCATAATGATAGGACTAAGAGCCAAAGGGATCACATAAACAAGACTAGTGTCTGTTAATACTAACTGATAGAATTTAAAAGGGAGAGAACGATACAACATGGGAAGCAGGATACACAGTAAACTCATAGAATGGCAGATGTCCTAAACAGCACTCTGGCCTCAGAATCAGCCCTTAAGGCATTCGGATCTGGCTGAAGAGCCCATGAGAGTATTTTAGGCGTGGAAAGCCAAGACACTCTTGCAAAAAAAAAAAAAAAAAAAAAAAAACACCAAAAAAAAAACCTATATGAAAAATTCTCTGCCAGTGAGATCCCAGTGGAAAGAATGGGGCCATCAAAGAAGGAGGTACCTTTCTCTGAAGGGAGGAGAGAACTTCCACTTTGACTATGACCTTGTCTAAATAAGATCAGAGTCGGTGAACTCAAAAAGCCTCCATAGCCTTGGCAACTCATGACAAGAGCCTAGGGTGATTACTGATGCCATAAACAAGAGTGTCAAATTGTTAAGTCAACAACAGGAGTCACTGTGCACTTACTCCTCATGTAGGATTTCTGTCCTTAATGTGCTGTTCATTGTGATTTAATGCTATAACTAGTACTCAAACAGTATTTTACACTTTATGTTCTGTGTGGGTGCAAACTGTTGAAATCTTTACTTAATATATGCTAAGTTGCTCTTCTGTATATAAAGATAATTGAAAATGAATCTTGTGTGAAAGGAAGGAGAGAGGGAGAGGGAGAGGGGAGGGTTGCAGGTGGGAGGAAATAGCCTTTGTAATCTATAAGCTGTACTTCACAAATTTATATTCATTACATTAAAGTTAAAAAAAGAGAGAAAGAGAAAAAAAATTTCTCTTAAAAAAAAAAAAAGAGAGAGAGACAGTGGGGCCAGCACTGTGGTGCAGCAGGTTAAAGCCCAGCGTGAAGCGCCAGCATCCCATATGTATGCTGCCAGTTCAAGTCCGACTGCTCCTCTTCTGATCCAGCTCTCCGCTATGTCCTGGAACAGCAGTGGAAGATGGCCCAAGTCCTTGGGCCCCTGCACACACGTGGGAGACTTGGAAGAAGCTCCTGGCTGTTGGCTTCGGATCAGCTCAGCTCCGGTCATTGCCGTCATTTGGGGAGTGAACCAGCAGAATGGAAGACCTCTCTCTCTTTCTGGCTCTACCTCTCTCTGTAACTCTGTCTTTCAAATAAATAAAATAATTCTTTCAAAAAAAAAGAGACAGTTTAAACTTATTTTTTCCATGGTTTGTGGTATGCTAGCTCTATCCCTTTACTGGGAGGGAGTAGGAGGAAGGCTAGCTGTCACAGACTGGGACAGTGTCACTCACAAATTTCCAGGATGTGAGATTAGGATATGATATGTTCTTTTATTTAAAAAATGTTATCTCAATTTAGAGTTTTTTTTTAAAAGATCATTTCAATATGTAAAAATACCTAAAGGTTTAAATAAATTACAAAAGGTGTGAGCAAGTCAAAAAGATTTGAGAGAAATAACTATTTCTGTGTGTGATAAAATTATAATTCTTAAAATATTATTTATAGGGCTCTTTAAAAATTACACATTAAATCCAAGTTAAAGTCTTGTCTGTTAAAACAATGAGGTTTTAAAATATATGTATAGCATCGTGTTAACAAATATCTAAAGGTAGGCTCAATCTTAGATTTTAAAATCTGTTTTTGTGAACAACTACAGTATCTCCTTTTAATAATTTTCTTCTTAGCTGGTTATTCTTTGTCAATTTCCTAGTCAGGTCCTGGAAGCTCTTTTCTGGTTCTGAGAGATGAGTTTTATAAGAGTTAAGGTTGTTCTTGGATATTTACTTATATTTGAATAATCACTTTAAAACTATGAATAGATCTGATCTATAAGTGGCTAGATCACCCTTATTAAATAGGTGGATACTATTTCAGAATGTTAAATCTTATTTTGACTATTATTTTAAGCCCTCCGGCATCTTTGACACGCTTTCTAAAAATCAAATTTCTAAAATGTTTGGGTCTTGATATTTCCAGTTGGGACCTTGGAAATGTCAACGGATGTTTCTCTCATTTTGTAGAGACACCAATTAATCAGGCTATTTGGATTGTATTAAAGGTACTGTCAATGTAAAGTGGTGCTAATCTTTAAGTTATGATAATATAAAATATTGCTGATAGAAATGTCCAAAAGTTAAAAAGTCTAATTATATTGTGCTGTTATCATCATGATGGTTATCTTAATAAAAACGCCCAGAAGGGTAAATGCTTATAAAATTCTACATGTGCTTACTAAAATACTGTGTGGAGTAAACAGGTGCCTCTTCTTGTCGAATAATGTTTTTTATAATTTAACCTTGGTTATTTAATGTCTCTTTTCATCCACAGTTGTAAATTCTCATCTAAAATCACTTTCAATCAGATTTTTTTAAAAAGACACTAACAAATGTTCTTAAAGGACAGGTTTTCTGAATACTTTAAATTAGAGGTTCCAAATTGCTGAAAAAATACAAAAACAAACTGCTCATGAAAATTAAAATATCATTGGTTCTGTGTTTAAATGTTCCCTCTTCTAGGTTCCTAAAGACTTTTTTCTGGCCAGTGCTGCGGCTCACTAGGCTAATCCTCCGCCTGCGGCGCACGCACACTGGGTTCTAGTTCTGGTCGGGGCACCGGATTCTGTCCTGGTTGCTCCTCTTCCAGGCCAGCTCTCTGCTGTGGCCCGGGAGTGCAGTGGAGGATGGCCCAAGTACTTGGGCCCTGCACCTGCTTGGGAGACCGGGAGAGGCACCTGGCTCCTGGCTTCGGATCAGCATGGTGCGCTGGCCTCAGCGGCCATTGGAGGGTGAACCAACGGTAAAGGAAGACCTTTCTCTCTGTCTCTCTCTCTCACTATCCACTCTGCCTGTAAAAAAAAAAAAAAAAAAAAAAAAAAAAAAAAAAAAAGACCTTTTCTTTAACTTCCATTGTACTCAGTTCTTTGAAACAGCTTTGTAAACAAATAAAGCTAAAATCTAACAATAAACTACAGGTTCCAATTGAAAGAATATGGTTAATTCATGTTATTAAGAGCAAAAAGCAATTCCAATTACTTGATGATATTTTAAAAAACAGTTAAGGATTTTACAAAGCTATTATCCAAGCTACTTTATTGTATTGTCCTATAATGATGTGTTAGACATTTACAATCATAAAGAAATGATGCAATGCACATTATGACGTATCAAGTCCAATTTAGCATCTAGGGCTTTCCTTTGGTAAGCTCATGCCTTAAGAGAACAACCATGCTTATCTAATATTTTAGCTTCTTAGATAATTTCAGTTCTTACAAAAATTTAGTAGTGGTAAATGACCAATGTTTCCAAATACAGGTACTCTAGTCTTAAAATTTACAAAAGGCATTGCAACTTTTGGTAAATGTTTTTGTAAGTTGTTGATATTTGACAGTTAACATTATTTGGTAAGTTTTCAATTGATATTAAATTGCTAAAGGTAAACAATCTGGGAGGCCTGATTTGTTGCCTCATTTCTCCTCTAACTTTTCTAATAGTCTCCACCAGTATGTACAGTTTAATTCTCCAGGCCTTAAAAAAGAGATGGATACCTTTTTTCTGTAATAATGCCTGGCCATATATAAAAGACCAAATAGTATAACCAAAAATAAAAGCTTAATTATGATATGGTTTTACAGCTAGATTTAAACAGGCAAAGCTCCCACTCAACTGCCATTGAGCCAAAATGAGAGAGAAAGAGAGAGAGAGAGAGAGAGAGAGAGAGAGAGCAAGCAAGCACTTTACTAATAACTTCAAAAATTTATAGACAGGTTGGGTAAGGCGATCACCATATTTTGATTTTACCTAAAAGGACATAGCTCTCCTCATGGACATTGTCTTATCTCACAGGAAAAACACTCAAAATATGCCTGTGACTACAGATTTCTAGTTCAGGTCATGAAAGATTGGAGCTAGGACTGAACATGGCCTTGGCCGACATCTTAAAGGCTGCCTCCTTGGTTTATTGTAACCAAGGCTAGGAAGAAGAGCAAGGCAGGCAGCAGAAGCTACATAGGGATGAGACATAGGTCAATGAGTAACAGCCTTGCATAGTGATCTGCCAGCAAGAAGACCCCAGAAGGCCAGCAAACCCCAAATGGCACTGGTTTTTGATATGGAAAGCCAGGACTTTGGGCAAATAGCAGTGACAACAAAAGCCAGCTTCTAAAGAGTCCTGTCAGCTCTGCCAAAAAAAAAATGAAAACTGCTCAGGTCAGGACTGTGTGACAGACCCCATGGCCTCTCCGCCATGCTGAAAGGCCCTTCACTCCACCCAGCTTCGAAGTAACCACCTCTATTGAGAGGAAGGCCTAGGGTCAGTAAAGTTACCCACAGGACTGTAGATTTTCTTTTAAAGCTGTTGCTTATTCTGTGCTAACCTTCTTTTCAGGCCAAATCTGTGGTCAATAACCTCAACATAAGGTTTTGATTATTTAGTATTTTGTTTAAACAACAACAAAAAAAGAGAGTGACTTTTTATTAAAAAAAAAAAAAACAACAACAATACCCCTCACTTACAAAAGTAAAGGCCTAGATTATAAACTTTCACAACAGTTACATCTATTCCTAGGCTTTGGTTGTTATTTGCAAATTTTAAGGTGCCTTGCTACCTGATAGCACCCTGCAAGTCTGGGTCTGTGAAACATAAAAACTCAAGAGTTCCTTGGCTCTGGAGATGCAAAGGGAGCTGTGTGTATTAAGAGCCTGTGCAGCAACTGCTAAAAAGGGGACCAGAGGTGGTCCCCTGGATCCACCACTTCAGGGTGAAAGTGGCAGTCAGTGACTGGGAATGCATCTCAGACCCAACATCACCTTGCAAGCTGACCATATGGAATGAACAAGTCATATCCCAAGGGAACCTCAAGGACAACAGCTCCAGAAGAGATCCTTCTTCAGTCATTCTGGAAGCTCACTGATTTATGCATGGCAGAAGTATGAAGAGTCAGCAATCAGACAAACTATAGACCTTTCTTATTTTCTGTGTTAACCTCCTAAGTGGGGTGCACTGTAACCCTTGGTTCCTAATCATGGTTGCAACTCTTGCTGTGCTCTCTGCCATAGCTTTGGATGAGAGCATCTCACCTGATTGCACTTGGGGCAAACAAATAAACAAACAAACAAAAAACAAAAACAAACAAACAAAAACCACTCTTAAGAACCTGCAACACTGTTAATTTTGCTATGACTAACTTGGCTGACCTTCCTGTGCCTTATAATGAAACAAAGTTTCTCCATCTCCATGCTGCTGAAAAAACTCAGTTATTGTAAAATACTCTCTTTCCTGGTGGGGAGAGAATTTAATGTTCCCATGGGAAATGCAGCATGTCCAGGCCAAATACCCCATGAAGCCACAGCAAGAGAAAGTCAGTTGTGGGGACCCTGTAACTACACAGATCCTAATGCTCATCCCTTGTCAAATTTCTCCATCTTTAAAAGGGCTTGGACCAATCTCACCAAAAATATAACGTGGCGAGCTCGAAAGGGGGCTGTGTTAGATATGAAGAAAAATGGTCTGTGTTAAGCTCCCCAGCACTGGTCAGGACCATAACAGACATTCAAGGATTAATAATCAATTCTTGACATATAGGTAGCTCGTAGACTCACATTTTCCCGGTTAAAAAGAAGACTACTTTAAGGAAGGTCTCTCCAATTCAGCAACAACTCTACATTGTAAATATTTCACCATTAATTCCTGAGAAGTACTGAATGGTTACTTTTCCAAGATGACTGTGCAATGATGGAAATAAAATTTGCAGATTTTGTAGATCTATCAGAGAGCAGTACTGAGTAGATTGTAATCCTTTGGGAATACAAAGCATGGCTTTAACTATTCATATAGGGAGTCTAGGGTGAACACATGTGAATAAATTCTTAGCATGGATTTATTTTTTAGTGAGTTCTTAGAATTTATGGACAAATCCTCAATCACCAAGAAGATGGTACATCAAAAAACAACCATATCAATGAGGTAACTGCAGATATCAATGCCAGCAAAATATACTTGAAATATGTCCCATTGGTGGTTTTTATTAAATTTGCAGTTTGATTGATGAAAAAATAAAATGCACCCTAAAAAACAGCTGTGACATATAATCATCATGAATGACACTATGATGATAATTACAGCTTCGGTTTTCAGGTGTGAAATGGATAATGGCTGCTATCCGTGCCCCACGCAGGTTGCCTTTCCCAGGCCTATACAACAGAGCTTCTGTGACTTTTATATTCTAAGAGTTCAAAACTGCTTCTCCAGAAAGCTGTCCTCTGCAGATTGCATGTCACTTTGTCCTCCTGGGAGTTTTTACGCATCTACTTATCTTGGTGTACAAAATCATGGAGGTACAAAAGCCTGGCCTGCTTCCCTCAACAGTGGGATGAGCTCTGTGATATAAATCACGATCATGGCTCCCGGGGGATCAGACTAAAGATGGATTCCAGCTGAGACCAATCTCTGTGTAACTCATGTTCTCACTCCACTCTATTTACCTTACTCCTTTTCCTCCAAGAGTACCCACTTAATTAATTGCAAGCTCTTGAATTCCTATTTCAGGCTCTGCGTTTGGGGGACTTTCCTTAAAACAATTTGTTTAACTGGCAAATACAGCCTTGTGCCTCTTATATAGCAAAGGATTTTCTTAATTCCAATCAATAAAGGCCATTGAAAGCAGTTCATCTTTGTCTTCTAGGAAAAGTACACCTTTACTATTTTACCTGTTAATAGAGTTCACAGGGAATTTCAGTAACCAGGGAAAACATAATGCTGACTCTCATTAGAAATCCTTATTGTATGGAAGAAGTACAGCAATAGGCTCATTTTTACAAAAGTCACTGATCTTTTGATATACACAAAATAGCAGGTCTCAATGGAAAGCCACTTAAATTCCTGGCTATGTTGCAAGTTGAGGGAAAACCTTATAAGATGAAGATGCTACCTTACAATATTCAGAAAAATTCCTAAGTTAAAATCCACATGTGGTGTTTTAGCCTTTGTAGACAGACAACAAAAGTCTGTGAGGCAAGGGATGGAGACAGGTACCACTTCTTATCTATTCATAATATGACACTTAAAGAATTTTATTTTTTCTCTCCATAGCCTTAGTTATGGCAAGTTTGGAGGTCTTAGGAAGGAATGTTTCCAGCAAGGAATATATTTATGGTTCCAGGAAGTCAGAAGCTAAAAACATTTCTGGCCATTTTGGGCTTCTCTTGCTGTTGTATTGCACGTAGAGAAGAAGGCTGTTGATACAACTTGGGTAAAGAATCCCAATTGTCAAAGGGGAATTTGATGGCTTGTAAAAGTGGTCAAAGAAGACTGCCCTTTGAAACCGAGAATCTGGGGCTGGCACTGCGGCACAGTGGGATAAAGCCCCGGCTTGCAATGCCAGCATCCCATGTGGGCATCAGTTTGAGTCCTGGCTGCTCCACTTCCGATCCAGGCACCTGCCAATGCTCCTGGGAAAGCAGCAAAGGATGGTCCAAGTCCTTGGGCCCCTGCTCCCATGAGGGAGACTGAGAGGAAGCTCCTGGCTCTGGATTGGCTCAGCCAGGGCTGTTGTGGTCATTTGTGGAGTGAGCCAGCCAATGGAAGACCTTTCTCTCTTTCTCTCTGTCTCTACCTCTTTCTGTAACTCTCTCTTTCAAATAAATAAAATAAATCTTAAAAAAAAGAAACAGAGAATCCCTGGGGTATATTTTAATAATATATGTCCAACAACCTATGTGCATATCTAATTTTAGTAACAAGTCCTCCACTCCTTCTACTAGCTTCTCTTAGCTTCTTTCTTTCTTTCTTTCTTTCTTTCTTTCTTTCTTAATTTCTTTTAAGATTTATTTATTTATTTGAAAGAGTTATACAGAGAGAAGGAGAGGCAGAGAGAGAGAGGTCTTCCACTCGCTGGTTCACTCCCTAGTTGGCCACAATGACCGGAGCTGTGCTGCCAGGAGCCAGGAGCTTCCTCGGGGTCTCTGACGTGGGCAGACTCAAGGACTTGGGCCATCTTCCACTGCTTTCCCTGGCCATAGCAAAGAGCTGGATAGGAAGTGGAGCAGCCGGGACTTGAACCAGTGCCCATATGGGATGCTGGCACTGCAGGTGGCGGCTTTATCTGCTACCCCACAGTGCCTGCCCCTTAGCTGTTTCTTACATCCCAGACTGTGTTCTAATTCCATGTCATAATACAAATTTTTGGAGTTCTTCACTTTGGTTTGTCATTTTCATTTAATGTTTTGCTCTACTTTATCCATCAAGTTATGTTCGACTACATAGAGCCACAGCCCTAAAACTGAACAGCAAGCATGGATTTCACTGGTGTGGATTAGACCTGAATATATCTGATTGGTTCCTGTTGACATTACTGAACTGAAAGTATTTAATTAAGGTTGAGTGATAAAATCCAGTAAGCTTGGAGCAGGACATTAAAAATAAAAGCAGAAATAAAATTAAGACCACTGAGATTTTCTGTTGATGAAACGTATACATGAAATTCCTTATTTTTATGTAGTATTCTTTATCTGTGAAACCATGCATGAGGTTAACCCCATATTTATAAAGTCTTCACATAATTTTTGATTTCTGTTGGCCAATTATAAAGGTCAGCTTTTTATACTAACAGTTTTATCAAGAAAAGTGTTAACAGTCAAATAAGTTTAAGGAACACTACACAATAAACTGTTATTCAGAGATTTATAATTTGAGCAAACTATATTTAATAAGATATTTATTTCTTAAAATCGCTTTAAGCAAAAAATCATTTGTTTACAGACAAGAAATGTGACATAAGCATTTTGAATTTGAGAAATCACGTTTTTCTATGCCCAAAAGTTCATTACACACAACACTGTGGGGATATATAAGCACAATTGAACTTGGAATAGTCTGAACAGAGAAACTTATCAATTGAGTGGTTTTCCCAGTATATAGATTATCAAATATAACATTATCTTTGTTCTTGAAATAAATTCACATGGGGCAGAAAACTAGTCTCTGGATAATGGTGACAAGTCATGAAAGAAAATTGTTGCTTTCTTTACGAACAACAACAAAATAAGTTGTCTTTCAAGAGGTCAGTTCTTTGCCATGAACAAAAACTGTTTTGAAATCATCCAGAAATGACTATCTGTGTAGGGTTAGTGAGAGACTGAAACTATTTCAGAGAAAATGAAAGAGTCACAGTAATGTACCTTCACGTACTATAGAGCTGAAAATACAGTACTCAAGCTCATTATTGGTTGAAACTAGGGTACCACACAAGCATCCTTTGAAACTGCCTCTTGGCTCAGTAATAGCTCTCAGACATTTCTGATGCATTCGATGTTCCAAGTCATTAATGATGGTATTGCATACATAGTTCTTAGTCAAAGTAAAAGTTTTAATAAGTACAGTTTTGAGACAACATGAAAATTCCACTATGAATTTATTTTTGACAAAAACCAAATGATACATTTTTCAAGGTGTTCCCAGAATGAGCACTTTTGTATGAACTGAGGGAGGAGGGAGAAGTGAAATATGACAAGACCATCAGTCCCAGAACATCTCTCCTTTGCCTTAATCCATCACTCTGCCCGTTTGTTTGCTTCTCCTCTCTCTAGTCTCATGGGTATCACCATTTGTCCTCATCTCCTTCAACTTTTTTTCTGACACTTCCCTTAACCATCTTTGGGTGTTTCTTAGTCTCTCTCTTCTATTTTCCTTTCTATCTCCTGTCTCTTGGTCTCCTTTGTCTCATTTCTTTCAAATTCTCAACTTTTATTCTAACTATACTATGAAAAAGGAAGAAAGAATAAATTTATAATTGAGGAATGTTTCCTACTATTTAAAATTTATATCATATATAGTAACATTACTAGTTGATTCAAATGTGATAGTTTATTAAATTATAGAAAAATAACTTAGGGTTGCCTCTTCTTTTTTTTAAGATTTATTTATTTTACTAGAAAGTCACAGTTACACACAGAGAGAGAAGGAGAGGCAGAGAGAGATCTTCCATCTTCTGGTTCCACTCCCCAGATGGCCACAATGGCTGGAGCTGTGCTGATCCAAAGCCAGGAGCCAGGAGCTTCTTCCAGGTCTCCCATGTAGGTGCAAGGGCCCAAAGTCTTGGGCCATCTTCTACTGCTTTCCCAGGCCACGACAGAGAGCTGGATTGGAAGTGGAGCAGCCAGATCTCGAACCGACACCCATATGGGATGCCGGCACTGTAGGCGGCAGCTTTACCTGCTATGCCACAGTGCCGGCCCTAGGCTTATTTCTTATTTATTTATTTATTTATTTATTTTGACAGGCAGAGTGGACAGTGAGAGAGAGAGAGAGAGTCAGAGAGAAAGGTCTTCCTTTACCGTTGGTTCACCCTCCAATGGCCACTGCGGCAGGCACACTGTGCTGATCCAAAGCCAAGAGCCAGGTGCTTTTCCTGGTCTCCCATGGGGTGCAGGACCCAAGCACTTGGGCCATCATCCACTGCACTCCCTTGCCACAGCACAGAGCTGGACTGGAAGAGGGGCAACCGGGACAGAATCTGGCGCCCTGACCGGGACTAGAACCCGGTGTGCCGGCGCCGCAGGCGGAGAATTAGCCTAGTGAGCCGCGGCACCGGCCAGGCTTAATTCTTCAAATAATTTATTGTGGTCTATCCAAAAGTTGACTGTTTGTGGAGAGAGAAAGATGCCAAAGTTCAAACTGGCCTGATTCACAATGTTGCCTTGCTTGAGGAATTTGCAACTCATAAATGCTTTACATGATGATACATGTAGAAAACATCAGGGACTGGTGCTGTGGTATAGTAGGTTAAGCTGCCCCTTGTAATGGAAGCATCCTCTACAGGTGCCTGTTCGAGCCCTGGCTGCTCCATTTGTGATGCAGCTCCCCGCTAATGCATCTGGAAAGCAGCAGAAGATGGCTCAAGTATTTGGGCCCCTGTACCCATGTGGGAGACCCAGTGGAAGATCCCAGCTCCTCACTTTGGCCTAGCCCAGTCCCAACCACTATGATTACTAGGGGAATGAGCCAGCAGATGGAAGATTTCTCTCTCTCTCTCTCTGTAATTCTTCCTTTCAAATAAATAAATAAATCTTAAAAAATATATGGACAGAGGAGGCCAGTGAGCCTGATGTTCTGTGTGGCCAAAGTTACTCTTGCCAGCTGTGGAGTCCAATTATAGGGTTGCTCCTGACACTGGAGGCTTTCCTGGAGCAAAGGGTATTAAAGATTTGCCTGTGGATGTGAAATAAAGAACTGAAGAACATTTTTAATGGCAGTCTTACGCAGAAACATCAGAGCTAGAAAAAAGAACTAAGATGTATGTTAGCATTCAGCATGTATCTCACTGGGCCCTGTTTACTACAGAAATGGATTTTAAAATGTGGATTAGAGATGCCTGGAAAAGGAAAGGGAATTTCAGACTTAAACTGGAAAAGATTATATACACATATATGTAAATATATGTAAATATATTTATATATATATTTACGTGTGAAGTTTAATGAAGCTTTCTACCATATTTGTACTGATGTTAGTGCTGATTTACAGCCTGACTTATGCTTGAAATAGGCTTACAGTTTTTTTTCCTACATGTCAATGAGCAGTTAGTTTGCCTATGCCTGGGTGAGATTACAACCCAGTTTTCTACATTCTAGGTGCACATTTTTTCTCCTTTTTCTCCACTTGTTCCACATTTTTCTTTCCTGTTTTTTTTCTCTGAGTGATACAAAATAGCTGAGGGAGGAAGAAACAATTAATCTCAAGTTTTAACTGGAGAGCTATCAGTGGGGAATGGAGATGGGATTGGTGAGGACAAAGAATACATTTTTTTAAAAAAGTAACAATAATGTTATCACCATACCAGCCTAATATTAATAGATGTTTATTCAAATCAGGTTCCAAATAAGCTCTATTTGGCCGTTATTTTATTTAAGCAGATAATTTAAATATATGTTTCAATGTTAGTAGTACAAGTAAAACCCCGACATAGCTTAATATGACCTGGGATTTAAGATTCCTGAACTACTTCATCACATGCCCATTAGAAGCAACATATTGTTATTTATAACCTTGAAAAAAATGAATGTACACCGAAAATATTTGGAATAAAATGCAAAAATTACTTAAAATTACTATGTGTTCTTTTAAAGGGAAATGTGTATACACATTTAAAATACATTTAAACTCATAAGATATTTCTATAGATTTATGTGAACTTAAAGATATAAAATACTTGACTTCATTTTTTACACCTCACTTCATTATCACGTTATTAGCATTAACATGGCTAATAGTAAATATTAAGAATTGGATAACCCAACACTGAATTAAAATTAGCTGTTTCAGAAAATAGAGTAAAAGAAAACAATTTCCTTAATTACCACTTAAATTGAAGATTTATCCAATTACAGGATGGTCAAACTTTAAAGAATATCAAACCAATGCAAATATAATCCTAGAATTTTGGTTTTAGGGAAATTACACATATCTCTATTCCATTAACAATTATGTAAACTTAATTTATTTTCGTGAAATGTAGTCTTCGTAACAGTAAGTCACAAATCTCCATTGCTTTCAATTTAAGCACTCTGGCTCATCCTACAGTGATTAAGTTGTAGTTAGGCTAAACACAGGGACTGGACAATGTATAATGTGAATGATACTCAAAATGCTTTGGAGACGAGTGTTTCAAAAAGCAGTTATGACCACCTAGGTTATTTTCTTCCCTTGAAATAAATGTGTTCCTTAAATTGAGTTGGTATACAGTTTCCTATCATCTCTGAGAGATATAAAGTATGAAAGCTTATGTGATATTAAAAATTGTTTTTATTTACTTGAGAGACAGTGACAGAGAAAGAGCGAGACAGAGCTCTCACCACTAGCCTAGTGCACTCTCTTAATGCCTGTGTTACTGGGGAGTGAGTAGAGGCTGAAGGCCAGGGAACACAATTTTGATTTTCCAAATGCTTGCCAGGAACTCAGCTCCTTGAGCTATCATTGATGTCTCTCTGGGTCTTCACTGGTAGGAAGCTGGAGTCAAATGACAAAGGCAGGAATCAAATCTAACGTCTACCACTACTATCACCACCACTACTACTTTCTAGTACTACTAAATGAGTCAAAGATCAAAATCTTGCAAACTGAGAGAAAAACTGCTTTAGGAGAGATTGTGAATAAGAATGTGTTTATTTACAAAGTCTGTAGTACTTGTTTTAATTTATACTTCTAATTTTTACTTTTTTTTATTTTTTGACAGGCAGAGTGGACAGTGAGAAAGAGAGACAGAGAGAAAGGTCTTCCTTTTTGCTGTTGGTTCACCCTCCAATGGCTGCTGCGGCCGGCGCGCTGCGGCCCGCGCACTGCGCTGATCCCATGGCAGGAGCCAGGTACTTATCCTGGTCTCCCATGGGGTGCAGGGCCCAAGTACTTGGGCCATCCTCCACTGCACTCCCTGGCCACAGCAGAGAGCTGGCCTGGAAGAGGGGCAAATGGGAAAGAATCCGGAGCCCCTACCGGGACTAGAACCCGGTGTGCCGGCGCCGCTAGGAGGAGGATTAGCATAGTGAGCCACGGCGCCGGCCTAATTTTTACTTTTAATTGTAGCTTCTAGAAAGAAGTAAAAGGAGATGTGATGCTAGAGATCAAGATTATAGATATCAGGAATATGTCTCAAATCCTTAGGATGAGGGGCAACTTTCCCCAAGTGGTCTTATGAAACTCTAATTTCTTTCTTTTTTAAAGATTTATTTATTCATTTGAAAATCAGAGTTACAGAGAGAGAGGGGCAAGATACAGAGGTCTTCCACCCACTGGTTCACTCCCCAAATGGTTGCAATGGCCAGAGCTGGGCAAGGCTGAAGTTAGAAGCCAGAAGCTTCATCAGGTATCCTAGGTGGGTGGCCATCAGGTATCCTAGGTGGGTGGCAGGAACCCAGAAACTTGAGCTGTCTTCCGATACCTTCTCCAGGCCATTAGCAGGGAACTGGATTGGGAATAGTGCAGTCAGGACTCAAACCAGCTCCCATATGGGATGCTGGCATTGCAGATGATGGTTTTAACTCACTACACCACAACACCAGCCTGAATCCCTACTTTCTTGTGTTCAGGCTGATCACACGGCAGGCCCATGACTGAAACTGGGCCAAATGTAGAGCCATGTCACCGTGAACACTTGCCTCTTCTTCTGAATTTTCTTAGTTGGAAGTGGATGTAAGAGTTCTTTTTCACTTGAATCATTAATTTTGAGCTGATGGAGGAGATGTGTTGGCCATAGGAAAGATGCGGTCATTGAGTAAGAAGAAACAGGCAAGAGGAAAGAGAGAGTGATGGAGACAAGGCAGGCACATGCTACAGCTCGGAGTTTCCAGCCCCAGTCCCTGCAGTCTGGGCTCCTGCAGCAATTCCTTCTATCCCGAAACCACTTCAATGTCTTTCCTAACCATGGACATTGTCAAAATGAGATTTCTGGTATCCTTGAAGGCAATTCTAGGCGGGTGAAAAATTACCAATTTGTTAGAATTTCAATTTTTATGGCCTAATGTTTTATCAATTTAGCTCAACTTCCATATCTTTTTATTATATATATAGTTTAAAACATGTAATAATTTATATTTATTTTTGATAGCACATGTAACTAAACTTTCTTTCTTTTTTTTGGAAACTGTATTTGTACCTCAAAATTTCTGGTTGGGGCGGGCATTGTGGTGCAGCAGGTTACTGCTTGGGACTCATGCATTCTGCATCTGAGTGCCTGGTTTGGGTCCCAGCTATCTTGCCCTTTCAACACAGCTTCCAGTCAGTGTACCAGGGAGACAGAAGATGATGGCCCAAGTACTTGTGTTTCTGCCACCCAAAAGGGAGACCTGGATAGGGTTCCTGACTCCTGGCTTTGGCCTAGCCCAGCCCTGGCTACTGTCGACATTTAGGGGAGGAGTGAATGAGCAGATAGATCTCTCTCTCTCTCTCTCTCTCTCTCTCTCTCTTTCCTTGTCTGCATGTTACACTGACTTTTAAATAAATAAGTGAATCTATTTAAAAATCTAATCACCATTTATAATATTTTAATTATATAACTGATCATTACTCAGTTTCTATGAATCTAATAAATTAAAGCTCTAGCTATGATGAACTCAACATTCCCTCAATATTTACAATATGAATAAAATTCTCATTATTTTTAAATTAAGGCTACAGGCATTAATCAATTAATCAATTGATTAATATGTAGCATAAAGCTAGCTGACCTATTACATACTATATCAATTTATCTTCAACATTAAATACTTTAAAATATAGAATATTTTATAGAATATAAACAGAATTTCTTACATTTAATACAAAAATATTACTTGAGGTGCCATAGAGTGCAGTGTCTTATGTCACGCCAGCATCCCAAATAAGTACCAATTTGATTACTGCCTGCTCCACTTCCAATCTGTCTCTCTGCTAATGTACCTGGGAAAGCAGCGGAAGAAGCCCAAGTGTCTGGGTCACTCCCAACAATGTGGGAGACCAGGTTGCAGCTCCATCCATGTGGACATTTGGGGAGTGAGCTAACAGATGGATGAGCTCTCTGTCTCTGTCTCTCTGGCTCCCTCTATAACTCTGCCTTTCAAATAATTAAAAAACCCAAAATATTAGTAATATTGGTTTGCTTTGCATTATCAACTCTGAACATAAGTTCTGATTTCCCAAGACTAAGTGACATCCCCAAGATGGCCTAATAGAGGAACTGGTACCCTACTACCTCTCCAAAACACAAGAATTAAATAACAAAATATAAACCAATTTCCTTTTGTGGAAAACCATAAACTAGTTTAGTGGCTGCTATATCCTGAGCAAAGTGAAATGAGCCACATCAAAACCATTAAGATGACTCATGTCACTTTGTCACCAGAAGTCCTATGCTTGTCATAGCACTACAGAATCAGGAGAACAATAGCTCCAAGCTTCCCACTAAGGAGAGAAATAAAGTATGGGGCTACACGTTTAACTCTGATCTTTTCTGGAGGGTTCTACAAGCATAGTCTCACATGTCATGGAGCATGTATGTGACTCAGCATACTATGTCTTGGGGCCATCGAGAAAAAGATGGGGCTTTGAATTATCATGATTGATAATTGATGGGGCTTTGAATTATCATGATTGGACTTATTAGTATTTGCCTTATAAAGTCAGAATATGAAGATTGGGAGAAAGGAATGCTTTTTCTAACGTGCAGACTCCAACAATAGGAGTGACAGAAAATGAAGAAACAAGGTTGGGAGTGAGATGGTAGATGAGCAAGAAATCCCCAGCAACCAACCATTTCCCCACATGCTTGCCTACTCACACATCAATCTCTCTTCACAAGAATCCATCTACACAAGAAACAAGAAAGCCAGGTGAGAGACCGTAGTGCTTTTTTTTTATTTATTTATTTATTTTATTTTTTTTGACAGGCAGAGTGGACAGTGAGAAAGAGAGACAGAGAGAAAGGTCTTCCTTGGCTGTTGGTTCACCCTCCAATGGCTGCCGCGGTCGGCGTGCTGTGGCCGGCACACCGCGCTGATCCGATGGCAGGAGCCAGGTGCTTCTCCTGGTCTCCCATGGGGTGCAAGGCCCAAGCATTTGTGCCATCCTCCACTGCACTCCCGGGCCATAGCAGAGAGCTGGCCTGGAAGAGGGGCAACCAGGACAGAATCCAGCGCCCCGACCGGGACTAGAACCCGGTGTGCTGGCGCTGCTAGGTAGAGGATTAGCCTATTGAGCCACACCGGCCCAGTGCTTGGTTTTAATGTGAAAATAGGAAAAGACCCGTTGAAGAAAGAAGAGGAAAGTAATTAGCACCATGCCTCCTCTCCCAAACCCAAGCAGTGCAGCATGGACAGAGATGCTTCCCAAATGAGAGAGGGAGAAGAAGATTTAAGTTCAGACCTTAGACTTAAGACACAGTACTGGGCTAACCACGGTGAAACACATGGCCAGGTAGAAACCCACAACCCTCCCTCAAAGCCAGTACCCACAGAAAGAGCCTCTGGAATCACTTTATTCAGGTTGCCAAGGGACTGTTCTCACCTTCCATTCCCCAGTTTCAAGCTTCAGAGTGCAGAAGAAGACCCCATCCACAGGGCAGTGGGCAGGTAAGTGAACATAGGCCTAGACATTGCAGAACATGGAAATACGCAATGGCTTTGAATAGAAGGGAGCCAAGCTGCTTTGCAAAGAAAGGGAAAAGAAACAAAGAAGTTTCCTTGCAGTTCCCACTCACGCTACGGATACTGAAGGCAGTCCTTGTGTCCCTGTAAGCCGGGAGCCTAGTTTGGGGAGCTACTATATTGTGAAATTACTCTAGGGAAGGAGCCTAGTCTGTGTTGTACCCTTCTCTCTCCAGGATCTTGGTATACAGAGCATTCTTGAGACCTTGCTCAGCTCAGTTCCTGTGAACCAGTCAGGAGCCACAATCTACCCTCCCACTGACCCGGAGTGTAGCCACATTGCCCTATCAACAAAAGCCGAGCCACAGAATTGAGCTGGCTACCCAGCTCTAGGTAGCTTGTTCTACAGAAGCCCAGGGAAGAAGATGAACAGCACTTCCCACTTACCCACAACCCTAAGAAACAATCTAGCGGTTTCCTGAGTGGATCATTAAGATCCCTGGGAAGCAACTGGGTATCCAAATCCATCCTCTGTTGTACCAAGAATCAGTTGAACATCTTCTTGTTAGCAGCTCAGCCCACTGAGGCCCCGAGAAAGAGTTATACAGTTCTATCTGCCCACACTTGTTCTTATGAAGCAGTCACACAAAACACCTGTTAGGAGGTGTGCACTTGGAGGGTCCATGAAATTACCCACACAGCTGTCAGACTGACAGGTATCCCACTTGGCTGGGACCACTGGTGTAGTCTGGTTTTCTTGTGGTCCTCAGGGACAGATAGGTATCCCATCTCATGACCAAGCATGTAGTACCAAACCCACCCCTGCTATCTTACAACCCACAGAAAGTGACAAATGCCTCTACCTCCCAGGTGAGTACACAATACCCATAGCTGCCCATGAACCTATACTACCTGAGAGCTGCATGCCAGCTGGTGGTACAATTCCACAATCCCTGTGGCCTAGGCTGTGTGACACCTGTAGATATCACCACTATAGATTACAGCTGAAGAAGCTACCCACACTACACTAAAATATCCGCGTAAGACCAAAGCCTAGGCAACATATTCAATCAACACCCTAAAAGAATCACCAGCAGAAAATATTTTACTAGGAAAGCTATGCTATAAAAATGATAGTGGCCACTGATGCACTGGATGCAAAAATACCAATGTCAAGACATAAGAAGCATGAAAGAATATACCTCCAAAGGAACACAATAACTGCAGCGTACCTCAATGAAAAGGAAACTGATTGTCTGACAAAGAATTAAAAGGAATAATTTTAAGAAAATTTACTGCAATCAAGAGAGTACAAATAGACATTTCAATGAAATTAGGAAGACAATTCATAATATGAATTAGAAATTCAGCAAAAATATAGAGATCATAAAAAGAACCAATCAGAAATATTTAAAGTATTGGATTCAGTGCAGGAATAAAAAATGAAGTTGAAGACTGGGTGCTGTGGTGCAGCGTGTAAAGCCATCGCCTTCAGCTCCAGTATCCCATATTGGTGCCAGTTCGAGTCCCAGCTGTTCCACTTCTGATCCAGTTCTCTGCTATGGCCTGGGAAAGAACTGGAAGATGGCCCAAGTGCTTGAGCCCCTGCATCCAAGTGGGAGACCTGGAAAAAGCTCCTGGCTCCTAGCTTTGGATTGGCTCAGCTCCAGCCATCTTCCAATGGAAGATCTCTCTCCCTCTCTCTCTCTCTCTCTCTCTCTCTCTCTCTCTGACTCTCCTTGTTCTCTCTCCATGTAACTCTGACTTTCAAATAAATAAATAATTTTTTTTTTAAAAAAATGAAGTTGATAGAAAAGCAGAAATGAGAAGAAATAAAATGTAGGGAAACTCTCTAAGATATTGGGGTAGGGAGTGAATTCTTGCACAAGATCCCCAGAGTACAAGAAACAAAAGCAAAACTAAACAAGTGTGACTATATCAAATTCAGAGAGAATGTGGTATATACACACAATGGAATATCAATCAGCTATTAAAAAGAATGTAATTATACCGTTTTCAGCAAAATGGACACAATTGGAGGACATCATGTTTAGTAAAGACAAATACCATATGTTCTCCTTTATATATGGGTGCCAAAGTTTAAAAAACAAACAAAAAAAGAAATGTCTTTGTGTATTAGTATTGCAGTATATATAGTTTGCAAAACTTTGCTTTATATCTTTTTCAAATCAATGGTTAATAATGTTATATTAGGGGCCAGCATCATGGTGTAGCCAGTAAAACTGCCTCCTGCAATGCTGGCATCCATATGGGTGCCACTTTGAGACCTGGCTGCTCCACTTCTGTTCCAGCTCCCTGCTAATGTGAATGGGAAATTAGTAGAAGATGGCCCAAATGCATGGGCCCCTGCACATACATGTAGTATTTGGAAGAAGTTTCTGACTCTTGACTTTGGCCTGACCAAGCCCCAGCCATTGCAGCCATTTAAGAAGTGATGCAAAGGCCACCATTAAGTTATGTCTTACTTGGGGCCGGTGCCATGGTGCAGTAGGTTAATCCTCTGCCTGTGGCGCCGGCATCCCATATAGGCACCAGTTCTAGTCCCGGCTGCTCCACTTCTAATCCAGCTCTCTGCTTTGGCCTGGACAAGCAGTAGAAGACGGCCCAAGAGCTTGGACCCTGCCCCTGTGTGGGAGACCCAGAAGAATCTCCTGGCTCCTGGTTTTGGATTGGTGCATCTTGGCCATTGTGGCCAATTGGGGAGTGAATCAGCAGATGGAAGACCTCTCTCTCTCTCTCCCCCTCTCACTCTCTGTAACTTTCCCTCTCAAATAAAATAAATAAAAAATAAAAAAAAACTTTAAAAAAGTTATGTGTTACTTAATGCTTGTAATGCACACATTTATGTTTCCTGGATTTGTATTTATATTCATCAGTGAACTTTTTCTAACCTTTGTTTAGCAATTTGCTCCCTGGTATAGGAGATTTCTGTTATGGTGAATTTTTAGCAACTCATCATCAACTCTTACAATTACAAGTATATGACAAGTTTTTGAAAATACATGGAAATATGTGCTCTGAAGAAACTACATAGATTTTTTACAATTTTGCATGAAAACAAAAGAATCTTTTAATTAATATTTTGCATGAAGGTTTGAAATGCCCTCCTACAAGCATTTTATTTTACTGACATATATGTAGAGATGAAATTTTCAACTTCTTTCTTTTCTTTTCTTTTTCTTTTTGACAGGCAGAGTGGACAGTGAGACAGAGAGACAGAGAAAGGTCTTCCTTTGCCGTTGGTTCACCCTCCAATGGCTGCCGCGGCCAGCACGCTGCGGCCGCCACACCACGCTGATCCGATGGCAGGAGCCAGGTGCTTGTCCTGGTCTCCCATGGGGTGCAGGGCCCAAGGACTTGGGCCATCCTCCACTGCCCTCCCGGGCCACAGCAGAGAGCTGGCCTGGAAGGGGGACAACCAGGACAGAATCTGGTGCCCCGACCGGGACTAGAACCCGGTGTGCCGGTGCCGCAAGGCGGAGGATTAGCCTAGTGAGCCGCGGCGCTGGCCTCAACTTCTTTCTTATATTTCAGTCGCATTTTGATTTTGGCCCACTTCATAAGCAGAAATGGAATCCTTAGTATGGATTTGTATTTCATCTTATGAATGCATTTAACAGATTTATTTTTATTGCCTTCTAATTTTTCTAGTAGCAGTATTGTGAGTTACGGAATATTTTAATAGAAACTAAAAATATTCTCAGTTCCATTATTTTTCTATAGTAATATTTTCTTTATAAGTTTTTTGCATCTAGTATCTTCAGAAAACTTTAAATACTTCCATATTTCATAGCATCAGGCAGACTCATATTTCACCACCAATTTCATCTGGTGATCTCCATAATGACGAGTTATAAGAATGTCTTTCGTATTTTTAGCAAAGTCCAATAAAGGGGTAATTTTATTCAGATCATCTGCTTCCATTTGAAAATATGATTCATTAGGTATTATTGAACAAAAGGTGTGTTTCAAAACTTTTAACCATGGTGAGATTATATCACACATTTGATTATTAAGAATGGCGGCCGGTGCCGTGGCCCAATAGGCTAATCCTATTATCAGCTAAGCCATAAAATATATAATTACCACGAAGAAGCATGAAGCATGGGATGTTTTCCTTGGTGATAGTATTTGGCCCTTACTTCAAATTTCTCTTTTTTCTTCTCACGATTCCATGAGGCATAAGATAATAGCAAGATAGCACCAAAAAGGACAGTATAATATTTATTTTCATTCAGGGTTGCTTAAGTAACATGGTATACTGTTTGTCAAAGGAATTTGTGAACATTATCATATATTTAGGGTAAAACCAAACTTTTGGGTAAGAATACAAAAAATATGAGTGGTAATTTAGTGGTAGGTTTGATCATAAATCAAATGGTAATTAAGTTTTTGATTAAATAATGATAAACAATTTTGATTTAGCTCATTTTGTTTTTCATAAGATATATTACAAAATACATATTTCCATTATTATTCCTGAACTCATATCAATGGAATAACCTACAGAGAACAGCAACAGTACTTGATTCTTTAATTTAGAATTTGGCACATAAAATACAGCAACATATCCACTCAGGTCTAAATCTAGAAGTATTTATATCAATATGTATGTGTGTACATGCATCAGATTATTGATATGAGGCCAAAAGAAATCACACTATGACAATTGAGACTGAAAAACCTTATTCTGCAGATTATATTTAAAAAAATAAATGGTCATTACATTAATTTAATAGTTACTACCAATAAATAGCTATTAAGATTAACTTTGTATAATTAGAGGAAGATAATAGTTCCCAAGTTTATCTAAGTTCAATGTTTCAAGTATATATTTATATTATTCATAAAATTCTTTCTTATAAGTGTCTTCAAATAGTTTATGGAAATATGTGTATTATGAAAGAGCTATGTGTGAAATACAACATTTTTTGCACATGCTGCAAATAAACTCTACTAACATTACAACATGACTGAACGGGATCTCAACAAAAAATGATAAGACATGAGCTTGAAAGGAACCCCCACTAGAGCCACATGAATTTTGAAAAAATTGAAGCAACGACAAATATCAATTTTACTGTGAACCTTGAGTCTAAGAATGGTCAAATCATTTATACTTTATACAAAGTTTAGGGGGACAACATCCCATAGAAATCATCACCTATTTTAATAAGAAGAAACATACCAAAGATGAGAACACTTTCCTCCTTGATTTATTTTACTTGTTTAAAAGACAGTTACATAGGTAGAGACAGAGAGAGGTCTTCAATCCACTGGTTCACTCCCCAGATGGCCGCAACAGCCGGCGCTGCATGATTCGAAGCCAGGAGCGAGGAGCTTCTTCCGGGTCTCCCAAGTGGGTGCAGGGTCCCAAGCACTTGGGCCATCTTCCACTGCTTTCCCAGGCCACAGCAGAGAGCTGGATCATAAGAGGAGCAGCCAGGACTAGAACCGGTGCCCATAGCGATGCCGGCGCTTCAGGCCAAGGCGCCAACCCAATGTGCCACAGCGCCGGCCCCTGAACTTATTCATTTATGATTGAAAAATTACAATTGGCAAAATTCCTGCTCCATGGGTACCAAAACTGCTGAATTCAGATCAGTTGCAGAAAGGAGCAGCACTTTCAATGGAAATTTTGAGCAAGTAGGATGGATATCCTGAACCATTTCTCTCACTAATAGTAGCAGCAGATGAAACATGGCTTTACCAGTTGTATCCTGAAGACAAAGCACTGTCTAAGCAATGGATCCAGTAGGTTAAACTGCTTGTGATGGCAGTTTCAAGTATGTATTTATATTATTCATAAAATTCTTTCTTATAAGAGTCTTCAAATCTCAAATCACGTCACTTCTAATTCAGCTTCCTCCTAGTGGGCCTGTGATGGAAGCAGAAGATGGTCCAAGTACTCAGGCTCCAGACATCCATGTGGGAGACCAGCATGGAGTTGCTTGTTCCTGGGTTTGGCTTGGCGCTAACCTGGTTGTTGAGGCCATTTTGAGAGTGAACCAGCAGATGGATGATTCTCTCTTAATCTCTCTCTTTCTCTTTTCTATTCTACCTTTCAAATATATAAGTAAATAAATAAATCTTTAAAAAATAATGTGTAAGGCCGGCACCATGGCTCAATAGGCTAATCCTCTGCCTGTGGCGCCGGCACACCGAGTTCTAGTCCCAGTCTGGACACCAGATTCTGTCCCGGTTGCTCATCTTCCAGTCCAGCTCTCTGCTGTAGCCCGGGACTGCAGTGGAGGATGGCCCAAGTGCTTGGGTCCTGCACCCCATGGGAGACCAGGAGTGCTCCTGGCTTCGGATCAGTGGGGTGCGCCAGCCGCAGCGGCCATTCAGGGGTGAACCAATGGAAGGAAGACCTTTCTCTCTGTCTCTCTCTCTCTCTCACTGTCCACTCTGCCTGTCAAAAAAAAAAAAAAATAATGTGTAAAACACATTACATAATTAAATTCTCAAGACCCCTCTTTAAGGATGGACTAAATAGCTGATATCATTGCTTGCAAAGGTGGATTGAACTCAGTGGAACATATGCTGAGAAATAAAGTTTTTTTTAACCATTAATTTTATTTTTCACATAAACGTTTTTAAAATTCCACAGGTAACTAATAAATCATTTCATATTTTAATCCCTATTTGTGGTACTTTGAAAAACAGACAAATATTTCTGTACAAAACAGTTTCACAAGAATTTTAAAATGCTATTATCTTAATGATTGATTTGGCTTGAACTTTAAGTACTCAGATGACTTCAATGGTGATTTTCATAAGCATTAAATGTTATTAAAAGTTTCATTTATACATGTTTAGAACATGTATAATTACCTGTGTTCATAATGGCCAGAGGATTTATGTGTGTGTGTGGGGGGGGGGGGACCTGTTGTAGCTTCTTTTCTTGCAAAGCTGGCAAGACAATGCATTGCAGATGTCTTCTCACATCAGAAAATCTGAGGGTACAAGCATTGGCCTAGAAAGTGAGGTGAAGTTAGCCAGCGCCATGGCTCACTGGGCTAATCCTCTGCCTGCAGCACCAGTACCCCGGGTTCTAGTCCCTGTTGGGGTTTCGGATTCTGTCCCGGTTGCTCCTCTTCCAGTTCAGTTCTCTCTGTGGCCCAGGAAGGCAGTGGAGGATGGCCCAAGTGCTTGGGCCCTGCACCCACATGGGAGACCAGGAGGAAGCACCTGGCTCTTGGCTTCAGATTGGCTCAGTGTGCCAGCTGTGGCGGCCATTTTTGGGGTGAACCAATGGAAGGAAGACCTTTCTCTCTGTCTGTCTCTCTCTCTCTGTCTAACTCTGCCTGTCAAAAAAAAAAAAAAAAAAAGAAAGAAAGGAAGAAAGTGAAGTGAAGAATGGAGAAGATATAACTCAGGAGAGGTCTTGGGCTCAGGAGAACAGGGATACTGCCTTCGCCTTCTTCTTCAGCTGGCTTTGTGACTTTTATAATCTATCAGAAAGAATGATCTCAAGTGCAAAATCCTGACTTTCCATTCAGGCTTACCTTCATGTAACATGGATGAAGGCTCCTAACAGGAATTTGAACAGGAGTTATGTTTGACTAAAAAATAAAAGCTGCAAATTAGAAGAAAGTGACAGCCATAAACTTCAACGACTGTTGTGTACATTATTCCATTCATTAAATAAGTCAATAAAATGCATTTTCATCCAGTACAGTTTGTCTTGGAAGAGAATTGATAATATTGAACTACTAATTTAAAAAAAAAAAAAGCAAGCAGTTTTCAGACTCCCAAATACTCCATCCTTGTAAAACCCACATGCTAACTTCTTTAAAGTATGCTTTAAAATAAATTCTTTCATTAAGAAAATTGAGAAAGTAACCTGTGGTGGAGAATCAACATTTCTTTTTCTGTTATAATTCTACATAGTCAAAGTAGTGATTCATGGAAATACTTATGATGTTATTGTAGAGTAAGAAGAATTTCCTCCTACTATTTAGAACAATTAATATGCACCTAGAGTTGGGGGGATTCAGATATTTTATGAACAAGCTTAATATACAATATGCAATTTTTTGTCTCATAACACCAATAAGGAGCTCACAGAGCTCACAAGCTCCTTATAAAGGGATGAATGACTCTTGTATTGTAAATGCAAACAAAGCTGCAGATGCAATTCAAAATTCTTTTTGTGCTTGCAAATATGTTGTTCATTGTTCCTTGTTTTAGAAGCAGCCTTAATTTGCACTGAAAATGCTGGTAGCATCATATTTTCATAAGTCTATGTACCTCTGAACATGGATTTTTTTCTCCAATTGGTGAATGCTGTTACAGGGATTGTGTTTACTAAATTCATGAGACCAGCACTATTCCTGCTGCCATAATTAAGGTACAATGCTTATACCTTTCCCATAAAAATATTCACCACAGAGTATCATCTCCTAGGCAGATTGTTAGCTTACAGCTATCCAAAAGAGCTTTTTTGGGCATATTTTATTTATGTGTTTGACATATTTTTCAAAACATCTTCTTCCAGGGACACAGAAGCATTTTTTTCAAATAAATATTTAAATGAACAATATTGGAGAGCTTATGAATTATATTTGATAGATCATTTAAATATTTTTTTTATTTCTAAAATGTCCTTATATTTCCATGAATGTATTTTCTAAATAAAATCATACATTACCATTAAGGAAAATTATTCAGAGACTTCTTATTACCATTGAACTTTTTTTAAAATTTTTCTAAATGAGGTAGAGATATATGTCAGTGAATTGAACAAAAATTTCGTTGTATTATTCAAATGTTATTGATCATTTATAATAATCTAAGTATTAATTTTGTCACTTTAACAATGTTAAAAAGTCTAGTTATCATGAGAACCCTATAAAATAGTTGTGATTATTGTTTTTACTTTTAAGAAGAAAAACCAAATGCACAGTTAATTTACTTGCTCAAAGACAATTTGTGAGTGTTAGAATCAGTATTAGGTTCTAGGTTTTTTTTAAGATTTATTTATTGTATATGAAACTCAGAGTTACACACACACACACACACAGAGAAAGAGAGAGAGAGAGAGAGAGGGTCCTACATCTACTGGTTCACTCCCAAATGGCCACAATGGCTGGAACTTCCTCTGGATCTCCTACGTGGATGCAGGGGCCCAAGCACTTGGGCCATCTTCTACTGCTTTCCCAGGCCACAGCAGAGAGCTGGATTGGAAGAGGAGCAGCCGGGACTAAAACTGTCATCCATATGGGATGCTGGCACTGCAGGTGATGGCTTTACCCACTACGCCACAGCGCCGGCCCCTCTTGGTTGTTCAAATACAGGGCTTTTACTTCTATAGAAAAATTTAGCAATGTTCCTATGTCTGATCAATCTAAAGCATTGATTTTTGATCATCAAAATCACTTATTATTGAAAAAGAAAATTTGATTTTAATTATTGGAATTTTTCTCTGTGATCTTTTGATTAGTTGTGAATGATAATTCATATGATTTCATATACTCATCACAGTTGATTATAACAATGATAAAATTAGCTTAAATAATTAAAGTCTCATATGCTCTCTGTTTTTTAACATTGGCACAATATCACGAACTAATCATGAATCCATTATTTGGAGAGTAATATCTATACAACTGTCATTTTAACTTTTTCCTGACAAGAGATGTAGAGTCTACTAAAAGATACACAGAAAAGCTGAAGTTATTTTACAGATTTAGTTTCTGGATAAATACAAGTTAAACACACTAGACATTGTGCTTACAATTATTTTTAGTAGACCTGTGATACAAAAGCTAATAGCTGAAAATGGAGGCCAGTGTTGTGGCTGCAGCTGGTAAAGTCACGACCTCTGATGACTGCATTCCATGTGGGCAGTGGTTCGAATCCCAGCTTCTCTGCTTCTGATCCAGCTACCTGCTAATGGACTGAGAAAAGCAAAAGAAGATGGTCCAAGTTCCTGGCTCCTGCCATCTCCCTTGGAGACAGGATGAAGTTCCTGCCTCCTGGCTTCTGCCTGTCTCAGCCCTGGTCGTTACGGCTTCTTGGGGAGTGAACCAACATATGAAAGAGTCTCTCTCCTTTCTCTCTCTCTCTCTCTCTCTTTCTTCTTCTTCTTCTTCTTCTTCTTCTTCTTCTTCTCTCTCTATCTCTTTGAAATAATAAATAAATCTTAAAAAATAGCTGAAAATGCTAATTGGCTGAGAAAGAGTAAAACATCCTAGGAATAACAGCCTAGGAACCTAGGAATTTGCATTGTTTCTATAGTTTGGCATTTTTTAGTTCATTTCTACTGTATGGGATTTCTTGAAGAATACTAAATTATGTGTTTGTCCGTTTTTAGTCAGAGACCATCTGTTGGATTGATCTTGCTTACTAGTGATGCTGTAATTATAGAATCGTTTAGGATCGTCTTCAAATCCAGTGCCTTTTCACTTTCTTGCAATTTATTTTCCTAGTTCCTACTGCAAGTACATCTGAAAAGAGTAGGGTGTAGCAATATTCTAGTCTTGGAAATATGCATGTAGGAAAGCAAGTAAATGCATATTCACCATGTGCATAGTTCATGGAGTGATGAGGACAATATGAGCCTCAGAGGGAATGATTGTTTCACAACAAGGAACTCATGCATTTCAAATTGCTCGACACCTGGGCTTGAAATAAGTCCATACTCCCTTTGGTTAATGCTACTGCCATCGTACTGGCAGGAAGACTGACAGCTTGAAGGGACATTCACAAAGTCATACAGCACGTTAATTTTCATAATGTGTCTTTTTTTTTTCTCATTGGCATGATTACAAGAAAGAAATTGGCCATGTCTTCCTGGTTCTGCATCTGGTTACATGGCACAATAAGCACAGAGACTCTGCATTGAGTTTATAGATTTTAATTCTCATCATTTTTTCCTATGCACGTATATTTTGATAAGAATGTGTAAAACACTGAATATTATCTGGCATAGGAATCCTTTCATGCCCCTTATTAAACTATACTATTATTCATATCCTTATATTTTTCTTTTGCTGTTTCCTTGATTCTGCAGTGCCTGGCTTCCGCCTCATATAAAATTACAAGTTACAGAGCAGAAAGGATTATCCTTTGTCTATGTACAGTCATGATTTTAATTGATTTGTTAGTTATATTGAGTACAAATGATTTCAAAGTACTTGAAGAATCTATTTTCTTTCTCTTTTCATTAGCATATATGCATAGATATCAACACAGGTTCATAGAGACACACATAAAACATATAGTTCTGATGTACTGAGATCTTACCTTCTGCCCCAATTATTCTTCTCAAGGTATGTCCCAGACACTGTATTTAAGGTTTATTTTAGACCCTTTCAATTGAAGCTACACACATTATCTTTGTAGGTACTTGGAAAAACAGAATTGAATCAGCTAATCACATGTCTGAGAAAAAAAAAAAAACACAAAGAAAACAATGATTGTTCTTCTGAAACCTTAGAGAAAAATCTGACAGCATTCTCTGTAGCCATTCATATCACTTTTTTGAAAACAAGCCCTGTCTTTAATTTGTTCTTTGGTTTCAAACCTGCTTTTGATCCATTATTCACTTTGAAATTCAACCTTTGTTCAGACTCACTATAGCCACATATTCTAAAATTGCACCCGTGGTTCAGAAAGATGAATCCATGTGACAGCAGTTTCTTAATTTTCCAGACCATAGAAATAAATAGAACCTACCAACCTCCCATACTTGCTTACTCCAGGTTCAAGAAACACATTAATTTAGATCCAACATATTAAGAAACAAACCATTTTTATTGTTAGCCACATAAAGTGTTAAGATATACCAACAACCAGCCAAATATTAATATATTTCTAAGCATCTCTTTCATTGAGATTAAAATTCCAGATACTTGGTGTTATAATTCAATATGTTGTTGTGTTCTAGTCAGTGTCTCATAAACAACATATTTCTTTGTTGCCTGAAAATATTTTGAGAAATATAGTATAATATAAAACAATAAAAAATACCAACAGAAGTCACCAGCAATGTTAGGGTAAGGATCCTGCACAATGTGAAAGTCAAGTGGAGCTGCCTCCTAGATTGTCCAGTCTTTGAGCACGCTGGACAGGGAAGAAGGCCTTTCTTTGCTGAGTGATGGCCCTGGCCAATTGCCCTTGCGTGTCCTTGGGACTGCATTGCACCGAAGTCTTCACTTTCCCAAGGTTTTCTACTCATAAATTAGTTTACCTTCTTAGAGTTTGTATGAGTGAAAAGGCAAACACAAAAACACTTCTGGGGAAAAATTCTTCCTCAGAGAAATCAGGAATTGGGAAAAGATGTTCATTTCTAACAGTATGAAAACTTGCTTCGCAGTTCAAAAACACATTACTTTCTTGAATGAATGTAGTACCCCTAATGCTCTACTTTAAATGATTCATTAGATAAGTGAATATTCTAGCTAATGCATCTGGGAAGGCAGCAAAATATGACCCAAGTACTTGGGACCCTGCCCCACCATGTTGGAGACCCAGATGGAATTTCCAGCTCCCAGCATTCAGCCTGGCCCAGTTCTGGCTATTGTGGTTGTTTTGTTGAGTGAACCAGCAGACAGAAAATTTTTCTCTCTTGTCTCTCCCTTTCTACCCCTCATCCTGCCTTTCAGATTAAAATAAAGTAAATAAATCTTTAAAAAATTATGATTTCCATGGAATTTTTAAAAATTCTGAATGAAAGTGTTTCAACAATTATTTTGATTAACAAAGTATGTGTAATAAATATCTTCTTTGTTCTCCAAAATCCTTTAATATTACTTGTATGTAGTCCTTTAGCCATGGAAGAACTTTTACTACAAAGATTTCAGAATATGAATTACAGCTTCTCATTGGCAGGTGATGATTAATCCTGAGCTGCCTAAATATGTTGGTCTATCTCAATAATTCACTTATCCTCATACAAAAATCACAATACTTAATATTGTTTTATTTTGAAACAAAATTGACTGCAGTTATTGGTTTGTAATCAGCCTTTTGGCTGCAGACATTTTAAAACATTTGTAAATAAAATTTCAAATTTACTAATAATTGATTTAAATTAAGTTTATCTTTAGAGTTTTCATTAAGCTTAAATCAAATTAAAAATCTAATAACTCTATGGTGCATACTTTTTAATATGCATTGTTACTTGGTGGCCTTATTGGAGAATACTATACCCATTAAAATATTTACTGTAATTTTATCCCTCTTCCTTCGATCTCTCTGTGGGGCATCCTTTTTCAAAGTGTTTTCCCCATAGTTAACTTTTTAAAAAAATTAATCAATACATAATAACTGTATATATTTACAGGGTACATTGTGATATTTTGATGCATGTATATAATGTGTATTGATCAGATTACATTATCTATTACCTAAATCTTCTATTATTTCTTTGTGTTATGAAAATGTAAAATCCTAGCTAGTTTCAAATGTATAATTGATTGCTATCTCCATCCTTCCTCCCATATTTTCCAACGTCTGGTATCCACTATTCCATTTCCTACTTCTATGAGATAAAGATTTTTAGCATCCACATATAAGGGAAAATGTGTGCTTTTTATGTCTGTGCTAAATTATTTTACTTTAAATAGTGTTCTCCATTCAAATAGCAAAAATACAGGGTTTAATTATTTTTTAAGTCTGTCATTATATGTAATATGCTTTCTCTCTCTCTCTCTTTCTCTCTCTGTCTCTCTACACACACACACATACACACACAAATGCTTCTATTGACTGTGTCTCTTTGGTATTATGAACAGTGCTGCTACATATATATATACATATATATATATATAGCAGTGCAGATACCCCTTCTACAATGGATATATACTCAGGAGTTTTCCTCATAGATTTTAATTGATTTTGTATAATGAAAACATTATGTAAATATACTCTGAGCATATTTCAGAGACAAGGATATGTAATTTGAAGATAATCAAGAGATATTATAAAGGTATTGATGAGATGCATACCTTAGTATATAAATTTCCACCTAATTCCACATCCTTCTCAATTCAACCAGTCTGAACAATGAATCCCAGCACCACTCTTACTAGAATCTCCAGTTTTCTTGTGCTATAGTCTTCTACCTCATTCATCCTGCCAGCATCAAACATTACATTAACTCCAATACTGTTTTCAAGTTTGCACATGTTGCTTAATCCTTAAAGCTTGTCTATAATATTTCTTCAAAGAAGTCTTTTTCAACTCCCATAGTTAGACATTTTCATTGCACTTCAGTACACTTGTTTCAAACTGTAGCTCCCTTGCGTGCTTTCTCGCTTTTCACATTGAGATGTTGAATAAAATGATCATGGAAGGAAGACTCATTGATTACTTCCATCTCATAAAATGTGCCCATGTCCCTCCTCACACACATGCACAAACAATTAAGAATGTGAGAATTGATGGCTATTGCCTTCTTGTGTGTGTTTACCTCAAAGTTTGAAGTCATATATACATGGGATGAAATGCAATGATAGAAATGTGTGATTTATTACCTACTATATATCATATTACTAGTCAACTAACTATTCAATTAATACTTATGAAAACTCTCAGACCTAATTTATCATAGTATAGTAGGCTTATAATTGTGTAATAAATTCCTTAACACATTTGTTTGGTTGGAAACAAAATAAAGCCAGGAAGCTTTATCAGTAGGTAGCTCCTATCACTCATCTTCAAATTCTAATTTCCACTTATTTTATAGGAATTTAATTTCTGAAAGAAATTGATGATTCACATTATAGAAGATGGCATTTTACACAACTCAAAAATAATCAAGGTTACAATTATTAAGGAGAACTATTTTGTATGCTGAAAAGCCACTGGTGCCTAATATTTGGTCATTCAAGGTAATATGAAATACTGGAATATTTGAGGTAAAATTTTGTTTTATATCTTGTTACTATCTTGGTGTTTGATTATTTCGGTTATCTTACCTATTAGTCAATGGTTAAAGTAAAAGTTATTTTTTCTTTTTCCAAATGAACTTAAATTCTTAAGGAGTGGGACCAATTTTCATTTCCTTATATTTCCAGAACTTATTACATTATGTTGACGCATTGTAGGTTATGGATTAGGATTTTGAATATATGAATAATCATGTTACGGAATTCATCCTTCCTACCATGAATTTCATCTCTACCTGGTGCCTACATTCCATAGTCTAAATTTTTCTTATATTTTATGGTTCAGCCAAATTCTGATCTCCAGAACACTGGAAAACATCTTGATGATCACTACAGCTCTCCGTGTTTCACATATATGAACTGTATCAATTATGATGACAAGTTGGATCAGCCTTGTGTAAGGATATAAACAAATTAAGTGAATTCCCTTTCCAGCAAATTCATCTGAGTATTTCCAGTCTTTGGAAATAGAAGGTAAGGTGGGGAGGCAGATGTACAAATAGACCAGACCAAACACTACTACACGCAGTGGGGATTCCTTTTGTGCTGCCATACTTACTGCTCTCTTGGGTAGATGCAATGGTATTATTTAGAAAATAGTCACGAAGAAAGTGGTCCAAGTGTTGAAAAAGAAATGTATTTATAATTTAATAAATTTCTTATAATTCTTATAATTTTAAACAATAGTTTCAAGTTAATATGAAATGTTTCCATTAAATTTATCCAATGCAATATGTTTACTATAGATGAACAGTGAGCAACAGAAGTTATAAAACTGTATCTCCAATGGTTCTTTTGCTATAGATGAATAGTGAGCAACAGAAGTTATAAAACTGTATGTCCAATGGTTCTTTTGATTTGTTGCATTAGTCTTTTTATTGCCATTTAACAAACCACCAATACCTTAGTAGCTTAAAACTACACATACTATTTTTATGAGCCACAAATCTGTTTTTTTTTTTTTTTTTTTTTTTTTTTTTTTTTAGTCATTTGGCTGAAATCAAAGTATCAAGAGATCTAATCTGTGATTCCTGAGCTTCTTTCAAGCACCCTGGAACCCTAGAAAAAGTCAATTCTCTATGATTGTAGGACTAAGGCTTCTGATGTCCTTCGTTCATCAACTAGCTCCCAGAGTTCTCAGCTCTTAGAAGCCACTTAAAATTCCCCAAAATATGACCCTCTGCACTATTTTCAGTTTGCTCCTTTTAGATCAGTAGGAGAATCTCAAATGCTACTTCTTGACTCTGGTAAGTGCTCAGTTCATAGCCATAAAATTCACAGTTAATGCAGTGCTCAACAGGAGAATATAGTTGAAGCCATGCACACCATATGTGGAAATTTTAGAATTCTTCCTGTTGCATTTGCTGCATGAAACAGTGTCTTAGCTTCCAAAAATGAAAAGCATAAATTAAATTAATGATTCTAACATTGTTTTAAATTACCAATCATTGGGTATATGTTTATCATTTATGTTTATCTGTCGTTTCAAGACTTAAAATTGGTTAATTTTGCAAGCCACGTGAATCATTTTTTTCTGTATTTCAGATTTTTTTCTTTCCAAAAGGCTTAATATGTAATTTTCCCTCAGCCATAAAGAGTATTTGTCAGATTCATTCTGTTCAGGGGAGCTCTGCTAAATGTATAAAGTATACAATATATATTTGGGAACTTGAAAAGTGATTATATTATTGATAAAAACAAAAAGCAAAGTAAAGATATTTTAGTACTTTAAATGGCGACGAGCAATGATAAAAATGGTTGCTAAATATAGGATTGCATTCAACTGGAAAATGATCATATACCAACTTTTAAAATCTATCTGCCTTCATTATTCTATTAAAATGAAGAAAAGAATAAAAGAACCTATAGAAATCAGAAAAGCAAGGCTTTTCAACCATGATCTCTCATGTGAAAAGTGTGTAGTATGCTGTGCTTGCCTTGACAGCTTCTGTCACCTGTAGGAGGAAAGCATTCTTGGTTGTGGAACTTGTGTGCACACGGAGTCCTAATGCCTAACTGTCAAATCCTCTGAGCAAAGGCATAATGCGGAAGTCTTTTAAATTATCACAGGGCCATTTGAATCTTGATTTCCAGAGAACATAAGAGCTATAATGTTTTCTTAAAGCAGCAGAACTGAGAAAGTTTGTCTTCCTCCCCTGAGACTCCCTCCTAAGTTGCCAGGAATCCAGAAAGCACTCCAACTTCATTAGTGGAAGAGCACACTAGCAAAGTTCACTTTCACTTCTGGTATTCTTTTAGAATACATTTTTTGTTTAAATATTTTTTGTATAGATTGTATACTTGTCAGTATAGTTCTCAGTTGCAAACAAATATTCAATGAAATAATGGAGAGAAACAAACCCCTGTGTTTTCTGATATGTTAATTAAATTCTTGTGTTTGTGTTAAAATTACTGTTATTTCTGAATAATCATATTCCTACTGTAAAATTTATGTTTAAGAATATAATAATCCTTTTAATATAGCAATTTAAAAATTAAGTGACTTTGTTGTACAAGCAAAGATTCATTTCTGAGTTTCTATTTACACTAATAGAAGGTCAGCATATTGAGATTTCATCTCCCTCTAAGGAGAGGGATAATATCAAGATGAAATACACTAAAATTATTTTTATACTATCAAGAAATAATAAAACAGTGGAGAAACATAAAAGAAATAATTTTTAATCAATTCTAATTTGAGTTTTCTCTGAGGACATATGCAAGATTTAGTCTCAGAAAATTTAAATATTCCAATTGGTGAAGGCAATTGAATGCAAAGCATAGGACAACTGGAAACATTGAATCAAAACCAAAGAGAACAACAACAAAGCTTTTGCCAAGATATGCTGCGATCTCAAAAAAACTAGCAAAATCAGAGTGAGAGTCAGAGTAGCCCTCTCCATAGAATTTGACTTGGACAAACCAGGAAATCGTACGCTTTAAATTGTGTTAAGCTAGTCCTAGCTTTGCATTGTTTAAAACTCTTAGCAGGAACAAATGCCTATATATTTTGAAGGAAAGAAAACATCAATCAAATCTCCTTAACAGCAGAGCAATATGTTGCATATTAATAAAGTTATATTCCTGTAGCACTCTGATACTTAAAATTGAGCTAATGCAGTTGGAGGAGAAAAGTTTTATCTCTGTTAATAAAGTAAATAAATAAAATATGAGTAGCTATAAGATTATCACTCCTGTAAATTCAACTTTTCAAAAGAGAACCAAGGACCATATGTTGTAATTCTCTTTAAAACACACACACACACACACACAGCCCTATGTAAACTCAGTAGTAGAATGTAATGGACTATAATAGGAACAGTAAAAAGGATTTATTTGAACACTGAGGAGAGTTGAAAGAGTACTTGGATCTTTTCCTTTTATACTGAATTTTTTTTCTTTCTTTCTTGCTAGGCGTAGGAAGCTCAAAGAACAAAGTATAGGTGAGAATGAATTCTATCCCAATTCAATTCTGCAAATATTCTATAATAAATAGATTGATGTGAACATGAAAGTCGAATGAAGTCAATACTATTAACTCATGGAAGGTATAATTATAATCAGGTCGATTCTCACACAGGGGTATCATTTATTTTGCCATAGAAAAGAAATGTAAGACAATTAACAGTTTCCAAATTAGCTTGATGGGAAAAATCTTAACAATAGAGTAATCCATTACATACTAATGAAGTTACATTCCATAAAGGAGTTCCTCCAAGGAATTTCCCTTTGAAATAATATTTATGTACAGTTTAGCAGAGGTGAACATTGATTGCTTATCTCAATTGCAAATTTAGCAAGTTCCCCAGAGGAAAAAGCATACAGATTGTTTGACTGAATTGTGGGTGGTTTAAAATTATGATTAAAGGCAATGTAAAAATAGAAACCATGTGGGTTTCTTTATTTTGCTGGAAGGGAATGTTACTAATTTATTTTTCCTATTAAAAAGTCAATGAAATTAGAATTTACATTTTGCCTCCAAATTGGCAACAATGAAGGGGGGATTAAATTTATCAGCTTGTTATATTTATTAGTGCTACATTGTTCATTGTAGCCCGCCACTGAGCATGAGTGCTGATTCTATGGAAGAACATACTTGATAAAGTGACACAAATGAGAAAAATTGATATAAAATACTACGAATTGAAAACAGTATGTATAAATGTAAATTTTATATAGTCAATAGACTTGGATACAATGTGTATAACACAACTAGAAGCCAATAAAATATATAGAAGCTTACTATATAATCTCTGACTCTAGACACATGTTGACGCTTTTATTGAATTGTTATTGCAAAGTCATAATAGCTTATTATTCATTTCTCTGTATGTAATAAATATATTCTAATACATACTTGGTTCTGAGAAAATGACCTAATTTATGTCTTCATGGAATCTTCTGCATAAGGAGGAAAATACAATGTAAACAGGAAAACAATACATAATTTTATAAGTATAAATGTATTCATTGAGGAAATTGGAAAGGGTTCAGTGATACAGAGACGAGGGAATAGAAGGAAGGGGGACAGAATGCACCATTTTACAAGAGGCATGAAGCTTAGAAAGAGACAATGGTACATGAATCAAAATAATGAGTTCCAGATAGCACAAATTGTTTGGGCTGAAGTGAGAAAGGACATGATATATTTTAAGTTCAATGTGATTGGAACATAGAGAACCAGAAATAGTGTTACTTTAAGTGCGATTGAGAATGTATAGAGAGACCAGTGTTTGCAAGCCATTTGCAAGATTTAGATCTTATTCAAAATTCCATGAGATGTCAATAGCAAAATTTTTTGAGGTAAACCAATGCCTAATTTATGGCTTTTTTTTTTTTTCAAAAGGAAAGACACAAGTTGTGTGCATTGTAAAGATTGTTAGCAGTTGAGAATATGGAAGACATGAGTAGAAATTTCCAAATTTCTACTAATAAGAGATTATAGCAATGGCTCAAGCAACAAGGCCTGACTGATAATAGCTTCATTGGCAAGGAGGACAAAGAAGTAAACATTAGGTTTATTTTGATGATTGTATTAACATTATCTGGTTATTTTGAATAGATGGGGGTAGAGGAGAGAGATGAATAAAGTAAACCTCTGGGTTTGGTCTTTGAGAAGCTATAAGAGTGATTATCTCATTTACTGAGATAAGAAATACATTCAGGCATCTGTGGATAAGGAAAAATTATCATGTCCACTATGGGCATGATACGTTTGAGATTCAAATATAAATTAAGAAAGTTGGCATTAAGAATTGGCAGAAAAGAGATCGAACAAGAAATTTAAGAGCCATATCAGCCATAGGAACAGAGTGTGGAGAGAAAAGAGCAGGGGACTGAGGAATAAGCCCTGGAGATTGCAACATGAAACTGTCATGAAGGTTGTTGGAAAGGTTATTAGAAAAACTGAGAAAAGATCGATGTTCTTAAAGTTAAGCGAGGAGATGCTTTTTCGAACAAGGGAACACTCAGCTGTGATAAAGGCTGCAGAGAAGTAAAATGTGCACAAAAAATGATTCTGAACTTGGCAAAGTAAAGATGCTAGAGATCTTGACGAAAATAATTTCTTGTAGTAAGAAGAAAGAAGCTAAATTGTAGAGTACTGAGGAGTGAGTAATAGGTAAGAAAGTTAAGTCTGTATAGCTAGTTCTTTATTAAAGTTTATCTATATAAGTAAACACAGAAATGGGACAGTTGGAAAGAATTCAGAGCAAAAAGAAATTCATTTATTTTAGAATATGAAACAGCAAGTTAAATTTGTATGCTTATATGAATATTCTAGAGAGGAGGGGATAATGGCTTAGGAGAGCACAGGAATGAATGAGAAATTTGAGGAAAAATTTTTTTAAGATTTATTTATTTATTTGAAAGAGTTACACACAGAGAGAAGGAGAGGCAGAGAGAGAGAGAGAGAGAGAGAGAGAGAGAGAGGTCTTCCATCCACTGGCTCACTCCCCAATTGGCCACAATGGCTGGAGCTGCGCCGATCCAAAGCCTGGAGCCAGGAGCCAGGAGCTTCTTCTGTGTCTCCCACGTGGGTGCAGCAGGGGCCCAAACACTTGTGCCATCTTCTACTGCTTTCCCAGGCCATAGCACAGAGCTGGGTGGGAAGTGGAGCAGCCAGGACTTGAACCAGCACCCATATGGGATGCCAGCACTGCAGGTGGCAGCTTTACCCACTATACCACAGCACTGGCCCCTAGAGGAAATATTTTTGAACATTTGAAGGAGAAGAAATTCAAAGTAAATATTATGGACTAGGAAGAAAGAATAAACTTTAAATGAAACACAGAAGATGAATAAATGAATGCACATGCAATTAAATTAAGAAATTAATATGGAAATTGAAGTAATTCTAAGCTTGTAATTTCTATTCTCAATGAATTGGTAACAAGTTTATCTTCTGAAAGTGACTAAGCAGACTGGGTGGTTCTGGAATGCTATGTTTGAGGAGAAACGATACATATGAAATTATTGCTTTAGGGCAGAAATATAATCTTTCCTCAGAAATGCTTTTACATTCCCAGAGAATGTTAAGAGTTTGCTTGACATTTGTTATCATAAATTTAACTTAGAATTTCACCTTACCAGGTTGTGGGAACTTCCTTTTAATCTATTCAAACTTGCTTTAGAGTAGATCTTATTAGTCCTCATAATATTAAGTTTCTTTGGCTAAGCAGCACAGGCAATGATTGGAATGAGGGTTACATGTTCTTACAAAAGAATATTTATGTTGATGGTTAACAAAATATAGACTGTGTATAACATAAGGAGATTGTGACAAGTTGGTGGGATTTACTGTTTTGGTATTAGGTATTTATAGACTTGCTAGTCATAGAAGCATATGACTGAGAAGAAAAGGTCAGGAGAATATGGGTGAGGAAACAGGTAAAACAATGTGTATCCAGGAATAATTAGAGGACATGTGGTGGAGCCCCAGGCCCAGGTCTTCATTTAACACAGGAATGGATTAGAAACTTGATAAATCACAGTAACACTGAGCATTCCCAATTTCACATTTAAGTTGTATAATCAAATATTTCTATTATAAGCTTAAACTTCTAATTATTGATTTCAGAAGTGGCTGTTGGGCTGTCTGCTATCACAGGAGGAGAAATTTCTGTTGCTTTTGTTGTTTTTCCATAATCAACGTTGTTTATGTTGTCTTCCTTCTAATCTCCAAAAATAGCTTTGTCTTGGGTTTTGTTCAGCAGGCAAACACCAGTACAAGCTTAAAATTCAGTCATCAAAAAGCACAGCAAGTTGATGCCCTGGCCAGCAGCTCCAGCATCCCATATGGATGCAGATTCAAGTCCGGTGGCCTCACTTCCAATCCAGCTCCTGCTATGGCCTGGGAAAGCAGTAGAAGATGGCCCAAGTTCTTCAGCCCTTGCACCAGTGTGGGAGGCCTAGAGGAGGCTCCTAGCTCATGGCTTTGGATCAAAGCAGCTCTGGCCATTGTGGCCATTTAGGGATTGGATCAGAGGATGGAAGGCCTCTCTTTCTGGCTCTGTGTCTCTGTAACTCTGTCTTTCAAATAAATAAAACAAATCTTAAAAAAAAAAAAGTTCGTGAAAATGTGTTGATGAAAAAGTAAAAAATAAAAATAGAAAAGTATGCATTGCTTTAAAACCCTTTTGGAGCAAAATAAGCATACCACTTTATTACATTTTTCCACAAGCATTTTAAATACAGTTATATACTTGAACGTTAGTCCCACAGCTGCTTCTCAGAACTCTTGAGTGCCTTCTGTTGATCCTCCCTATATGGCTCCAGGGGTAAAGGGGCTTTCTGTACTGAGTTCTAGTGCTAATACAGGTGTGTGGGTGCATTATCCTGATTGCTCTAACCAGCCGTACAACCTGACAGATTCCTTAAATATCAAATCCTGGTTGTTTCCCTAAGAGTATCCTAAGGACCCTGACAGGTCACTGTGCCTATGCACATATGTGAATTGTTTTTTAATGCCATCCTCTATAAAAATATCTTTTGACTCTTTTCTCTTGAAAATAAGGAATTGGTGTCCCCAACTTTCTGTTCACTTGTCTTTTCATTGTCTTTTCTTCTATCATGTATAATACTTATTTATTAAGATTGATAATATCTGCATTGAATTCTACACATAAAATTAAATCATAGTCATAGAAAACCATTATCTAGCAGTTTCTGTGAACTACAATGTTTCATATTATGGGAATGATTGGAAAATCACCTAGAATTGCTTTTTTATTCACTTACTTTGGTTAAACTAGAAAAGGGAGTTAGTCTAATTCCCTGCAACATGGTCTCCAGCTAACACTTACTAAGAGCTTGATGAGTTAGTTGTTATGAAGATTCACTTTTTTCAAAGAGAACACAGATAGTAATTGAGTGAAAAAAAAAATTCAACAATCACCCAGAAACCATTCCAGTTTTCTTGTAGTCATTTAGTTCCTATTCAAATGTGACCTTTTTTTGGTGATGATTGTATTCTCTTCTTCGATAAAGACTTTATAATGCAGTTTCTCTCCTCATCCTGTTTTTATGTCATGCCACCATATTTTCTATACTCCCAAAGATACTAGATAGCTTCTGAAGTCTACCTTTCTCACAAAGGATTACCCTCTGGGAACATTTTTAAAAATTATATGAGATGAATTTAAAATAACACATTGGTACCATAAATAAAAAAGAAATAACAAAGAAAATAAAAAAGAAACAAAAGATGAAAACATACTTAATAACTTTTGTATTTTCATTTGCTTGTTCCCAATATTTGTTCTTCCCTCTGTTACTGGTCTGAGCTCATGATCATTCTGAATTGATGGTTAATTATTTCTCAGTATTTCTTAGTATATGCATTACCACGTATACATGTCACTAAACACAATATATCCTGTTTTATGTATCAAAATTTTATTTAAGTGTTATACTTCATCATTCATCAGTTTGCTTTAATTCTCCCATTATGTATTTTTTTTGACAGGAAGAGTGGACAGTGAGAGAGAGAGACAGAGAGAAAGGCCTTCCTTTGCCGTTGGTTCACCCTCCAATGACCGCTGTGGCCAGCGCACTGTGCTGATCTGATGGCAGGAGCCAGGTGCTTATCCTGGTCTCCCATGGGGTGCAGGGCCCAGGCAGTTGGGCCATCCTCCACTGCACTCCCTGGCCACAGCAGAGAGCTGGCCTGGAAGAGGGGCAACCGAGACAGAATCCGGCGCCCCGACTGGGACTAGAACCCGGTGTGCCGGTGCCGCAAGGAGGAGGATTAGCCTACTGAGCCGTGACGCTGGCTCTCCCATTATGTTTTAATATAATTTTATGGTATTTATCACAAATGTTTATCTGTTATAGATTTGATAAATGTTTAAAATTTTTCTGTTTCTTGCACTCACATGTTTGTTCTTATAAATATAGATATATTTATATAGAGATATAGATCTATATTTATGAATGTGAGGATTTCATATACATATATGAATATAATTGTTGGGTCATAGACATATAGCATATATGTAGATATATCTTCGATTTTACTAGATACTGTCATGTTAATTATCAAATATATTCCAACAATTTATATTCTCACTGCTATGATTTGAATGCCCCCTCCAAAATCCATTTTGAAATTAATTGTCATTGTAATAGTAGTAAGAGGTAGGAACTTTAAGGGGTGGTTAGGTCACTGATTTATTGCCAGTCCATTATCAAAGAAGTGGGTTAGTAATGGCAGAAATGAGTTCCTGATAAAAATGACCAGTACAACCTCATTTTGTCTCTGTCTCATGTATACTCTTTGCAATATTTTAAAGTTATGATGCAGGGCAAAAGCTCTCACTAGATGCCAGCACTGAAGTTTTTAGACTTTCTTGCCTCCAGAGCTTCACATCAAATAAGCTCTGATAATATTTTATGCAGTCTGTGGAATTTTGTTATAGCAGCAGAGAATGAACAGAGACACCTACTAATTGATTTATCATTGCTCCAAATTATTGCCAACTACTGAAGCTAGAGTCACATAAAATCTTATGAAATTATTGAATTTTAAAGACTTTTTTATTGGTTAATGTTGTTTACAAGTTGACTTGTATCTCCTCTTCTACAAATATCTTCTTAGTATTCATTTTTCTGTTGAATGTAGTCTTTTTCCCAGAATGTCAAAAATATACAGAAGGATTATAAAGCAGATTTTTGGTTGGAAGTGTTTTTAAAATAGTTTTCTGAATATTCCCCGTGGCTTTTCTTAAGAGTTTATGTTTCTTTTTCTTGTTTCTTGATTTCAGAATCTTCCACTTTGAATTCATAAAGCTATTTTTATCTATTTTCTCCTAAGGGTTACTCAGTTTTTTATTTCACATTGAAACCACTAGTAGTCTTTTTTAATTTTTATTTAATAAATATAAATTTCCAAAGTACAACTTATGGATTATAGCGGCTCCTTCCCCCCATAACCACCCTTCCACTCACAACTATCCCATCTTCCACTCCCTCTCCCATCCCATTCTTCATCAACATTCATTTTCAATTATCTTTATATGCAAATGATCTACTCAGTATTTACTAAGTAAAGATTTCAACAGTTTGCACCCACACAGAAACACAAAGTATAAAGTACTGTTTGAGTACTAGTTATACCGTTAATTCACATAGTACAACACATTAAGGACAGAGATCCTACATGGGGAGTATATGCACAGTGACTCCTGTTGATGATTTAACCATTGACACTCTTATTTATGAAGTCAGTAATCACCCGAGACTCTTGTCATGAGTTGCCAAGGCTATGGAAGCCTCTTGGATTTGCCATCTCCGATCTTATTTAGACAAGGCCATGGTCAAAGTGGAAGTTCTCTCCTCCCTTCAGAGAAAGGTATCTCCTTCTATGATAGCCTGTTCTTTCAACCAGGAAACCAGGATCTCACTCACAGAGATCTTTCATTTAGGATTTTTTTTTTTTTTTTTTTTTTTTTTTTTTTTTTTTTTTTTTTTGCCACAGTGTCTTGGCTTTCCATGCCTGAAATACTCTCAATGGCTTTTTAGCCAGATCCAAATGCCTTGAGGGCTGATTCTGAGACCAGAGTGCTGTTTAGCGCATTTGCCATTCTATGAGTCTGCTTGTATCCCACTTCCCATATTGGATTGTTTCTCCTTTAAAATTCTATCAGTTAGTATTAGCAGACACTAGTGTTGTTTATGTGATCCCTTTGACTCTTAATCCTCCCTTATGATCAATTATGATTTGAAACTGATCCCTTTGACTAGTGAGATGGCATTGGTACATGCCACCTTGATGGGCTTGAATTAGAATCCCCTGGTATGTTTCTAACTCTACCATTAGGGGTAAGTCTGAGTGAGCATGTATGGAACAGTACATTTCCTCCCTCTCTTCTTCCCACTCTTGTGTTTAACAGGGATCATTTTTCAGTTAAATTTAAACACCTAAGAATAATTGTGTGTTAATTAAACAGTTCAACCAATGGTATTAAGTAGAACAAAAAATACTAAAAAGGATAAAATATTAAGTTGTTCCACAGCAGTCAGGACAAAGGCTGATCAAGTAATTATTTCTCATAGTGTCCATTTCAGTTTGCCGACTTCGATCTTATTTAGACAAGGTCATAGTCAAAGTGGAAGTTCTCTGCTCCCTTCAGAGGAAGTTATCTCCTTCTTTGATGGCCCATTCTTTCTAATGGGATCTCACTTGCAGAGATGTTTCATTTAGGTCCTCTTTTTTTTTTTTTTCTTTTGCCACAGTATCTTGGCTTTCCATGTCTGAAATACTCTCATGCATGGGCTTTTCAGCTGGATCTGAATGCCTTAAATGCTGACTCTGAGGCCAGAGTGCTGTTTAGGACATCTGCCATTCTATGAGTCTGAGTGTATCCTGCTTCCCATGTTGGATCGTTCTCTCCCTTTTTGATTCTATCAGTTAGTATTAGCAGACACTAGTCTTGTTTATGTGATCCCTTTGACTCTTAGATCTATCATTATGATCAATTGTGAAATGAAAGTGATCACTTGGACTAATGAGATGGCATTGGTACATGCCACCTTGATGGGATTGTATTAGAACACCCCGGCACATTTCTAACTCCACCATTTGGGGCAAGTCAGCTGGAGCATGTCCCAAATTGTACATCTCCCCCCTCTCTTATTCCCACTCTTATATTTAACAGGGATCACTTTTCAGGTAAATTTCAACACCTAAGAATAATTGTGCATTAATTACAGAGTTCAACCAATAGTATTAAGTAGAACAAAAAACACTAAAAGGGATAAAGTATTAAATAGCACATCAACAGTTGGGACAAGGACTGATCAAGTCACTGTTTCTCATAGTGTCCATTTCACTTCAACAGGTTTCCTTTTTCATGCTCGGTTAGTTGTCACCGATCAGGGAGAATATATGATATTTGTCCCTTTGGGACTGGCTTAATTCACTCAGCATGATGTCCAGATTCCTCCATTTTGTTGCAAATGACCGGGTATCATTATTTTTTACTACTGTATAGTATTCTATAGAGTACATGTTCCATAATTTCTTTATCTAGTCTACCTTCTTGGGCATTTGGGTTGATTCCAGGTCTTAGCTATTGTGAATTGAGCTGCAATAAACATTAAGTTGCAGACAGCTTGTTTGTTTGCCAATTTCATTTCCTTTGGGTAAATTCCAAGGAGTGGGATGGCTGGGTTGAATGGTAGGGTTATATTCAGGTTTCTGAGGAATCTCCAGACTGACTTCCATAGTGGCTTGACCAGTTTGCATTCCCACCAACAGTGGGTTAGTGTCCCTTTTTCCCCACATCCTCGCCAGCATCTGTTGTTGGTAGATTTCAGTATGTGAGCCATTCTAACCAGGGTGAGATGAAACCTCATTGTGGTTTTGATTTGCATTTCCCTGATTGCTAGTGAACTTGAACATTTTTTCATGTGCCTGTTGGCCATTTGTATTTCCTCTTTTGAAAAATGTCTACTGAGGTCCTTGGCCCACCTCTTAAGTGATTTGTTTGTTTTGATGTTGTAGAGTTTCTTGATCTCTTTCTCGATTCTGGTTATTAACCCTTTATCTGTTGCATAGTTTGCAAATATTTTTTCCCATTCTGTCAGTTGCCCCTTCACTTTCCTGACTGCTTTTTATAGTACAGAAACTTCTCAATTTGATGCAATCCCTAATGTTAATTTTGGCTTTGACTGCCTGTGTTTCTGGGGCATTTTCCAAGAAGTCTTTGCCAGTACCTATATCTTACAGCATTTCTCCAATGTTCTCTAATAATTTGATGGTGTCAGGTCATAGATTTAGGTCTTTAATCCATGTTGAGTGGATTTTTGTGTAAGTGAAAGATAGGGGTCTTGCTTCATGCTTCTGCACGTAGAAATCCAGTTTTCCCAGCACCATTTATTGAATAGACTGTCCTTTCTCCAGGAATTGGTTTTGGATCCTTGATCAAATATAAGTTGGCTGTAGATGTTTGGGTTCATTTCTGGTGTTTCTACTCTGTTCCATTGGTCTATTCTTCTGTTTTTGTACCGATACCATGCTGCTTTGATTACAACTGCCCTGCAGTATGTCCTGAAATCTGGTATTGTGATGCTCTCACTTTTTTTCTGTTCTACAAGATTTCTTTAGCTATTCGAGGTCTCCTGTGTCTCCATATGAATTTCAGCATCATTTTTTCTAGATCTGAGAAGAATGTCTTCGATATTTTGATTGGCATTGCATTGAATTTATAAATTGCTTTTGGGAGAATGGACACTTTGGTGATATTGATTCTTTCAATCCATGAGCATGGAACCTTTTTCCATTTTTTGGTATCCTCTTCTATTTCCTTCTTTAAGATTTTGTAATTCTCATCTTAGAGATCTTTAACATCCTTGGTTAAGTTTATTCCAAGGGATTTGTTTGTTTTTGTGGCTATTGTGAATGGGATTGATCTTAGCAATTCTTTCTGAGCCATGGCATTACTGTGTATACAAAGGCTGTTGATTTTTGTGCATTGATTTTATAGCCTGCTACTTTGCCAAAATCTTCTATGAGTTCCAATAGTCTCTAGGTAGAGTTCTATGGATCCCCTAAGTTAAGAATCATATTTTTTTTTTTTTTTTTGATAGGCAGAGTGGACAGTGAGAGAGAGAGACAGAGAGAGAAAGGTCTTCCTTTGCCGTTGGTTCACCCTCTAATGGCCGCCGCTGCAGCCGGCGCACCGCGCTGATCCGATGGCAGGAGCCAGGATCCAGGTGCTTTTCCTGGTCTCCCATGGGGTGCAGGGCCCAAGCACCTGGGCCATCCTCCACTGCACTCCCTGGCCATAGCAGAGAGCTGGCCTGGAAGAGGGGCAACCGGGACAGAATCCGGCGCCCCGACCGGGACTAGAACCCGGTGTGCCGGCGCCGCAAGGTGGAGGATTAGCCTATTGAGCCACGGCGCCGGCTAAGTTAAGAATCATATTGTCTGCAAAGAGGGATAGTTTGAGTTCTTCCTTCCCAATTTGTATCCCTTTAATTTCTTTTTCTTGCCTAATAGCTCTGGCTAAAACTTCCAGAACTATATCAAATAGCAGTGGTGAGAGTGGGCATCCCTGTCTAGTACCAGTTCTCAGTGGAAATGCTTCCAACTTTTCCCCATTCAATAGGATGCTGGCCATTGGTTTTTCATAAATTGCTTTGATTATATTGAGGAATGTTCCTTCTATACCCAGTTTGCTTAGAGTTTTCATCATGAAAGTGCGTTGTATTTTATCAAATGCTTTCTCTGCATCTATTGAGATAATCATATGATTTTTCTTCTGCAGTCTGTTAATGTGGTGTATCACATTGATTGATTTGTGAACATTGAACCATCCCTGCATACCAGGGATAAATCCCACTTGGTCTGGCTGGATGATTTTTCTGATGTGTTGTTGCATTCTATTGGCGAGAATTTTATTGAGGATTTTTGCATCTATGTTCATCAGGGATATTGGTCTGTAATTTTCTTTCAATGCTGCATCTTTTTCCTTTTAGGAATTAACGTGATATTGGCTTCATAGAAAGAATTTGGGAGGATTCCCTCTTTTTCAATTGTTCTGAATAGTTTGAGAAGAATTGGAGTTAGTTCTTCTTTAGATGTCTGGTAGAATTCAGCAGTGAATCCATCTGGTCCTGGGCTTTTCTTTATTGGGAGGGCCTTTATTACTGTTTTAATTCCTGACTCAGTTATGGATCTGTTTAGGTTTTCTATATCTTCCTGGTTCAATTTAGGTAGGTTGCATGTGTCCAGGCATCTCTCCATTTCTGATAGGTTTCCCTGTTTGCTGGCATACAAGTCCTTGTGGTAATTTCTGATTATTCTTTTTATTTCTGTGGTGTTTGTAGTTATGCTTCCTTTTTCATCTCTATTTTTGTTGAATTGGGTTTTTTCTCTTCTTTTTTTAGTTAGTTGAGTCAATGATGTGTCAATTTTGTTTATTTTTTCAAAACATCAGCTCCTCGTTTGTCTGATTTTTTGTAATTTTTTGATTCAATCCTATTGATTTCTTCTCTGATTTCAATTATTTCTCTTGTCCTACTAGATTTGGGTCTGGTTTGCTGCAGTTTTTCTTGATCCTCAAGATGCATTGAAAGCTCATTTATTTGGTGTCTTTCCAATTTCTTGTTGTAGGCACCTATTGATATAAACTTTCCTCTTAACACTTCTTTTTGTGTATCCGGTAAGTTTTGATATGTTGTGCTGTTATCCTCCTTTACTTCCAGAAAATTTTTGATTTCTCTTTTGATTTCTTCTATGACGCCATGTTCATTCAGGAGCATGTTGTTCAATCTCCATGTATTTGCATATGCTCTAGGGATTCCTGCGTTGCTAATTTCCAACTTCATTCCCATATGGTCATGAGAAGCTGCATCATATGATTCTAATTCTTTAGAATTTGCTGAGACTTGCTTTATGGCCTAGTATGTGGTCAATCCTAGAGTAGGTCATGTAGTGCTTTAGGATTGAAAGTTCTGTAGATATCTGTTAGATCCGTTTGGGCAATGTGTCATTTAAATCTACTGTTTCCTTCTTGATCTTCTGTCTGGTTGATCTGTCTATTTCTGAGAGCAGAGTATTTAAGTCCCCCAGTACTATTGTATTGGAGTCTAAGTCTCCCTTTAAGTCCCTTAACAGATCTTTTAAATAAATTGGTGCCATGTTATTAGGTGCATATACATTGATAATAGTTATATCTTCCTGTTGAATTGATCTCTTAATCATGATATAGTGCACCTCTTTGTCTCTCTTAACAGTTTTTGTGTTAAAGTTTATTTTGTCTGGTATTAAAATGACTACATCACTCTTTTTTTCATTTGTATTGGCATGGTATATCTTTTTACATCCTTTCACTTTCAGTATGTATGCATCTTTGTTGGAAAGATGTGTTTCTTGTAAGCAGAAAATAGATGGGTTTTGTTCCTTAACCCGTTCAACCAATCTGTGTCTTTTAACTGGAGAGTTGAGGCAATTAACATTCAATGTAACTATTGATAAGAAGTAACTTTGCCCTGCAATTTTCCCAAGATATTTTCTAATATATGCTTGGAACTTCCTGTGATCTTTTGCTGTGAGGTTTCCTTCTTTTACCTTCTTTCATATTGATGGCCATGTTTCTGTGTTTCTGTGTGTAACACATCTTTAATCATCTTTTGCAGGGCTGGACGAGTGGCAACAAATTCTTTCAATTTCTGTTTGCTATGAAAGGTCTTTATTTCACCTTCATTCACAAATGAGAGCTTTGCAGGATATAATATTCTGGGCTGCCAGTTTTTCTCTCTTACTACCTGGGCTATGTCTCTCCATTCCCTCCTAGCCTGTAGGGTTTCTGATGAGAAGTCTGCTGCGAATCTAATTGGAGATCCTCTGAGAGTAATCTGACGTTTCTGTCTTGCACATTTTAGAATCTTTTCTTTATGTTTCACAGCGGTGAGTTTGATTACAATGTGTCATGGTGAGGATCTCTTTTGGTCATGTTTATTAGGATTTCTATGAGCTTCCTGTACTAGGATGTCTCTATCCTTCTCCAAACCCAGGAAGTTCTCTGATAGTACCTCACTAAAAAGGCCTTCTAATCCTTTCTCTCTCTCCATGCCTTCAGGAACTCCTAGAACCCAAATGCTTGATTTTTTTATAGTATCCTGTAAATTCCCAACAATATTTTTTAGATTTCTAATTTCCTTTTCTTTTCTTTGGTTTGACTGTATCCTTTCCTGTTCTCTGTCTTCTAAGTCTGATATTCTCTCTTCTGCTTCACCCATTCTGTTTTTAAGGCTCTCTAATGTGTTTGTCATTTGATCTATTGAGTTCTTCATTTCATTTTGATTTCTCTTCACTATCACACTTTCCTATTCTACTAGTTTCTGCATTTCATTTTGATTCCTCCTTAAGATTTCATTTTCATAAGAGAGATTTTATATCCTGTCCAGTAAGGATTTCTGTAGTTCAAGAATTTGTTTTTGAACACTTCTAAATGTTCTTATCATAAATTTTTTGAGATCCATTTTTTGCATTTCTTCTATCTCATCCTCTTCATAATCTTGAATTGGGGTGTCTTGTTCATTTGGGGATGTCATAATGTCTTCTTTGTTCTTATTTCCTTCTTTTCTGCATTTGTTGCTTTGCCTTGTGGACATATTCTTTGGATTCTTCTTCCCTCACTGTGGTGTTTTTTTCTTGTTATACTATGACTGTATTAAGTGGACTGTCTGCTTTTGATGGAGCCTTAGAGGCTTGAGTTGGGTGTAGCCTGAGAGCTCTGTTTGGTTCCTCAGGGTTAAGGGTGTGTGAAATGTGACACACCCAGGTTATGCGTGGTAAATCTCTCTCTCTCTCTTTTTATTTTATTTATTTATTTATTTATTTTTTTTATTCAGAAGGGAAGTAATTCCATACAACTGAGCGGAATTGAAGGTAGCAGCTTCTGATCTCTGGCTTCTGTGGGTATAACATTTGTCTGCTCTTTTACAAAAATAATCTGTTCTGCCCTCAGTGTGGGCTCAAATTCTCTGGCAGTCTCCCACCAGGTTGTCAAGGTTACTGAATTATAGCGTCTCTGGACAGTACTCAAGTGAACTCGTAAGTTCTCTTACCCACATCTCTTTTTTCACAGTCTCAGTTAATTAGCTCCACACATTCATTAGGTCCTAACCTACTCTTATTTCACCCCCCCCCCCCCCCAGAGTTAGGTTTTTCTGCTTAGGTGAGGGCGGGCTCAGCCCTGAGGTCGCACAGCTTTTACATATGTCCAAAATGGTGCCTGCTCTTTGTATTGCTCTCCTTTGAAATGTGAGTGGAGAGATACTCCTGTCCGTACGGGTCCTTTTTTTCCCTCTCTCCTCTAGTTAGCTTGGTGAACTTTCCCCAGCAGGGCTTCAAGCCTCCTTACCTCTAGGCTCTTTCTGCCATTTCCCCGCCAATGTCTTGGGTTACTGAGGGTTTGCCTCACCACCCCTTCCAGCACAGATGCGTAGACTCTGCAGCTGGGTTCCTGAGCCATGGGCATCCTTGCTCTCCCTGTAGGCCCTTGCTCTCCTCCGTGTCACATCCACTAGATCCAGAAGAGTTTACTCTGCAATTTTTTTCCCAAGCCTTTCCCTGAAATGACAGTAACTCCACTTTTATTAAACTATCTTTTCCTGGACTATCAGTGCGCACCCTCACTATTCTGTCATTTTGGCTCTGCCCCTCTATTGCCATAGTTTTCTAGTAACCATGTAGTCTTGCCACCAATTTCCTAAAAATATCAACTGTAGGAAGTAAAGTATTTTAATCCTTATACTATCAAATCATATCAAGGCAGATCTTGAAATCCATACTTCAGGCAATAGGAATACATAAAGAACTTGGATTCTCAAGGCAAAGGATTGTTGCCTTGGCTCCTCACTTATTACTTATATGATCATCACTGTAATCTTCATAATGTATACACGCGTACCTTGGGAGCACATGAAAACCTTGTCATGGGTAAAAAGCATAGACTGCCCAAAGGAATTCATTTGCCTATCCCCAGACTACATATATGAAGATATTTCAAATGATTCACAGAAAAACAAAATCAAGATTTTCTATTTAAATGTAAACATTTTGAAATCCATATTAGTGCCAGCACCGTGGCTCACTAGGCTAATCCTCCGCCTTGCAGCACCGGCACACCGGGTTCTAGTCCGGGTCGGGGTGCCAGATTCCATCCCAGTTGCCCCTGTTCCAGGCCAGCTCTCTGCTGTGGCCAGGGAGTGCAGTGGAGGATGGCCCAAGTCTTTGGGCTCTGCACCCCATGGGAGACCAGGATAAGTACCTGGCTCCTGCCTTCGGATCAGCACGGTGAGCTGGCTGCGGTGTGCTGGCTGCAGCACGTTGGCCACAGCAGCCATTGGAGGGTGAACCAATGGCAAAGGAAGACCTTTCTCTCTCTCTCTCTCTCTCTCTCACTGTCCACTCTGCCTGCCAAAAAAGAAAAAAAAAGAAATCCATATTAGTTTTCAATTATACACATTTTTCATAAATTTTTTAAGGAGCCCATGCTTTCCCAAAATTTATTTGACTATAAAGCCATCTTGGCTGACTGCAATTTTGTTCTTTCTTACCACCTCTTCACAATCACTTTTTTATTATTTTACCAAGGAAGCACATACCTGCCTTTTACTCATTTAAATCCAATAGTCACATAATCTGTGGTTTCTGTGGGTGCAATTTCTAAGACAATTAGTATATGGACAATTAATGTTTTCCATGAGGGGTTGGTATTGTCCAGTGAGTAAGCTGCCATTGGAGATGTAAGCACCTCATATGGGTCCCAGTTTGAGTTTCTGCTGCTCTAATTCCAATCCAGCTCCCAGCAAGTGCACATGGGAAAACAGTGGAAGATGGTCTTGTTGCTTGGGCTTCTACCACCCACATGGGAGAACTGGATGGAATTCCTGGCTCATGGCTTTTGCCTGTCCAAGTTCTGGCTATTATGACTACTTGAGGAGTGAATCAGCATTTAAAATATCTCTATCTCTCACTGTCTTACTCACTCTATCTGCAATTCTGCCTGTCAAATAAATAAATAAATAAATAAATCTTTTTCAAAAAAAATGTTGCCCATGACTGATTCTAACAACTGGGTAATAAATACTTTTGCAGAACAAATGCTAAGTATCTTGTTAATATAAATTTAAAAATTTGCTTTCAATATAATTTAGAGATCACTTGAATTTATTGTCACTCTAAATATTAAAAATAACACTTGATGATACATCAGCCTCTATATTTATTTATATTTTTATGCTATATTTAGCATATATTTAGTGAGAACTTTTATATCTTTGGTCCACTGTTCAATCCCTCTATTCCCTAATCTCCATTGTCCATAAAGCTTCCAATCATTTGTTGGAGTCTTCTTCAAGAGGGACAATCCCATGTCTGTACTGATGCACCTAGCTTTCCACGGGGTAGGAATTCAAAGGGAGAAATTGGTGTTATTGCTTTCCCTGGTTTAGATTTCTTCCTATCATCACAGGAAATTACTAAAGACTATCTCTATCCTTTCTGGTTTGTACTTGAAGGCCACCCCAGCACTTGGCACTTCAGCTCTCACTCTCCCAGGTAAGCAGAGCCCTGACACACAGATGCTAAAAAAGGTTGAATGATTTCTCTGTAACAAAGCTCTTATTCACCTTAATAATTTATTTGAACACATTTTCTCAAATGTTTAAGTCTACAAAAAAAGCTGCATAGAATTGAGGCTAAACTATTTCCTCTTCCGGCAACAAATAGCAATGCTCTCTAGATATAAAAAGAATTGAGGGGCCGGTGCTGTGGTTCAGTAGGTTAATCCTCTACCTATAGTGCTGGCATTCCATATAAGTGCCCATTCTAGTCCCATCTGCTTCTGTTACAGCCTGGAAAAGCAGTGAAAGATGGCCCAAGTGCTCAATCTCCTGCACGCTCCTGGGAGACCTGGAAGAAGTTCCTGGCTCCTGGCTTCAGATCGGCCCAGCTCCAGCCATTGTGGCCATTTGGGGAGTGAACCAGCAGATGGACGACCTTTCTCTCTGTCTCTCCCTCTCAGTGTCTGTAGCTCTATCTCTCAAATATATAAATTAAAAAGTCTTAAAAAAGAGAGACAAAGAATTCATATTCACTTTCATTAAAGATGTATATAAATAATTAAGCAATGTATGTTTTCTGTCCAATAATTATTTGTTAAACATTTTAATATATTTTTGTTGATCAGCAATTTGAAGTCCAAACCAGGAAGAAAAACCTGCAACCCATGCTATAGGAAAAAAGTTCAATGTTTATTTACACACACACACATTTATATATATTATATATTTCATCAGTAAATATGAAAGGGAATAAACAAAATACTGTCAAGAACACAAATATTCTGCATCAAGATATAATGCTGTGTGAGAAATGAAATAGAAGTGTGAATATAAAGTGACAACAAAATAATGATAAATTTCCATTTATTGATGATAGATAATTTTCTCTCTCTCTCTCTCTCTCTCTCTCTCTTTTATTTTTGACAGGCAGAGTGGACAGTGAGAGAGAGAGACAGAGAGAAAGGTCTTCCTTTGCCATTGGTTTACCCTCCAATGGCTGCCGCGGCCGGCGCACCGCACTGATCTGAAGGCAGGAGCCAGGTGCTTCTCCTGGTCTCCCATGCAGGTGCAGGGCCCAAGAACTTGGGCCATCCTCCACTGCACTCCCTGGCCACAGCAGAGAGCTGGCCTGGAACAGGGGCAACCTGGACAGAATCCGGAGTCCCGACCAGGACTAGTACCTGGTGTGCAGGTGCCGCAGGCGGAGGATTAGCCTATTGAGCCGCGGCACCGGCCGATGATAGATAATTTTTACATGATTTAATTATATTAAAATGATACTTTACCTGTTTACTATGTTCAGAAAAAACTACCCTTTGCTATTACACTTAAACCATAGATAATATACTTTAGATATAAAGTCAAAAACACGTGATGAGATATACTACCTTTGAAAATTACTTTAGGAATATATGATAAAAATATTTAATTATTGCCTATCTAAGAGTTCATGATATTCTAGAATAATTTCTTTCTTTCATTACAGACCTTAATCTGCCAATTGGGATTTTGTGCATGAAATACAAAGTTACTTTTTATAGAGAACAAGTGCTTTTAAGTCTGTGAAAGGCTCATCCCTCAGTAATGATATTGGTTCTTAAAAAAATAAAGAAAAAAAGGCTTTGAAAGACTGGAAACCTAAGTAACCAGAGGATTTGCTGCTTCTCTAGGAGTGGAGAGCAACTCATTGCTGAGAGTTGCATGCTGCATCCTAATGGTCAGCAATGAAGTGAATAGTTCTGGAATGTTCCTTTAAGACAAGGAGATGAGAAGCCACATAAAAAATCATCTGGGTCTGGTAGAGCTGTTTGGGAAAATAACACTCAGCAAAATAAAACAAAATCTTTATTTCTTGAATACATACCCAGGAGAAACTGCAAAATTATATAGGGACCTAGCAAAAAAAAATGGAAATAAAGTTCCCAGGAACCTTTTTAAAAATTGCTAAGAGCAAAAGTCTGAGATCTTACACTTTAGATTAATCCCTTTAAGGTTATCACTCAATTCTGAGCCCTTAGAAGAGTCCATTGTAAATACAATGGATATAGGATCATGGATAGGCTACTCTCTTAGTCAATCAGTGTTCAGGTGGGAAATAGATATTGTATTCAAACAAGTGACTGAAGAGGATTTAATGCAGGAACAATTTAGAAAGATGTAGCTGAGGTTAAGGGAGCAAGGAATGATGAAGTACCAATACAGACGGGAAGCTTGTCCTGGCCGCAGGCTTTCCCAGACCCCATAGAGACAGCAGTGATAGAAAACACTGGTTGCTTTTCAGCAGCTGTGCTCTGAAACAGAAGAGCAGCCAAGGTCAAATTGAGGTTGGCAGTGAAAGAAACAGAGAAGTACTAAATGCCCAAAATCCCTCTCCTTATTGCTCTGATCACCTATAAGTGTGTCGTATTGGCCAAATCAAAAAGCCAGCCAAACGCTAAGAGATACAGGTATGCAGTGTGGTAGAAATCATGTTCCCACGGAAATGGCAGTGCATAGCAGTGCAGGTAAGAGGGAAAAACAGAAACAATCCAGCCCATTTCTCAGAAATGATAATGATTCTACTTTTGAATAAATTAGAAGCATATTAAAATGTAGTACATTCCCCTATATTTATCCTAAATTACAAAAGCCAACAGAACAAATAGTATTCATGCATGATACATGCACACACACACACATATAAAATGTGTGACATAGAGGAGATGATGGATAAATCATAAATTTTAAAATATTTATAACTGGGGGCCAGCTCTGTGGCACAGCAGGTTAACGCTCTGGCCTGAAGCACCGGCATCCCATATGGGCGCCAGTTCTAGTCCCAGCTGCTCCTCTTCCAATCCAGCTCTTGGCTATGGCCTGGGAAAGCAGTAGAAGATGGCTCAGGTCCTTGGGCCCCTGCATCCACGTGGGAGACTCAGAGGAAACTCCTGGCTCCTGGTGTCAGATCAGCGCAGCTCTGGCCATTGTGGCCGTCTGGGGAGTGAACCATTGGATAGAAGACCTCTCTTTCTCACTCTCTACCTCTGCCTCTCTGTAACTCTCCCTTTCAAGTAAATAAACAATCTTTTTTTTAAAAAAACACACATAATATCTGTCTTTTTGTGACTGGCTTATTTCACTAAATATAATGGTTTCCAGTTGTGGCCATCTTGTTGCTAAAAATAAGATTTCATTTTCTTTTTTTTACAGCTGGATTGTACTTCATAGTGTATTTATACCATAATTTCTTTTTCTAGTCAACAGCTGATGGATTTCTGGGTTGATTACATATCCTAGCTATTGTTAATTGTGCTGCAATGAACATGAGGTAAACAGATAACTCTTTCAGATGCTGATTTCTTTTGGCTTGGGTTAATTCCCAGTGGTGGGATGGCTGGATTATACGGTAGTCTGTATTCAGCTTTCTGAGGTATCGCCATACTGTCTTCCACAGTGGTTGCATCAGTTTACATTCCCACCAACAGTAGATTGGAGTACCTTTTTTCCACATCCTGAACAGCATTTGTTGTTCTTTGATTTCTGTATGAGAGCCATTCTAACTCTATTATTTTGACTTGCTTTTGGAAATTGAATCTGAATATCAGTAAATAATACTGCGTTTACACATATACCTCTGAGAAGCTGGATTTCTACACTAGGATTATTTATAATTAAAGATAGTTTATATTGTTGACCTATGAGTTAATTGGTTTTTCAAATCAAACTTAAAGAGATTATAGTTTCACGTATTAATATTTATCAATTACATAAATTTTACTGAACTAGATATCTTTCTGATCCTATTTGTATAAATATAGTCTTTTAATTATTGTTAGGACAAAATAATGCTATCTAGGAGAGGAAGAGCAGGTGCAGGCTACACAGCAACCTCAATTTTAGTCTAATGTTTTAAGTTAATAAGAACCTGTAAAACTCAAAGGGTAAACTTAAAAATTTAAGTATTATAGTAGATATAATAAAATCAGCCTTTAATTAGATATGTGACAATATGAAGGTTTTCATATAAAATTAAATAGTAAATTGTAGAAATCATTCATCCATTGTCAATATCAGAATGTCATCTTTTACTAAAAAAATAGGTTTGATCATAAAAGAAAAATGGCATAATAAAACTATTACACAAATCTTGAGAATGGACACTTTAATCTCTATGACCTAAAAGTAAACTCAAGGGACCGGCCCTGTGGCATAGTGCATAAGGCCGCCGCCTGCAATACCGGCATCACATATGGGCACTGGTTGGAGTCCCAGCTGCTCCACTTCTGATCCAGCTCTCTACTAATGCTCCTGTCAAAGTAGTGGAGAATTGTTCAAGTCTTTGGGTCCTTGCACCCACGTGGAAGACCCAGAAGAAGCTCCATGTTCCTGGCTTCAGATTGACCCAGCTCTGGCCATTGCAGCCACTTGCAGAGTGAACTAGTGGAAGGATGATCTCTCTCTCTCTCTTTCTCTCTCTCTCTCTGCCTCTGCTTCTCTATAACTCTGCTTTTCAAATAAATAAATAAATCTTAAAAAAATTCTCAAGGAGAATCCTCCATGGCCAGTGCCACGGCTCACTAGGCTAATCCTCCGCCTTGTGGAGCCGGCACACCGGGTTCTAGTCCCGGTTGGGGCACCAGATTCTGTCCCGGTTGCCCCTCTTCCAGTCCAGCTCTCTGCTGTGGCCCAGGAATGCAGTGGAGGATGGCCCAAGTCCTTGGGCCCTGCACCCCATGGGAGACCAGGATAAGCACCTGGCTCCTGCCATTGGATTAGTGCAGTGCGCTGGCTGCGGCAGCCATTGGAAGATGAACCAATGGCAAAAGGAATACCTCTCTTTCTGTCTCTCTCTCTCTCACTGTCCACTCTGCCTGTGGAAAAAAAAAAAAAAAAAAAGAAAAAAAAAAAAGAAAAAAAAAAAAGAAAAAAAAAAAAGAATCCTCCATTTTCCTGTTGCTATATTTCTTTAAAAAAAAAAAAGATTGTTAATCATTAGAATGCCAGTGTCTTCAAATAAAGTAAATTCAACCCATGAAGCAAAACATTCATTGATTAAACTTTTCTACTTTCATTCACAATGAGGAATTATCATCACTTCCCAGATAAATAATTTAATTGCATCTTATTAGGAAGACACATTCCAAAAAGAGAAGAGACTGTTAAGAAAAATGTTGAGCTTCATTCAATAACCTTGTTATGTTAATATTTTATTGCTATCTTAGAATTATTTTCTCATGATTTTATCTATGATAAACAGGTAATAATGCTTATTTTCTTAGAAATGTAATATTTCACTAAATAATTTGTGTGTGTATATGTTTGCATAGAATCAAAAGATTACAGGAAGAAATTTATTGCTAGAGTTAAATTGAACAATATCCACATATTATTGCTGGATGAGTACAAGTAGAGATTTTAGGATGACTAAAAATGATGGAATTGAGTTTACTAGTCCTATTTCCATTAAAGTTTTAAAGAAGGATGATTGATTCTGCTACAGATATTCAATGGAAAGTTGAAACATCTTTCCTTACCATAAGCAGGGATACTTTTATAGGGATTTTGTGAAAACACACACACACACACACACACACACACAGAAGTCAATCTAAAAGGACTCCAATATGTCAAAGTTTTCTAAATATGAGCATGGAAATGAGGATAATGATTGCAGATGTTAACAGATTTTGATATCCTAAAATATAAATTTTATATCACATTTAATATGACAGACTCAATTAAAGTATAAGCATCAGATACAATAATTTTGATCCATGCCACACAATTATGTTGGAATTTTTGATACTTTCCTCAAATACAGAACATTAGAAGAATTATATACAAATATTATGTACTTAGATTAAAACACTTTTTCTGAAAAATCCAATCAGATTTTCAGAATAATTAATTATAACAGCAAGGTAGTAAGAACACAAATGAATGCAACAGCTTATTAAGTGCAAATGCAACAGAGTTATGATGAACAACGTATACAAACAACTTAGGAATCCGAATCCTAATCAAGAGTTCAACCTTCATGGGAGCAGCCAATTTGTATGAAAATGCAGTATAATTGAGCATTGGGTATAATTTGAAATTAGATTAATATGTAAAAATTTGCTCATGTTTTCTATTTATGGAATCAGTGTTATAACCACAAAAGAGAATTTAAATATGCCAGTGGGATTATTGGCAATAATATAGTCAGTTTATCAATCAGAAACTTCAGGTAGTGAACAGTCGCAACTTTCTGGCTTGCAAAATCTTCCTTAAGATTTATTTATATCTAAAACCCCAGACAATTAACTATAAGAACATTTTAAAAGCATAGAATTAGGGTTCTGGTATTATAGTACAGTGGATTAAGCCACCACCTCTGACACCAGCATCCCATAAAGGTGCTGGTTCATGTCTCAGTTGCTCCACTTCCAATCCAGCTCCTTGCTAATGTGTCTGGAAAAGCAATGAAGAATGACCCAAGTACCCAAGACCCTGCACCCATGTGGGAAATTTAGAAGAAGCTCCTCTCTCCTGCCTTCAGCCTTTATGGGCATTTGGTAGTGAACCAGTGGAACGGAAAATTCTCTCCCTGCCCCTCCCACCCTTTCTCTCTCTGTAACTCTTTCAAATGAATAAATGAATAATATTATCAGTATTTACATTCATGGTATTTTAAATAGTTGTAACCTGAGAGAGAATTTGCCTTGCTGGAGTGAATGCATTGTAAGTATACTTTGATACTTAGGATAACTGATTTCTCTTTATGATTTTAAATGTTACTAAAATACACTTAGTATTGAAGTATCTCAAATAAGCGCTTATTGTACTTACAACTTCACTAGAATTATAAAACTTATGCATAGCTGAGGGAGATTTGTGGCATTTCCAGATAATTTTAGTGTCTATACAAAAGATAAATTTAATGTATATGCTGTATAATGTCTATTTATTTTAATTTTGACTTATTTGAAAGGCAGAAAGACAGAGGAAGACAGACAGAGATCTCACATTAGATGATTCACACTCCAAAAGCCCAAAACATTCAGGGTTTGGACAGAATGGAGCCAGAAGCTAAGAACCCAATTCATGTCTTACACCAGAGTGGAAAGACCCCAATCACTTGAGCCATCATCTCCTGCCTCCCAGGGTGCACAGCAGGAGACTGGAATGAGGAGTGGAGCCAAATTCAAACACAGACACTGATATGGGATGCAAGCATCCCTAAATATATCTTAATTGCAACCCCAAGCACGTGTTTCTGTTTAAAATCAGGGTAATACAAGAGCAGGCATTTGGCACAATGACTTCAGTCATCACTAGGTTTGTCTGCATCCTGCATCAGAGTGCCTCATTTGAATCCAGGCTCCCTGCTTCTGATACACTTTCCTGCTTATGTACACCCTGGGAGTAAGCACTTGATGGCTCAATTACTTGTGTCCATGTCACTCAAGTGGGTGATCCAGAAGGAGTTCCTGGCTCCTGGTTTTGATTCGAGCATCTTTGATTATTGTGAGCATTTGCAGAGAGAACCTTGGAATGGACAGTCCACACACACACACGACACACACGCTCATACACACACATAAAAACAAACAAAATGATGACAATTAGCCCTTCTTTAATAAGACAGTGCTATTATAACTAGGAAGAAAGAAAAAGACAGGCAAAATGATAGCTTCTTAATATTTCGCTACACAAATTGAGTGATCAATTCGAGTCTTTGTTATCAACATCTCTTTCAAATGGCCTGTATGATGTTTGCGTTCTTGACCACAGAATCTATGTTCTGTCCTGCTGATTCACATGGATTCCCTCTTCTGGGTGGATGTCAGAAGATCTCTCTGATGAGACCAAAGTCAACTTTTTTGAGGAGGTCTGTTGTTTTACTAATGAACAACATGAAACATATTTGATGCTTTAAGAAATTGTGTGGTCAGAATCTGTGATGGAGAAGTCTTGTTTTAAAATTGGGTCTCATTTTCTTTATCAGTGCATTTGAAGAGGAGGCAATATCAGACTTCTATCTGGACAAAGCTCTCACTGCCAACATGGGAAAGACTTAACTAAAGTCTGAATAATAAAACTAATTTATAAACTTGTCCTTTCATTCAATTTCTTTTAAAAAAAAGAGAAGTATCTATTTTTCCCCTGAGCAAGAATTGGCTCCAAGAAATTCTGAGAAGAAAAGTGTACCGAAAGTGAGCCTTTTTCCTATTCTGCTAGAAGAATTTAACAAATCATGGTTTTCATCTGTCACCACTGTTTCTCTCTGCCTTACCCTCTATCTTTAATCAAACCTTTCCAAGTTTCTGCTGGGCTGATCAGTGAAGTCTCCACTGTAACAGCTCCTTCTTATAAGCTGCACTTTTCTCAGTCCCATTTCATCCATCAACACTTCATCTACTTTCCATTTTCAAGAAATTTATCACAATTCATTTCCCACTAGTTACCCTCCTGTATTACAAGTTTATCTTTTCTTTGTATCATGTATTAATTTTTTGAGAATATGAGAAAAAAATGTTGGACTCAGTCAATCATCTGCCTATTAAGTTTGATTTAGAAAAAAAATCACTAGTGCCCAATTACTACGATCATAACATTTCTTAATATTTCCTCATTTTCCCTCATACCAGTCATTAATGCAAGTGTTATTTTCTTTTTACATATAACAGACTCAAGGCTAAGGTAGGTGTTAATACCTGTTCAAAATAATCCAGTAGTAACTATTGGAACTGATTTTCATTCCAAGTTTTCTTAGTACTAAACTCAGTCTTTTTTTAGAATTTCCTCTTTTTATTTTAAGTAGAGAATACATTTTTATGAAATCTTACAATTTTGATGTAACTTTGATATAGGTTCATTTTTTTCTTACAGCCATTCTTATGATCATGATCGAAAACAGGTAAAGAAGCAGTCCATTACAATAATAAGTTGTTGAATACCCCTATGTTAATCTTGATTTGTTTTTATCCCACTCTGCATGGTCAACCTTACCTCCTAGAGTGAATTTGCTTTTGTCCCCCCAAAATAAATTGGATATTAAGATAGACAAATGAGTAGTACATGTCTTACCAAATTGAACCTAATTTCTATGCAATCCTGAAAGTTGTGTAACTCAGAGGGAAAACATCACTGATAGGAGTATAGTAATAGTATTTTCTTATACTGCTTTCACTTTTATTAAAAGATGTATTTATTTAAAAGAAAGAGAAAAAAATTCTTCCATCTGCTGGTTCACTCCTCAGATGGCCATGGCAGGTTTCCCACAGGGATGCAGAGGCCCACGCACTAGGCACATTAATAGGGAACTGGATTGAAAGTGGAGCAATCAGGACTCAAACTGGTGCTCATATGGGATGCCGGCGTTGTGCATATGGGATGCCAGCATCACCGGCAGCAGCTTAAACTGCTACACCACAATGCTGGTCCCTATTGCTTTCTTACCCTTTGTTCAGTTGAGAAAACTTTTACCCTGATGCTTCGTAAAAATCACAAACCTCCATGTCTTTTCACTTATTCTAAATAACAAATACTCCTCTTATTATTTTGTTCTGCTTAGTCTTGAATTAATACAAATATTAACAGATGTATAAGAATCTCAGTATCTTAAAATCAAAATGTAAGGGAAATTTAACTCAGTTTTATAAGCATTATTGATATTATAACTTTCCAAATGTAGCAAACACAAAAAAACACTAAAAGATACTTAATATTGACACATTCATCAAAACATGAGAGGATATATTTGAAAAAATTCTAGTTAGAGAAAAGCTTATTGTAATACTTGATACCTATTCCGTAATATTATTCCAATTATTATATCCAAACTAACTAATCCTAACAGAAATCTCCAGAAAGTACATATTTTAGATACATAAATATATTTCACAAAATGTTCAGTTTATTTTTATGTGCATATACAAATATGTATGTATAACAAAGTCATGGAACTCATAAATTTATGTGAGATAAATAGATAAATGATGTGTTCATTTAAACTAAGGTTTAGATGTAGTTTTACAACCAAAGGTTCATATCATGGTGTGATCTTCGATGTAATAGGTTTGAAAACAGTGGAACCTTTAAGATGTGGGATTTATTGAGAGAATCACCATTCTTGGAAGGAATAAATATCTATCTTGCAGGAACAGTTTAGGACTCACTGGATAGGAATAGATACTGAGGAAGACTTTTTTTTCAACTTTTATTTAATAAATATAAATTTTCAAAGTACAACTTTTGGATTATAACGGCTTTTTCCCCCATAACTTCCCTCCCACCCACAACCATCCCATCTCCCACTCCCTCTCCCATCCCATTCTTCTTCGTCAACATTCATTTTCAATTATCTTTATATACAGACGATCTACTTAGTATTTACTAAGTAAAGATTTCAACAGTTTGCACACACACAGACACACAAAGAATAGACTACTGTTTGAATACTAGTTATAGCATTAATTCACATAGTACAACACATTAAGTACAGAGATCCTACATGGGGAGTAGGTGCACAGTGACTCCCATCATTGATTTAACAATTGACACTCTTGTTTATGGCATCAGTAATCACCCGAGGCTCTTGTCATCAGCTGCCAAGGCCATGGAAGCCCCCTGAGTTCACCGACTCTGATCATATTTAGACAAGGCCATGGTCAAAGTGGAAGTTCTCTCCTCCCTTCAGAGAAAGGTACCTCCTTCTTTGGTGGCCCGTTCTTTCTGTTGGGATCTCACTCACAGAGATCTTTCATTTAGGTCATTTTTTTTTTTTTTTTTTTTTTTTTGCCAGAGTGTCTTGGCTTTCCATGCCTGAAATACTCTCATGGGCTTTTTAGCTGGATCAAATGACTTAAGGGCTGATTCTGAGGCCAGAGTGCTGTTTATGATATCTGCCATTCTGTGAGTCTGCTTGTATCCTGTTTCCCATGTTGGATTGTCTCTCCTTTTAAATTCTATCAGTTATTATTAGCAAACACTAGTCTTGTTTATGTGATCCCTTTGACACTTAATCCTATCATTATGATCAATTTTGCACTTAAACTGATCCCTTTGACTAGTGAGATGGCATTGGTACATGCCACCTTGATGAGATTACTGTACAGCAGTAAAAAAAAAAAAAATGAAATCCAGTCATTTGCAACAAAATGGAGGAATCTGGAAAACATCATGCTGAGTGAATTAAGCCAGACCCAAAGGGACAAATATTATATGTTCTCCCTGATCGGTGACAACTAACTGAGCACCTAAAAGGAAACCAGTAGAAGTGAAATGGACACTATGAGAAACAATGACTTGATCAGCCCTTGTCCTGTCAAAGAACAACTAACTATTTTATTCCTTTTAGTATGTTTTTGTTAGACTTCATACCATTGGTTGAACTGTTTAATTAACACACAATTATTCTTGGGTTTTTAAATTTAACTTAAAAGTGATCTCTGTTAAATATAAGAGTGGGAATAAGTGAGGGAGAAGATACACAGTTTGGCACTGCTCACACGGACATACCCCTAATGGTAGAGCTAGAAACGTGCCAGGAGATTCCAATTCAGGCCTTTTAAAAAAAAAATGGAGGGCACCCTAGGTGTTCTAATTCTTCTGCATGGTGCCTTGCTGCTCTAGGGTGCAGTCCTGCCATGTGATGCCATCCACCCTCTTGTGAGGTAACATAAGTTCCTCATCAAATGTAGCTATCTGATCTTGAACTTCCTTTCCTACATATTATAAACTAAATAACCTTTTTTATTTATGGAATACCCAGACTCAACTTATCTTGTTGTAGCAACACCAATTGAGGTAAGACAGAATGTAAAGAAAAATGAATGCAGAGTCTGACTCCGTCAAATGAATTTTAGATTTATGGGTTGCGCCAGTGCTATCACATACAAGGTAACGTTAGTACTCTGGCTCTTAAGACCTCCGGTAAACCTTTATTGCTTTCCTGTTGATGCCTGAACTTCTTGCATCAATAATTTATTCTTTAGATTACGATTCTATTATAGGGAAAATTGGCAGTGTAAACTAACATTTAAAACCATTTTAGTGTAGTGTTAAGATGTTTTATATGAAATTTTGCTTATGGTAGACAGCAAAAATGAGGGAACAAGTTATGTTGTGGAATTGAAAGCCCTGATGAAACGACAGAGACTAGGATGCACAGTGTGCAGCTGTGCAATGAAGGGTAATGGACAACAGACTCTATTTTATGAAACTGTTTTCCCCAGAATCAATTCTTGTCAGAGAAGAGACTAAAATGGTGATACTTTGAAATCCATGAATTGCCAAGTACTGTCAAGTGTATTATTACTGTAAGCCTAATATCTGAGCATATTCACCCCCAGGCATCAACTAATCTTTGCTTAAATGTACCATAGTCAATTCTGCCAGTATGCAAAGGGAAAGAAGAAATGCAAGGAACGGTCTCAGTAAATTAAACTGAATTGTCATCTACACTTAGGCTCTGCCATGGCAGCATGATTCACATTGTCATGGCAACTAATATTTGAAAAAGAGAAACGATCCAAACGGACATTCTTCATTGGTTTGATTAAATGTGAGACATTCTGAAGAAGGAAGAGGTTTAGTGAAGTTGATATAGCTTTTATAGTCAACTTCAATTTTAATAATTTATCCTCTCAGAGATTTGCATTGTAATGAAGTAAATACTACTCACATTTACCTACAGGCCACCCAAGAATTATTTTTTCTGTTAGAGAATATTCACTATATGCTAACATTTTGCCCAGAACATGAGCTAGAATTTGAAGATACAAAGACAAGTCAGGCAAAGTTGCTGACATCAGGAAACTGACTCTATTGTAGGCAACAGTTACATTCGTTTTTCACATGGTTATAATGTGACATGTATGCTGTATTCTATACCCAAATTCCTAAGAAAGTGAAAGGGAAAATTATTAATTCTGCTTGAGAAATGAAACAGTCTCAAAGAAAATATGAGGTGTTGTAAAGGAATTTTTAAAATAAAACTTTCTTTAAATTTGATGGAATAGTTTAAATATATCATCAGAAACTTTGATAGTGCAGATCACAGCACTAGACAATATAAACATATCCTGAGGGATAGAAACAGTACTATTTATACAATGTGGGACACAGAGAATATGTACTGGCTGGAGAAGAACAGTAAGTTGGGCAGAAATGTATAAAATGTAAACTCTTAGATTCTTCTTTGTAGGTACATTCATCAGTCACAATATTTATCAGAACATGCTTTAGAAATATGTAGAAAGTCTCTCTCTCTCACTGTCCACTCTGCCTGTCAAAAAAAAAAAAAAGAAATATGTAGAAAGTAATTCTCATTATTGGGCACCACTACACCATTAATATAGGTTTGCAACCAAGTTTGGTAACTTGGGCAAATGTATAAGTAAAAGTTCATTGATATTTTATTGCAAAGGCATGATAAAATAATTTTATCTATATTTCTAGACTTTATGACTATCCTATAGAAGAATAAAAAAAGAATTTAACAGAAAAAATCATATGTGGGATCAACTATCTTTTCAGAATGTTGAATATAAGTATATTAATTTAATGAAGTAAATAAGATGAACATAACTATTCTGCTTTATCAGTTTGAAAATTTTATACTTTAACATACAAGTATATTAACAGAATTTCTTTAAGTCCTAAATGTATTCAAAGTATCTTGAAAAACTAATAGTAACAGATAGCAAGAAAGAAAAAAATAATAAGCAGCATGTTATGAAAAGTGTATACTAAATACTCATTGGCACATCAACTCATCAGCATTAGAGCATACCAAATAATCTGAAGGCATATACAAATATATAAAAATAGCTCACCTTCCTATATATTTGCAAATTAATTTGATAAGTGTTTTTATGTTTGTTTCTCCTATCTTTTGTAGTAGAATGGGCAAGAAAGTTTTGTTTTTTGTGTGTGTAAAGGAGAAGACAAGGTTACTAAGAGGGTAAGTAGTTTGTCTCAATAATGAGAAGCCCCAGAAATGCATGAACTTTACACAATGTCAGTAACATCAGCATGTGTAAACTAAGCTGGGAGAGCACTAGCAAGTTTTCAAATTTAAAAATTAGTCAATTGAGTGTTTGTCTTCCCTGTAAGCAGACTTCAGAGTTAATACATTTAAACTGAAAGAAGGAATACAATTCATACCCTCATATTTTGAATATTTTTCCTACCTTGGAGGAGAAATCAGAAATAACTGGATACCTTAAAACAAAAACAACAGCAACAACAAAAACCCACCCACTTTAATCTGACTTACTATGTGCAATACATTATCAACCAATGTAAGGAATTTTAGGAATTAGCCATTTTTTTTTAAAAGAACATAAATAAGAACATAAATAAATAAGCAACATGAGATAGGCAACGATACAGTCAATGAGTGATTCAATCATTATATTTACTTTTAACAGCTGTAGTGAAGCAAGATTCACAGATGATATAGAGTTTGTATCAGATCTATAATACTGGATAGATGTGAATAGAGAGTACTGAGAATTTATGGGTAGATCTCAGAGTAAAAGATTTTTGATTACTGTAGAATGTGTTTGAGGCTAAATGCATGCTGTTCAAAGATTGTGGAAAGATTGACAAGAGCAACATTGTTATGATAAAATTCATAGATTGGGAATATTATTTCAGTTTACATGGCAGAATAGACTGGAAAAGAGATAGTTCTTGGAAGAATTCAGATGAAAGAGCCCCTATAAAGGGAGGATAAACAACAAATAAAACGAAGGCCAAGAGCTCAAGGTTTGGATAAGCAAATGATAGGAATATATAACACTTCCTGACATCTCAGTTTTTGTATCTAAAAGAACTACGTCGGGGCTGGTGCTGTGGCTCACTTGGTTAATCCTCCCCTGCAGCGCCAGCATCCCATATGGGCACCGGGTTCTAGTCCTGGCTGCTCCTCTTCGAGTCCAGCTCTCTGGTGTGGCCCAGGAAGACAGTGGAGGATGCCCCAAGTGCTTGGGCCCCTGCACCAGCATGGGAGACCAGGAAGAAGCACCTGGCTCCTGGCTTCCGATGGGCGCAGCGCACCGGACGCGTAGCAGCCATTTGAGGGGTGAGCCAACAGAAGGAAGACCTTTCTCTCTGTCTCTCTCTCTTACTGTCTGACTCTATCTGTCAAATAAAAAAAAAAAAAAGGATGCTTTGAAAGCACATAGCTTGCACAGTTTTTTTTTTTTTTTTTTAATTCATAAGATCTTTTTGTGGAGCGAAAAGCGATAATTGCTGATCAAGTGTTTTCATTGATTTTTTTCATGATATGTGCTCATTTGAAAAGGAGACTTCACAATACGCTGACCCTTACAATGGGGGAAAAATAATCCTAAGAAATGAGCATATCGTGCAGAATGTTATAAAAATGGGTAGACAGATGGCTTTCACTCTAGCATTTCAAAAAGATTATTTTTCATATTCAGTGATTTCTTACATGGTCTTCCAGATTTTTTTGTTACCTGTTCATATATATAGATCTAGATCTAGATATGGACATGGATATAGATACATATAGATATATAGATATAGATACAGATATACATGTGTGTGTGTTTATGTGCATATATATAGATATAGATATATTCCCCCCGGAAGGGTAAAAAAATCAGTGATAACATTACAAGCATCCTCTGAGCAAAATGTACACCTTATGTCTCAATTTACATAGGAATGGCTTTTCTTACTAAGTATAATGAAATACAGCACGCATTTCTTGTATTTCTTTCTTCTTAAATTAGAATCATGAAGTGATTATTCATTTTCACAGTTTTATTAACATACTCACTTTCCCATTCTCCAAACCCAAACAAATCATGTTTTCATCCTAACTGCTAAAGTTCCTTCAGTTACTTGTTGAGTTCTGATGATACTGCAAAAACTCCACTACTTGGCATATTGTTTCCTTTTGATGTACATGAGCAAAGCTTATTAAATTCTCAGAGTGAGATGTTGATCAAAGGGTACAAACGTTCAGTTGTAAGATGAAAAATTTCTGGGAATTTAATGTACAGCATTAGTGGCGATGGATGTGTTAATTAATTTGATTGTGATAAGCATTTCATAATGTAAATGTATATCAAAATCATCATATTGCACAATGGGAATACACACTGTTTGTATTTGTCAATTAAATATTCAAAATTCAAAAATAAACATAACTAAATTTAACATGTAAAACAATTACATTTCTGGAAGAAAACAAAGAAAAAAAAGTCACACAGTTCAGAAGTCAGCATGGTCAGAGAGATGTATTTGATTTTATAAGATACACGGAGAAAAACTTTCTAAGTTGAATTGTTACAAATCATCCCCTTACATCCTCCCAATTTTACAATATATGCAGCCTGGGCTAAATTTGCAGATACCACAAAATGCTGTGGAGTATTTCTGTAAATATAGCACTTAAATAATTACTTCATGTACAGTCCACATGTCATCATATTCATTTGCCATTTTCATGGCGGCTTGTCCTTTCTACATTTTATTATTCATTTATTATAGCTATTATAGGCCTTTCAGATTCTATCTTGCTCTCCTGAGGAATATTTATGGCTATTATAAGGCTCTTATGAGAAGACCCAAAGATAGTTAGTGGAAAAATCCTGTGAAATGCTACATTAGTGTAGGGATTGACTAGCAGTAAAAGAGCTCAAGTTGTTTCAGAGTCTCCCTTGATGAAGATTAAAAGGCGAGTTACTCCTGGTGAGGTTTCCTTCTCACCCAAGAGAACCAAGTTATTTTTGACATGGAGGTTTGAAAGCATAAATTAATATAGCTCTACAAATACGAGCTCTTTGGAAAAGGTCACCAGGAGGAGAGCAAGAAAAGATTTAGGCTGTACAGTATATACAAGCAGATTTGTGAATGCAGTTTATAACTCTATTGAAGAATGCATACAGAAGCTACTAATGGAGAGATGTGAGGTGCATGAAAAATAAATGATAATTTCTTAGCCAACAGAAAGTACATATTGCAGTGTCTTGCTATCTGAGTGGCATTGTCATACATCTTAGAATATAAGAGTCTCAAGGGGAGGGCACTAGAGTGTTCCATTCCTTTATGCACCCTAAGCAGCTAGATCAGTGTGTGGCTCATAATGAGCAATAGATCAATATTTAATAAATCAGAACATAACATGTTGCATGTGTTCATTAATTTATAATTGTTATTTCACCCTGAAGGATTTTTTCCTTTTTTTCATTTTTAGACTTTTATTTATTTGAAAGACACAGGGACAGAAAGATAGGGAGAGACAGAGACAGGGAGAGATCTTCCATGTTCTGGTTCAAACCACACCTCCAGATGCTCATAACAGCTGGGGCTGGGCCAGGCTGCTGCAGCCAGGAGCCAGAAACTCCCTAGGGATCTCCTCGTGGGTGGTAGAAACTCAAGCATCTGGGACATCATCTGCTGGCTTGAGAAGCATTAGTGGGGAGCTAGCTAGGAAGCAGAAGCAAGATTAGATCAAGGCATTCTGACATGAGATGTACATGCCCCAAGTGGTGGCTTCAGCGAAAGGGCTACAGTGCTGGCCTTTTTATTTATTTAACAAGTTGATGTTATTTAAAAAATCATGTAAACACTGGCCCACGTTAAAGCCTTAATCATTCAAAATACATCTAATGTCTAATGTATTAATTAGTCACATTTGCTTTATACGAAAAGATATTAAACTCAGTTTTGAAAATGACATATTCTTTCTATTGTTTTCTCTAAATTTCCATAATTAATTACAACATATAAAAGCTAAGAAAGTAATTTAATTCTATAAAAAATCTTATGCCATTTATGCTAACTGTAATGTTCCACATGCCATCAGGCCAAAAATTCTAATCTTGATCGAGGAGAGCTTAAAGAGACAGAGGAAATAACTGAAACACGCCCTAATTTTCACTAAAGTGGAGAAAAACTTTTGCTTGAGATTTTCTCATCTAACATTTTCTTCTAAACAGCTGCAAAGGTGAGATGAGTCTGGTCTCAAGACTTGTTTTGGAGTCTTATACATAAATTGATGTCAGATTCTAACAAGTGTCACGTTATTGCCAAAAATATGTCAACTACAGTCACTATTTTAAATTTATTAAAAACAACTCATAAATTATTCACATAGGTACTAAAAAGAAAAACAAGGAGGCTAGAGTATTGCAGATTTCTTAATAGATAAGTTTTTTTACTTGAATTCCATCCCAGACACTTATTGGTTATATAATCTTTTTTTTTTTTTTTTGACAGGCAGTGTGGACAGTGAGAGAGAGAGATAGAGAGAAAGTTCTTCTTTTGTCATTGGTTCACCCTCCAATGGCTGCCACAGCCAGTGCACTGTGGCCAGCGCACCGAGCTGATCCGATGGCAGGAGTCAGGTACTTATCCTGGTCTCCCATGGGGTGCAGGGCCCAAAGACTTGGGCCATCCTCCACTGCATTCCCGGGCCACAGCAGAGAGCTGGCCTGGAAGAGGGGCAACCAGGACAGAATCCGGCGCCCCAACAGGGACTAGAACCCAGGGTGCCGGCGCCGCAAGGTGGAGGATTAGCCTAGTGAGCCGCGGCACTGGCCAGTTATATAATCTTATACTATGTTCCTGTCCTGTACTCATTATATGGCACATGGAATTTTTAAAAATTATTATTTCACAAACCTATTATGAATAATTACAATGACTAGTATATATATATAAGGAGGATGACAGCATTTACAGTTTTATCTCAAGCAATTAGAAATATTCCGAATTTGTATATATTTATCATTTTGACAAGAGACCTTTTGCAGATACCTACAATAAAAACTGAGTGGTGTCTGTGAAAAAGGAAGTGGCATAGGTCAGGATATGTAGTCAGATGATTCATCCCAATCCTTTGTTGATTGGTCATGACACCCTGGGCAAACCAATTCTTTTTTTAAAACTCCACTTAATTAAAAAATGTAGATATTTGTCCATCTCACTGAATTATTGTGAGGACATCATTAAACAATACATTTATAAATCGTTCTAACATTATGTAGGCTATATATATTTATATATATAAAGCAATATTGCAGCCATAGTTCAGCAGGGATCATGTCTATAATCTTTCTTTATAACCGTATGTTTCTTTTTGTTCATTATGAATTATTCCTTGTATGCTCACATCTTTTGAGCCAAGTCTTAGTTTCCCAGCACTTTTAGCCATAGGATCACTAATGCATTACAATGTCCTCATGACCTATGAAGAAACAGCCCTTCAGGGATGGTGTCATTGAAAAAGGTTAAAAGAGCAAAAACAAAAATTCAAAACACACCTAACTATGTATTATCTGTGTGAGAAGTTTGTATCAAACCCAATATGTCTCTTTTTGATCTACCATGTATCTGTCAGTGCCTACTCTAATTATCTAATTACTGTTAACCAATTAAATAATTAAATAACAAGGTTATCTAGGCCCAAGAATCTAGTGATCTCTTCATGTGCTTAGGATGCTGTAACATCTTTGTTTCTTTTTATCTGCTGTCTGTGGATAATACAAGATGCAGGAAATGCTTTGGAATTTCATTTTAGCTCAGCACAAAGCTCTTTAATAGAATATGCTTGCTCTGGTAATGTGCTCATTGGCCAGGTATCCAGCAGCTTGTGTCAGTCCTCTTAGTTGTATTAGCTACCTGTAAATGCAGCTCCCTGCAAGATGAAATGACCTGGGACCAATTAATTGAAAATGAAAAAAAAAAAAGTAGAAAATGCCGGTGGGAGTGATTAACAAAACTAGCTATGCATCAGTTGCAGATGGCCAGAGACACTGCTTGCCAAATAGAGTTGGCTACACACAAAAGAGAACATATTGTTCAAGCAGCAGGACTTGTGAAGGATGTAGAAATTTCAACAAAATGGGCATGAACAGTTACAATATTGTCCAAATGCAACACAGGCAAAATATTCACTTGTTTTGTTGTTGTTTTATCTACCTATCTATGCATCCATCCACACATCCATTCATCCACCTTCTATCTAAATATTTCTTTGTCATCTGTCTCTAGGACTCTCTCTCTCTCTCTCACACACACACACACATACACACACACATACCCACTCACACACACAAAGACATGTGGCCAGGTACATTAAATCTCCTATATAATTACCCAAAGTCACTATGCTTATAGTCCTGTAGTTCTCTTGGCTACTTATTACCCTAGAAAGTGATTCACTTCAGATTTATTGTTAAATTTTATGTGCATTTTTAATTGAATGAGAATTTTCCTTATTATAGATACATGATTAAAAAGTTAAGTTTCCAGCTTGTTCTCATTATGAACTATCGTCTTTGTCAATAATAAAGTTCTTTGTGTATTCAAAGACAAATCACTATATTACCTGAGAAAGCTATTTTCTGTATTTTAAGTAATTTTCTCCCTGATTGATAGGATATGGAACAATCCATCTCCGACTTTCATATATTAAGTTGTAGATTAAGGAGTGCAGAATTGCCCTTGATAGAAATTCTGGATTCTTAGGGCTTTTATAAGATTATCAGTAAGTCAGGATAATGATTTCCCACTTGGTTTTACATACATAAATTTATTGAAGGCTTTTTGACAGTTCTCTTTTTCTTTTATGTATACTCATGGGAGAAATTGTTGAATACTCTAGTGACCGCACTGAATTTGTACTTGAATATTCAATTTATTGATAATCTTTAAGAAGTGAGAAAAACTGGAATCAGTGTTGTGGCAAAGCCTTAGAGGCACTGCCTGCAACACCAGCATTCCATTCTGATTCAGCTTCCTGTTCATGACCTGGGAAAACCAGCAGAAGGTGGCCTCTGATGCTCATGTATAAGACCTTGATGAAGTTATTGGCTTCCACAAGGCCCAGTCGTGGCCGTTGTAGCCATCTGAGGTGTAATCCAGCAGATGTAAGCTCTCTCTGTCTCTCCCTCTGCCACTCAGTAACTCTGCCTTTGAAATCTTCAAAAAACAAAGAAAAAGTTAAGAAAACTGAGGAAGGCTAGATTGGAGGTACATTTTTGAAAAGAAAATCGAACAACCATATACTATTATTTTTACCACTTGAAACCTGACTACAACTCCCCAAGGCTATTTGCTAATAAGATCTCAGCTACAAGATTCTCTTGTTCATAACAGCTGCCAAATAGCTTCTATTATTCAGTGATCTTGCCATGATAAACCAGTGTCTGTTAATAAATTATCGTGTTCCAAAATAATTGTTATTAGGATGGCCAGGGTTACTGTAGTGACTTTAAATTTGAAAATAGCAAGGGAATATATTTCTCATCTTGGCTGGGTTATACTTTCTGAAACTTACACAAATGATATCAAAAGGCAGTTTATATAATTGCAAAATGATTTTCTTGGATAAATCATTTAACAATCTAGCGCTTAACCTTTTCAATCTGATGCCTGGAACACTGACTAGCTATGGCTACTTGAGAGGAGCATAAAGAAAGACCTTATAGAGTGTTCATAGTTGTCATTTGTAGCACATTTTTCACAACAGTATCACAAAAATCACTATAAAATTTAACTTAAAAGGTCAAGTATTCTGGCACAGCAGGTTAGGCTGCTGCCTACAATGCTGGCTTTACGCGTGGGCGTTGATTTAAGGCTGAGCTGCTCCACTTCTCATCCAGCTACCTGTTAATGTTCCTGGGAAAGCAGCAGATTATGGCCTGAGGGCTTGGGCCCCTGCCACTCACGTGGGATGCTTGGATGGAACTCCAGGCTCTGGTCGTTGCCCTGGCTTAGCCACAACCATTGCAGCCTTTGGGAAGCAAATCAGCAGATAGAAGATCTCTCTATCTTTCCCTCTCTCTCTGCAGCTCTGCCTTTCAAATAAATAAATATTTTTAAAGAAAAATGAACTTAGAATGAACAAATATGCATGCATATTAGACTAACAAGTAGGATTTCAATTTACATCCTGATTCCAGAACACATTGCAAGTGAATGTAATTCTCCCAAAACCTCTAAAGAATCTCTGTACTCCTTCACCAGGATATGTCTGCAATGCCTGAACCTGGGAGAAATGAAACATATTAATCTTGTGCTAAATTGAAGGACACTATAATACACAATACACATGTAAAAATTGAACTTTGTTATGCCTAAGTTGTTAGAACTGTTTTAAGCCCCCATACTATTAAGCTGGTGGAATAACTAATTTCAAACTTTTTTCCAGGATTTTATAAACAACAAGCTTGTGTCCTCTTTCTGGAGAACTAAATCATTTAAAGGAGTTGGTGAGAATTTCATAGTCCTACATCATCTACGGATATATTTTAGCCATTACTTTATTGTAACATTTGCTGTCCAGAGGCTGTTTTCCTAGGACCCTGGAGAGATCAGAATCTTTGTGAAAGTGAAAGTACTTTATAGCCAATCTGTGAAGCACTCCTGTGTTCTGAGTATTTTGTAGTTTTCTGCATGATTTTGTTGCCTCAGTACATTGATAAAACTGATAGCACTTGCTCGTCCTCTCTCACACCGTCAAGTAAAAATTAGGGTTAAATGGATATTTGTTAGATTTTTCCTATAACTTTTGGTATTTATAAATACACTTGCTATAACCATTCTTGTACAAGTTTCATGTGGCCATTTTTTTTTCTTTGAACAGTAAATGCATAAGAGTAAACTTATGGGAGTCCTATATTGTACTTTAAACTTTATATCTGAGTCAGGAATTTGATGCATCAGTTAAGTCTTCTTGGGACACCTGCATCCCACATCACAGCGCCTGGGTGGAGTCCAGATCCACAGCTTCCAATCCTGCTTCCTGCCTTTTTTTTTTTTTTTTTTTTTTCCGTTTCACAACCGGCTTTAAATACTTGTCAGGGTGCTATAAGAGGGAGCTGGGTTAACAGCACATATGAATGTGCCCTGAGAGAGAATAAGGGCACCCCATCTGTCAGGGCAGCAGGGATGCCCCACCCCGAACCTTGGACCAGGGAGCAGAGCAGAGGCCCTCTCTGGAGGGCCCCAGGGCTAAGTGGGAGCCAGCTCTCCCTTCTAGAGATCACCGGGGAGGGAACTGAGGTGCAGCTCCCACGGCAGTGGTGATAGGCAGTGGCTTCATCAGTGGTGTAACTGATAATCTGGCATAGCTTGGGGCCGGACTGCCCTCCTTAGAGGCCGGCTGGCTGAGGCCTTCCAGGAACGGGGATGCATTGTGGAACTGTTGGGCAGTGTAGCAAGTGAGGAGGATGCCAGCCCCTCAATGAGAGCCAGCAGGATGCCTCCTATCATCGCAGAGCCCACCATGGCCAAAGGGCCACTGCAGGCAGCCAGCACAGCCCCAGTCAATGCGCCAGGGGTTGGAGTTCCAGGGGTCCTCTTTGCCCTGCAGCCGGACCACTGTTGGTGGTGGAGAACAGCCCTCCCCTCCACCACCACTGCAAAGCTACCTCCAATCTGGAGGGCTCGGATCCTCACTGCACGCCCAGGGAGGCAGCAGGTGAAGGCTTCAGTACTTGGATCCCTGCCATGCATGTGGGAGACCAAGATTTAGATCCGTGCTTCAGCCTGGCCTATCTCGGGCTTTTGCAGGCAATTGTGGAATAAGCCAGCAGAATAAGGATCTTTCTCCCTGTCTTTCACTAAATAAAACTTATACTGAACTAGTAAACAGCTTCTACGATCAGTGATTGGAATAGTTGCTCTACAGACAGAAAACTTTGCTCTATATTCATGCCAACAGTTGGTATTTTCAGTCATTAGATTTACCATTTAATATGATCAAGAAACAGTTGACTGCTTGTGTGAGTCTATTTCTAGATTTTCTGTATTGTTCCTTTAATCTGTTAATCTTATATTTTATATTATATACACAATCTTGATTATTGTATCCTTAAAATGACTCTTAAATTGAGGTAGAAATGGGCTGTACTTTTCAAAAATTGTTTTGAGTGCTTTAGGCTTTACAATTTTGAAGTACATTTTAAATTCAGATTGTCAGTTTATACAAAGGAACCTGTTGAAATTCTCACTGGGACTGTTTTAAAGCTATAAATTAATTTATAGGGAATTTGCTTCTTAACAGGACTGAAACTTCCAATCCATTGAGAATTTACTTAAGTCTTCTTTAATTCCGGTTATCAGTTTTGTTTCCTTATTTCCACTATACGGTCTGTTACATATTTTGCTAAATTTATCTCTAATACTTCATGTTTCTAAGGCTTTTTAAAATGAAATTACTTATTCAACCTTCCTATTATCTATTTTTATTATTTGCAAATACAATTAATTTTTTGCTGTTAGATTTGTATGCTGTGATCTGATTATTTATTTTAGTAACATTTTGGGTGCATTCTACTGATTTCATGTATTCAAAAACATACTACCAACAAAATAATTACAGTTTTATTTATTTATGTTCAATCATATAGTTTTTTTGTTTGCTTTGTTGCAATGGCCAGGAACTCTTATGTAATGTGGAATGATGGTAGGTGTAAGTAGAAATCCTGACAATATACTCAATCTTTAGTGGAATGTGTTCGTTAAGAAGATGTTAGCTGCTCAGGGATGATGCTGTGATGCAGCAAGCGAAGTCTGTATCTGCACCATCAGCATCCCATGTGAGTGCCTGTTGAAGTCCCAGCTGTCTATTACAATCCAGTTCCTTGGTAATGCACCTTAGAAAGCAGCAGAAGATGGTCCAAATGCTTGGATCCGCACCACGCATGTGAAGGTCTCAGGTGGAGTCTCAGGCTCCTGGCTTTGACCTGGCCCAGTCCTGGCCCTTGAGGCCATTTGTGGAATGAACCAGCAATTGGAAGTTCTCTCTATTTGTCTGCCTCTTTCATTTTGCCTTTCAAATAAATAATCTTTTTGAAAAAAAAAAAAAAAGGTTAGCTACAAAATTTTATTAGATGAATTTTTTTCAGGTTGCAGTATTTCTGCATTAATCCTGGTTTGCTATCTGTATTTATCAAACATAGTATTGTAAAATATTTTTCCATCTACTAATGTAATTCTATTTGTCCTCTCCCTCATTAACCATGTAATTTCTTCATCCATTTTTGTTGAATCCTGGGCTAGGTTCACATTTTTTCCTCTTTTTTGTTGCTTCTAATAATTTTAGACCAGATACATGACATTATCAGGACTACCTTGTTGATTTTCTTTTTTTTAAATTAATTTTTATTTAGGTTATATAAATTTCACATATTTTATATAAACATATTTAGGAACTTAGTGGTAGTTCCCTCTGACAGTCAAGATTATATTAGACTAGTTTGAGTTCTTAAAAGCTTCTTAAGCATTGTGAAATAGTTTTAAAGTACCCCTTACTTTGAGAATTGCATTTATCTGTAATTAAGGTATTTTCCTTTGGATATCTCTACTAGGTGTTTTTTGGTGATCTTCGCCTGATAAGAACACAAATACTTCCAGATCCTAAGAATAAACTTGTAGATTTTTTTTTTAAGTTTACACATTATTATTTGACTGCCTTATAGAGTCTCACTCCATCCATCAGTGCACTGACATTCAATCAATGACTTGGAGACCCGTATGCATATTTTGGAGTGCTTTCTTTGTAGCTCTCTGCTTTCCAGTATTCTATACTGCAGAATTGCAGGCATCTCATGTGCCTCAAACTCTGTGGCCTTGTTAAATGTGCAAGTCCACTATGTCTTTAGACTATCCAAGTATTTGGATTTCTTTTCTGTATCATCATTTAGAAAGTGCCAACAGTCAGAACACCTGAGTAATTATAATGCACACCTTTTGTGTTTGTCTGATATCAGGGTCATAATCCTGCATTGTCATTGCCCAGTGTCTAAAAACACATAAATCAGGCAATTTGACCAGTTATTCAAAAAGGATGTATCTAATGCATCTACTCTTAAGATGGGATTAGAAGTTCAGTGATTTTCTTTTAACAGAAGAAAGTATAAAAATAAATAAAATTATTAGATATATAAAATAAATTTAAAAATTTCAGCAAATAACTTTGGAACAGCTGGATATTGAAACACAAGACACATAGGAATTGACTTCTAAATTCTATCAAATATATACACATGTATGCACACATAGACAATATCTCAAGATGTAAGACAATTATAAATGTGGAGTTTAAACAATATAAAAGGGCTTCAAAAAGTTTGTAGGAAATTAAACTGAAAAATAAATTTATTCTGGTGCAAAACATTTTGAAATCCATGTTTTTGTTTATGTTTTTTCATTTATATTAATATAAAATAACATATTTTATGTATTCCATGTGTTTTTTATAATGTGAATTTTCCAAGAATTTTTAAAGATCCCTTATACGTAATCTAGAATATAAGGAAATATTTCCAAGATTTTGGGGTAGCAAATTGTCTTCCAACTATTACTTGGAATTAAAAATAATAGAAATGATCAATGAATTCAACTTCAGGAAAATTTAAAACATCTGCTTATGAAGGATGTTATTAGAAACTAAAAAGTGGGCTGGCGCTGCGGCTCACTAGGCTGATCCTCCACCTGCAGTGCCAGCACTCTGAGTTCTAGTCCTGGTTGGCGTACCGGTTCTGTCCCGGTTGCTCCTCTTCTAGTCCAGCTCTCTGCCATAGCCTGGGAAGGCAGTGGAGGATGGCCCAAGACCTTGGGCCCTGTCCCTGCATGGGAGACCAGGAGAAAGCACCTGGCTCCTGGCTTCGCAGCCATTTGGGGGGTGAACCAACGTAAAAGGAAGACCTTTCTCTCTGTCTCTTTCTCTCTCTCTCTCACTAACTCTGCCTGTCCAAAAAAAAAAAAAAAAAAAAAAAAAGAAAGAAAAGAAAGAAAGAAAAAGAGAAAAAGAAAAAAAAAAAAGTATGCTAAAGCCATAGGTTTGAAAAACATGAAAAGGGTTTATAAGCATTTTTGATTGACAAAATAAAATAATACTTGGCCTGTATAAACATGTCAAATGCCCAATGTGTTGCCTCACACTAGAAATACATGAATAAACCATGGACAGTGCTCTTAAGAAATTTGCAATAGAGTGAGAAAACAGAAGTAACTAGGAATGATAAATACATTATTCGTTCTAAATGGGTGAGAATCCAGAGAGGAGAGCAAGTAACACAGCACTGGAAAATAAAATTAAAATTTCTCAATGGAAACGGTGTTTGGAATATATTATGAGTGATAAATAGCAGGCCTTTCATTGAGCAAGTAATATAAGAAAATTGTAGACCAAGGAAAAAGAATAATAGAGGATAGGTGTCAAGATAAAAGGCATGACAACAACCCTGACAACTTCTGTGGAGCTTAATATGGGCCATGTAGATTATGAAGAAGCCAGGTATTAGTTGAAATAGGAAAACAGAAATCAAATCTTTCGACCGAACCAAATAATTTTACTCTCTTCAAGATATAGTGACAGTGCACTCATGAATATGGTAATAGTAATAATGATAATCTCTGTGGTGGCTTCATTAAATGGTTCCTACGTGTCAGCTATTTGCATCCTCCTCATCAACTTTCATTTATAACTGAGAAAACCTTGGCTCAAAGATGGTTAATAATGTGCTCAATAGCTAGTAGCAACTTGGAGAGAAGTAATTTAAACCTCAGCCCTATTTGCAGCTCTTGAGTATAAGCAAATGAATTATTTGGCCTTGCTGATTTTCTTCTTCTATAAGTTGGCAATGATAATAAAATCTAAATCTCAAGGTTATTATGATCAAATAAGTGAATGTAATAGAAAGAGTTTTGTAAATAGCAATACGTGGAATCACTACTAGTGCTACAAATAAACAGTACTCTGGGATTCAAGCTATCTAAATAGCAAAGACGATAGTAGATTAATGCAGCCAGGACAATTTTGTGTCTCTCAACTAGTTTATTCATGACAGAGACAATGTTTTTCAGAATAAACTTTCTAGAACATAATTTCCACACATCACTTATAAGGTTAATTACAAGTACAGTATTTATTTAGAAAATATTGAATTGATAACTTTTTAAAGCTTTGGTACTGCTTAGAGCCCTTGGTGTTTATCTTATGAATTTCCAGGACTAATAGAGTCTGAAAGATTTAACAAATTTTTGAAACTCAGAAAATTATCCTTCTTGAAAATTATTGTGGGATTAGGATTTTATGGAACACTCTTTGAGAATGACAACTACAAAACATGATTTTAACTAAGCATCTATGTATGAGATTAAAAACATAAACAGGATTTTAGAATTCCTCCCTACTATAGCAAAGCTGTGAAATATAATGTTCTTTGACAAATTTTCAGTTGGAGATTTACCTTGTTTTTTTTTTTTTTTTTTAGTAACTAGTTTATAAATAAATATAATTACTAAATTTTTTTACAAAGATTTATTTAGTTATTTGAAAGTCAGAGTTTACAGAGAGAAAGGGAGAGACAGAGAGATCTTCCATCTGGTGGTTCAGATGGCTGGAACAGTTGTCTGGGCCCAGCCAGAGCCAGGAGTCAAGATCTAGGAACTTCTTCAAGTTCTTCCACTTGGGTAGTGAGGGCTGAAGCATTTAGGTCATCTTCCACTGCTTTTCCAGTGCATTAGCAGGGAGCTGGATTGGAAGTGGAGCAGTCGGGACACAAACTGGCACCCATACAGGATGTCGATATCACAGATAGTGGCATTATCTACTATACTGTATAGCTGGCCCCTAAAATTATTGTTATAATACTTGGGAATACTTGAATTCATACAAATTCAGTCATGTAGACATACTAATGAAGAAATGAGCTTAAATATTAACAAAATGAGACTTTTTATGGTTCTTTTTGGCCAACATTTTATTGTAGAATAATTTAAATTTTTTAAAAAGGTTTATTTTATTTTTTGAAAGGCAGAATGAAACAGACACACACACACACACACACACACACACACACACACACACAGAAAGGGAGGTGGAGGTAAGGTTTTCCATCTATTGGTTCAATCCCCAAATGGCTGTAACAGCCAGGGCTGTAACAGGCTGAACCTAGGAGCCTGGAACTCCATTCATGTCTCTCAAACAAGTGGTGGGTGTCAATGTACTTGAGCCATCCTCTGCTCTCCTCTCAGGCACATTAGCAGGAAGTTGGATAGGAAGTGGGGAGCAGCTGGGACTTGAACAGGTGCTCATATATATGAGAAGTCAGCATCAAAGGCTGCAGCACAGCCACCATGACACAGCACTGGCCCCAAGAACAATTTTAAATTTATTTTAAATTTACAAAACAAAATTTGTGAAGTAGAATACGAAGGGTTCTCATACACCCCTCAATCCATTTGCTTTATTAACTTCTCAGTTAATATCATCATTACAATTAGTGAACCACACAAAACTTCTCCTGTTTTCTGTTCTAACTCCTTATATCCCTGCCACCCTTACTAATCTCTGGTAATCAGCATTTTGTGTGAAACTGACTTGTATTACATAAGCTAGGGAGGTTTGTTGATTTTTGTCCTCAACCAAAGGATCAAGGCATATGAGATAAATAATCATATTTCACAATCTTTATGTTGTGCTTTTGAATGTAATGGGAATAGACTTGAGCAGACTAAAGCAGTCAGTCGGTGGTCATAAACAAGAAAATAGATACACTAGGAAAAACCTGGGTTCTTGACATTGTTGAGCTATCAAAATTGGTTGTCTTTGAATTCTGGTTTTTGACAATCACTAGCCAGCCATATGACTCAAGCCACACTTAACAGCAGTTTTAGTCCAATGTTTTGCACCCAGTAGAAGACATTCTACAAATAGTGCAGATTGGCTACTACTCGTGTGCTTCAAGAGTTTGGCATGGCTGAGCCAAATTTCATACACTTAATAAACATATTTGTCATATATGGGCATCTTCTCTTTATTGTCTGTACTTTTACCTCATATTAAAAAAATGCTTTAGAGAAAAAAATAAAAAGGTTCCTTTTTTCCTCACCCAATATTACCACAGTAAGAAGTTTTTTTTTTTAATAAATAAACATATTCTTCTACTACTGGGAACATGGACTGAACATACTTTTCCCTACTCTATCTGACAAGTAAATTTTAAGAGGAAATTATTTAAGAAATTAACAAAGGAAGTCTCTGCAAGTTGGACAGAAGGTAGTGCACTGGTGTAGAATATCAAGTACATGTATATTTGTTGTGTTTTATTTCTTGCTTTAAGTATCCAACATCTGGAGATAAAGAGCCTGAAAATACAGACTAAAAAATCAGATCCAATTATATCTTGTCAAAAAGGAAAATCTCAATAAATACAATAGTTCACATAGATTGAAAGAGAACTAATAATAAGATGCATCACGTGGAAGCCTGTGTTGTGGCAAAGTGAGTTAAGCCACGGCTTGCTATGTTTACATCCTGTATCCAAGTTTCAGTTTGAGTCCTGGCCACTGTGCTTTTCATCCAACTTCTTGGTAATTTTCCTGGGAAAGAACAGATGATGGCCCAAGTTCCTGGGTTCCTACCACTTATGTGAGGGCAGGATGGAGTTTCTTATTCCTGAATTTGGCCTGGCCCAGACCTGGCTATTATAGCTATTTGGAGAGTGATCCACTGTAGAAGGAAGATATCTCTCGCCCACTCTCTCTTGCTCTGACTTTCAAATAAGTAAATAAATCTTTCAAAACAATGTACATAATGCAAACTTTAGTTAAATAATCGTAGGAGTAGCTATATTAGCATATAAAATAGGATTAGAACAACTAAAATTAAAAGACACGGAGAGGGACAACACAAAATGATAAAAGAATCAGCCCATGAAGACCACCAAGTAAAGCTATGAAGAGCATGAAGCAAAAATCCATAGTACCGGACATTATCATGCAACAGGATCTAATCACAGTTATAGAACAGTACATTCAACAAGAGCAGAATGCATGCTCTTTTCAAGTCCTAAGGAAACTATAACAAGACAGGTCATATTTTTGCCTATAAAAGAAACCTCAGCAAATTTAATTCATACACAGTATATCCTCTGATCTTAATGGAATCAAACTAGAGATAAATAAAGAGAAAGGAAACAAAAAAATGCCCAAATACTTACATCCTAATTAATTTACATTTTAAATAATTCATAGATAAGAAAGGAAGGCTTACGAAGAGGAAGATGCTCAATATCACTAGTTATTAGGCAAATTTAAATTAAAGGCACCATTAAATAATGTTGTGTATCTACAAGAAAGGATAACAAATACTTTTGGTGAAGAATCCAAGAAACTGGATTATGTACCTTCCTCTTGGGAGCATAAAATGCTACAGCATTCTACATTATATTTGGGGAGGTTCACACAAAGCTAAAAGTGCAGTTACTGTATGATCAGTAATTGTATTTTTGGGCTATTACATAAGACAAATGAAAACTTATATTCATACAATATCTGTATACATCTGAGTACAGTATTTTAGTAACACAATAGACCAAACTGAAAACTAACCAGCCATTGTTCAACTTCTGAATAATTAAGTTGTATAAAATTTATATCTTGGAATATTTATTGGTAATAAAATAAATGCACTTTCTCCAAGAAGCATGAGATAATTAATCTCCAAGAAAGTCATACCTAGTGAAACAACTAATCTCTAACATTTACATAGTCTAAGACTGTGTGAGTAGGTGACTCTAGATAAGATTCTTGAATGGGAAAATTACAGAGATAGTGAAGAAGTTCCTGATTTATATGCTCTTTACATGAAGTGGACAGGGATGGAGGAAAACTTGCATTGCTTTGAAAAGACAACGAGAAGAATGCAGTGGTGATGGAAATGCACTGTATTTTGCCTGCACTGATATCAGACTTCTGGTTGTGATACTGTACTAATTTTGCAAGATTTTGCTATTTAATATTTGTTAACTTTCCTTTAGAAAAATTATGACCTGGGGCTGGAGTTGTGGCATAGTGAGAAAAGCTGCCACTAGCAATGCCAACATCCCATCAAGGCACAGGTTCAAGTCCCAGCTTCCTCTCCAGTTCCCTACGAGTGCCTGGGAAAGCAGCAGCAGATGACCCAAGTGCTTGGGTCCCTGCATCCATGTGAAGAGATCCAGAAGAAGCTCCAGACTCCTGGCTTTGGCCTGCTTTAGCCCTGGCCATTGCAGGCATTTAGGGAGTGAACCAGCGGGTGGAAGACCTCTCTCTCTCTCTCTCCTCTCTCATCTCTCCCTCTCCCTCTGTAACTCTTTCAAATAAACAAGTAAATCTTAAAAAAAGAAAGAGAAAAATTATGACCTGACTTGGATCTTCCTTCATTTATCTGGAGTGCTTCAAGCTTCTTGAAGATTGAGGTTTGTATATTTTATTTGAAATCTGGCCAATATTTCTCCAAATACTATCTAGTATTTCTTCACTTTTCAAAAATGTATTATTTTAAAGGCAGAGTGATAAGGGAAAGGGAGGCAGAGGGAGAAAGAGAGATAGAAATAAAAGAGAGAGAGAGAGAGAGAGAGAGAGAGCGAGAGCTGCAATGGCTTAGGTTAGTCCAGATGGAAGTCAGTAGCTGGGAGCTCCACTCAGGTAACCCATGTGGGTGACAGGAGTTCAAGTACTTGGGCCATATTCTCTTAGTTTCTCAGTCACATTAGCATAAAGGTGGATTAGAAGCAGAGCCACCAAGACTTGAAGGTGCTCCAACATGGGATGTCTGCATTGTAGGTAGCAGCTTAGCTCACTGTGGCACAATTTCATTTATTCTTTAATTCAGAGTTAATGAAACAGTCTTCTATAATTAATATACACATATATTTATAAAATTTTCTATGATTTTCATATACATGTTTTCAATATTAACAGCAACCTCATGAGAAATGCTGATGTGTTTTTTTTTTAATTGACCAGTCTCAAAGTAAAAAATGATAGCTAAGAATCAAACCTGAACTTTGACTTACCAGGGTCTCCTTCTAATATTTTAATGATACTTTTTGTATAAAATGACTTGGATTATTTTTCAATTCTTTAATAATTGTGGCTTTTAATGAAAATGCTTATTTCTCATATGAAGCCTTTTTACAGATTTATTAGAAAGGCAGCGTTACAAAGAGGGAGAGAGAGAGAGATCCTCCATCTGCTGTTTCACTCTCCGAACAGCCACAATGTTGAGAATATGCCATGCCCAGGCCAGGAATCCAGAGCCCAGAGCTTCCTCTGGGTCTTCCATGTGGGTTAAGGGGCCCAAGTACTTGAGCCTTGAAGTAACAGTATGGAATTTGTAGCAAGTATAATATAAGAAATCTAAATTAACAAATGTTTGCTGGGGGCTTGAGCTCTGGCATAGTGGGTTAAGCCTCTGCCTGCTCTGCTCTGGGGGCTGATTCATGTCCCGGCTGCTCCTCTTCTGATCCAGCTCTCTGCTATGGCCTGGGAAAGCAGTGGAAGATGGCCCAAGTGCTTTGGTCCCCGCTTCCACCTGGGAGACCCGGAAGAATCTCCTGGTTCTTGGCTTTGGCTCTGCTCAGCTCTGGCAATTTGGGGAATGAACCAGTGGATGGAAGACCCTTCTCTCTTTCTCTCCCTCTATCTGTCTGTAACTCTACCTCTCAAATAAAATAAATAAATCTTTAAAAAAGTTCTCTAATTTTTTTCCAGCAAATCTGAAATATTTAGCTTAAGTACAAAGACACAGAAAATTTAATGTTCATGTGTAATTTAAATGAAGTTTCATATAATGGTTTAATTTAAATTTAATAAGCCAGTTATTGCAGGTTAATTAAATGCCACTTGATGATTAAAAGCATATTTATTTAGATTAACAACTATTAAATGATCTTATCACACCTTGATTAATTTTGTTATAAATGTATTTTAAATTATTTAAAATTCCATCTTCTTCCCATTTCTGTTGAAAATAGTGCCTTTAAAATTTAATGTCAAAATCTTTTTTTACAATCACTTTAATCATTTACAAACTTATTTGTTATTATTAAATAAACAGGAAACACAACAAGGAAAAACATCATGGAGAGTTAAGAAGATCAACACATAATTAACATAAGGTGAACTGGAAATAAGTAAGTTAATTAGATTGAGTCTTCAATGGAACTTGTTCAATTTTAATTAATAATTTTATATCTAAACTTACTATCCTAAATCTCACATAGTAGCATATGTTTAATAATAATAATAATGGAAAATGTATTGAATGTATTTATATAAGTCAATTTTTAAGAATGTAGCTCCAGAGTCCAGCACTGTGGCATAGCAGGTAAAACTGCCTCCTGTAGTGCTGGCATCCCATAGGGGTGCCGGTTCCAGTCCCAGCTGCTCCATTTCCAATCTAGTTCCCTGCTATAGCCTGCGAAAGCAGTAAAAGATGTCCCAAGTCCTTGGGCGCTTGCACTCGTGTGGAAGACCCAGAAGTTGTTCCTGGCTTCAGATCTGCACAGCTCCAAAAAAAGGGCATTGTTTAACTAATACAATCCTATGAGAAAAGAGTAATCATTGTCTTTGGTTTTTGAATCAAGCAGCTAATGAACAAACTTTTAAAAGAAAAAGAACTGGAAATTGACAAATCCAAGGCAGTCTACCACCAGATCTCATGTTTTTAACCAGTACTCAAAAATCATAATCTATGGTCCAAAATGATCTGAGAATTTTTTTAATTTTTATTTGTAATTTTAAAGTTAAGTTATGCAAATATATATTTTTGTGTTACAGAGTGATGTTATGATTTATGAATACAATATGGAATAATTAAATCAAGCTGATTAACATACCATAATTCAAATACTTATCATTACTGTGGTGAGGAAATTTGAAATTTACATTTAGTGATTTGGAAATGTACAGTACATTATTATTTACTATATTACCTACACTAATATATTTCAAAGGAAAACTATATCTCTTAATTGCATTTTTTGTACACTTACAGCATGATTTTCCTATTTCTTCCACCTTTCCACCCCTGTAACTGCCACTCCACTCTCTGCTTCTATGAGTTCAGTTATTTCAGAATCCACATATAAATGAAATCCTGCACGTTTGTCTATGTTATTTTACTTAGCATACTATTCCCCAGTTTTATCTACATTATCACAGATAACACATTTTTTCTTCTTTAAGGTTGAATAGTATTTGACATTTTCTTTATCCATTCATCTGTTAGTGGACACAGGTTGGTTCTATAACCAGGGGATTATGAACAGTGCTGCAATATCTGCCTTTGAGTGAAGTGTATTCAGATTCCTTTCCTTTTATAAAATTTATAAATAACATATTGTTTCCTTTCAGTAGAGTTATTTGAATCTCTTATATATTTTGTATATTAAACCCTTATCAGATGTGTGCCTTTTCTCCAAGCTGTATCTCTGCACACTATTGTTTATTTTATTGCACAGAATATTTTTATTTCATGTAGTTCCATTTGTCTATTTTTACATTTTTACCTGTATTTGGAAGGCACAAACCTAAAGAATCAAAACACAAAAAATCACACATTTCCCAGACCAATGTTTCATGACTTTTTCCCTATATTTTCTTCCAGTAGTTTAAGAGTTCCTAGTCTGACATTGGCTTCTTTAACCTATTTTGAGTTGATTTTCGTATATGTGTGAGATGAGTCCATTTTCATTTTTCTTTCAGCACTATTTATTGTATAGAGTGTCCTCCATGTCCAATCAGGTACCACGGCTGGTGGGGAGCAACAGCCAGGAGAGACCAGGCTCAATGCATTTCAACTTCTGGAAGTCAGAATGTGAAATCAGCTTCCCACAGAAGAAAAATGTGCTCTGAAGGAGAAATTTTAGGAAGCAGATGATACTGATGGAATTTGGAAACAAATGTTAAAGAACTTAAATGTGTAAAAGAGCACGCTGAGTCTTACACCTAAGAAAGATCTTATAAATATTGCATAGGACAAATCAACTTTGTAAATTGTAGCAGCTTAAAAAAAATCACTGAAAGTGTTATCAAGAAAGAAATTCTGAAAGGGCTCAGGCACTTTGATAGCTAGTAAATTTCTTCGCTAAAACTAAAAACATCTGACCTCAGAGTTGGGTGAAAACGTCATTGATGAGGTGAAACAAAGAATGATTGCTAAATGAGCTATGATAGAGATGGAGAGGTATATGAGTAAGAATTTCTCTGGATCATTAAAAAGGGAAGTCTTTAATTCAATATTTTTGTCCTCTTCTGTGAGTATTCATAAATAGTTTAGTAGCTGTCCAGATTTGATTACTTTCATTGTGTAAAATTTGGTCAACCTAAAAGATAGGGAATATTGCATATTCACTTTCCTAATCAATTTAGATAACAATTTTCAACCCTTCATGGATAATGTCATAAAATTGTCCAGAGTCTATTCTAGCTATCATATAACAACTGTGTACCTTTTAAAATTTATAGTCTTTGTTCTTTATATATTTTTCTGTAAGTTGAGATAACAGTAGTATCTCCCTTGCTGAGATTTTTTTAAATTTATTTATTTGAAAAGCAGAGAGACAGAGAGAGAGACACAGTAAGACAGAAAGAACTCTCACATCCACTGATTCACTTCCCAAAGACCCACAATAGCCAGGGCTGGGCGAAGGGGAAGCCAGGAGGCAGGAGTTGATGCAAATCTTCCATGTGAGTGGAAGGTATCCAAATACTTGGGCCGTCATCCGCTACTTTTCGGAGCGCATATTAATATGAAACTGGATTTGGGAGCAGAGCCAGGGTTCAGACTAAGAAACTTTGATGTGGGATACAGGCATCTTAATTGGTGTGTTAACCCCCACTAAACACCTGACTTTTGGTTTGAGTACCATAATACAAACTAGTACTTTTTATTACAGCATTGGCTGGATTTCTATTTCTGAGACTACTTACCGTCTTGGCCATGATTATTTGTCTTTGCTTTTCTTCCTATCAATAATCCTAGTCCCACCTTCAGTTCATTCTAGTAAATATCCTGTATATAAAGATTTCTCTATTTTATAAATCACAATGAACCTGCTTATTGTAATTCAAACATATGATAATGGAATTTATTTCTTTTATTATATAAATAGAGCCTTATTTTGGAAAAATAGACACAATTGTTATTTTAGCTGGCTTACAAATAAATTCATTCTTTTAATTTTATGGTCGGATTGTTATTTGGCTTCTATAGTATCTAAATGAACAAATTCAATACAATGTTTTCTTTCCATATTGTTTATTCTTCTGCATAACGTAAACCCCCTTAACCACAGTTTTCCAACTAAGTGAACAGTTGCTTGGCCCAAACATGTTTTTCTACTTAAATATCATTGGCACACAGTCTTGATAGAAGGGTATTAAAGATAAAGCTGTGTGGGAAAGCGATCTCTTGGTGGATTATCAAGACGTCTGTGTTGTGAACCTGACCAGGAATGAATCTCAGGAGCCATTTCAGCATAGCTTTCTCGGATGGGGTAGAAATCAATATTTGGAACTAGTGGCAAAACAAAGATTGAATTTTTTTCCCATGTTAAACCAACAACATGCCAATCTCCACACACAACTGACAGTTTATTCTCAATATTTTTGTCAGTAGAGGTGCTAAAGTAACATTTTTTTATGAAATAATTCTTATTGTATGGAAAAAAGCAAAATTCAGTTTTTTTGTATTTTTAAGTGCGGAACCAACAACAATTTGAAAGCACTACAAATATATGAATACACTGTTATTTAAATTATCTTTACTTGGTAGAAATAAATTCCTTAACTTACAAAGACAATGGGATACAAGAAACTTTACAGACTTTTCTTTGATTTTCCAAGTACACAAAGACATCATTGGAATACCTAAACAAACTTAAATTAACTTTTATATATGTTACTCAATTCTCTATTCTCAGGGCTGGTGCTGTGGCATAGCAGGTAAAGGTGCCACCTGCAGTGCCAATTTAAGTCCTTGCTGCTCTACTTCCAATCCAGTTCTCTGGTAATGTGCCAGGGAAAGCAGTTGAAGACGGTCCAAGTGCTTGGGCCCCTGTACCCACTTGAGAGACCCAGAAGAAGCTCCCAATTCCTGCCTTCGGATCATCTCAGCTCCAGCCATTGTAGTCACTTGGGGAGTGAACCAAGGAACAGAAGACCTCTTCTCTCTCTCTGCCTCTGCCCCTGCCTCTCTGCAGTTTCAAATGAATAAATAAATCTTTTAAAAAACATAGAATTATAAATCTTTATTCTCAATCAAAATTTTCTTTGTTTCTTTAATTTCTTGTGTTATAAGAGCGACATATGTACCCTGTTATTTTCCATAACATTAAAGGGCAACTGATATTGCTTATTTGATTTAAAATGATAGACATAATAAATATTAAGTTATATTATGTCTTATTGCTGGATCCTCTGACTCTTCTTAGGGTACTGAAATAGATTATAACAATATATCAATAATACACTAGACAGAGGGAATGGAGAGGAAGTATATAAAAAAGTTACATCTATGATATGATACATGTAGAATTTTAATAAAATATATACATTACTTAGGGTTGCTTAAGAATATTAATTCAGCATTATTTCTGGGTTCGATAAACTGATAATATTTATGTTTATATCTGGGTTAAGGGAGAATATAAGTAGTGAATGGACACAATGGAGTACAGTTCAATCATTGGTAGTAGGTAGGATCTACTTATAACAAGATGAATGGATCTTTAACACATGAGACTGAGTGGGAAACAAAGGTAAAAAACATAATGCAAATGTTTTTAAAATCTCATTATTGATATGTATAAAATATTAAACATTTTATAATACATACAAATAAGGATGCACATCTAGTATGTAAAATGGTTACTTTTGGTAGGAATTGAGTGGAATTTAGATATGGGTATCAAGGGAAAAAATAAACCATAACTAACTATGTACTGATTCCCCCTTCCTTGGCACTGAAACTGAATCCTGTAGAATTTGCTGAGAAATGAAAGATCTAATTAAAAGGAAGCATGCAATGATGTTGCTTATAAAGATAGTGATACGTTCAGTACAATTACGCTGAAGAGAGGAATGCAGGAATAAAAGAATTGTGTGTTAGTTTTCTGTTACTATAATGAAATATCTGAGGTTGGGTAATTTTGTGAGAAAATGAGATTTATTTAGCTCATAGTTCTTTAGGTTGAAAGGTATGGCACCAGTATTACCTTTGTCTGGTAGAGATGTGATGAATGGCATTACAATGATGTATGTGTGTGTGTGTGTGTGTGTGTTTGTGTGACAGAGAGAGAGAGAGAAAGAGAGAGATCTCACCCTGAAACAGGAAGTCAGTGAGGAATTCATCAGTTGGGCTCCTTTAACAGTGATATTGCTCCTTTCTAGTGAAATAACTCAGAGTCCCATGAGAGAATTACTTTCACCCTTGTATAGGAAGCATCCTCAATGCCTAAGATATTTTACACAGCCCCAATCAACACAACTACCTTAAAAGCCTCCAAGATATAAACCCTAGGATACACACTCAAACCACAGTAGACAGTAAAGTTCAAAGGATTAAGAACAATTGGTAAAAATAGCAAAGAACATTTTAAAATAAAGTATGTAAGTGATTCATTCAAACAAATTCGCTGAACAATTTGTTGAGCTTCTATTATTTGAGGTATGAGAAATAAAACCCTTATTTAAAAAAAGCAAAACAAAAAATTCCCTCTTGAGTAAGTAGAATTAGGTCCTAAAATATTAGTATAGCACAATGCTAGCCAAGGAAAAATATTCTATATCTCAGAACAGATATACAAGAAAGTTATACAAGATAATATTATAAATGATAATATTTTGATAACTTCAATTTTCTTTTGCAAAGAAGTGCTCTAGTTACATTTATTAAATGAGTGTGCATTAATTTGAAATTAGGAAAAATAAATAAAACATTCATTATTATACACAGAAAAAGCAAACTAGAAGAATAAATACCAAAAATATGGGCCTAGGAAAAAGCATTAAATAATTAGATCATAAAACTCTTAAAATGACACATTGATTAGCCCTGGATGAGTGATATGTATGATTATCTAAGTACATCTTATAAAAGGTTATAGAACACTCTTATATTTGTTTAATTTCATAAACATGTTGGGAACATGAAATAAATTCATTCATAAAATTCTGAATTGTATTTCAAAAACTGGGGATATACTTACTTGAAAATCTTAATTAGGTAGGAAAACTTACTATAATTGTTATTATTATGTGACATATATTGAAATTAAGGCAATGTCTTATTCTTTCCATTGAATTATACATCATTACAAAATTCAAATTTTTTTGTTCCTTGTAAGGGATATTTGCTTCTTTTGTAAACACATTAGAAAATCCCATTACAAGATTATTACACAATTTATTTAGGAACATAAAAGTTTTGCTATCTTCTAATTTGCGGATTGCTCTGGTTTAATTTGGAGCAGGTTGCGGTACATTTTCGAGGAAAGCGTTATGAAGATGATGGATATTAGCCCGTGAACTTCTATTGCTGAAATAAGGTAAAGCCAGCAAGGGGTAGATACAGAATTAGAATTCCATCTATACCTGTGATGTTAGTTCTTCCCTGAGGCTTTAACTTCACATTCTGTACAGGAAGTTTATAGACCTAGATAACATGATCAAGCTTAAATAAACGCCACCTAATAGCAATCTCTAAACTTTTGGTTACATTTTGGCATCTATTTTGATATTTAGGAAGTATTCAGGAATGTAAAATTTGTGTGTTTTTTTTTTAATGTCCCCTTCTTCCAATTGAGAGTAGATTTTTTGAGGAGGATGCTAAATAAGCTTAAATGATTTTTAGTTTTGTTTTTTTTTTTTAAGATACTTACAAGCATTGTAAAATTGGAGTCTCACTGAATTAAGATGAAAATATGAAAAGCTTAGATGAAAGTTCTTTATATTGTGTTGGTGATCTATAAAATAAATATTTGGAGAAGGTAACAAGTTGTCCAACATCATGCATTGATAGTGGCCTCTTCTTTTGGATATGGGACATTCTCCATAATAGAAGTTACCCTTGCTCTACGTGGAGGTCTATTCTGTCTACAATGGACTGCATAGTTTCTTCATGCAGTGGAACAGAATGGAAATACCCTGGACCAAGTTAATTTTGTATAATCATGTGAGAGAGGAAGGTCACCCAGAAGAAAACTTTGATAGGCTTGGGGAATAGTTCTTCAGAAAACTTAAAATAAGTTTGAAAAAAGATTATTGGTATGGGCAGAAGGTTGGTGTGCCTCCTAAATTCATATAAAATTTTAACTTCCAAGATGAGGGTTTACAAGTTGGGGCCTTTAAGAGGGGTTAGGTCATACAGCTATAGCTTCCATAAATGAAATTAGTGTCCTTATAAAAGAGGCCCCCAGATAAGCCCTTTATGCTTTCTACTTTGTGAGGAATCAGCAATAAGGCCTGTTCTATGAACCAGAAACTGCTTTGAACCAGACAACAGATCTGTCAGCACCGGCCCCCAGTTCTTGGGAAATAACTCCGTGTTTATTATAATCAATTCACTTTGTAGTATTTTGTTACAGTATCTCCAATAGACTGACCACAACTAGTGGTAATCAGTCTTTGCAGTTCCATTGGAAGGAACCAAATGCCCTGATCACCTTGGTGTGTCTGTACATATTTGGAGTGGTAATTCAAGCACTAGGTGTAGCACTCTTAGGGCAAAATCTATTCCTCTTTTTTTCTCTCTTTTCTCTGTTCCTACTTCTCTTTCTGTATCTTACTTATAATTTTGTAAAATGGTAAAAAGAAATCAACAGAAAATCTCATGCTTCAACATTTTCATATCCAGGATCTCATATATTGTTGTCGAGAATGCAAATTTCCAGATGTCTGTTACCATTATGACGTAAAACCGTACGATTCTTTACAATTCTTTTGTGTGACATTAAACTAATATTTGGAAAGTATAACACTAACAAGTATAAATGCCACTCATAAAGGATTAAATAAGGGCTGGTGCTGTGGCGTAGTGGGTTAAGCCACCACCTGCAGTGCCAGAATCCCATATGGGAGCAGGTTTGTGTCCTGGCTGCTCCATTTCTGATCCAGCTCCCTGCTAATGCTCCTGAGAAAGCAGCAGCAGATGGCCCAAGTACTTGGGCCCCTACACCCTTGTGGGAGACTCCTAGTTTCAGAACTACCCAGCTCTGGCGGTTGCAGCCATCTGGGGAGTGAACCAGCAGATGGCAGATCTTTCTCTGATTGTCTTTTTCTGTAACTTCTGCCTTTCAAATAAATAAATAAATTTTTTTAAAAATTATATAATATTAATTATAATTGCTCTGTTAATGAAGGTAAAAGTTGGGGAGGGAATCACAGTATGTCAGTAAAAATAATCTCACCTATTTCTATCAAACTATTTGTTTTAATTTAGTTTTGTAGAATTTACCCCCTCACATATAATGACATCTTAATCAAAATGGGAATAAACATTATTAATTTAGTTTCTTAATTTGTATACCAAAATAGCTTAAGTACTTTAATGTGTGAAGTTAAATGGTAATAAGTTATTAATTTTGTTTCTGTGTTTGTATATCAAGATAGTTTAATCACATTTTTCTTTAACACAGTTTTCTATAATGATTTTATTCCAACTAACCTGAACACTTTTAAATGGTATTTGTGTATGAAACAATTGTCATTTATTTTTTGACATAGTCCTCATTGATTTTTTTTTTTTTTTTTACAAGCGGAGTGGACAGTGAGACAGAGAGACAGAGAGAAAGGTCTTCCTTTGCCGTTGGTTCACTCTCCAGTGGCCACCGTGGCCGGCGCACTGCGACCAGCGCACCGCGCTGATCCGAAGGCAGGAGCCAGGTACCTATCCTGGTCTCCCATAGGGTGCAGGGCCCAAGTACTTGGGCCCTCCTCCACTGCACTCCTTGGCCACAGCAGAGAGCTGGCCTGGAAGAGGGGCAACCAGGACAGAATCTGGTGCTCCGACCAGGACTAGAACCCGGTGTGCCGGTGCTGCAAAGCGGAGGATTAGCCTAGTGAGCCGCGGCGCCGGCCCCTCATTGATTTCATTATATTTTTTATGGAAGTAGCTACAGTCTAACATAACTATAGAATTGCACTTGATGTGCTTATTTTTCTATGTTTGAACCTAACTATTTTATTTCAAGCCAAAAATTATGCTTTAGAGTGTAAAGCAAATATATCCAAACATTTGTAGCATCTAGATTGTGATCATATGCTTATTCACTTTACATTTCTTTCAGATTTACTGTTTTCAGTTTTTATAAGATGTTGGGAAAAAGAGAAAATCTGATACAGACACATAGATAGCAAACTAAGGAGTGCTCTAGTACAGTGGTACAGAGACAGATTGTCATTGACTTTGGAATGTGTTTTACTGAAATATTGACATACCATTGAAAATCACTCTAGAACTAGAATTAGAAACATTGACCAGTGATATTTTCTTTTCTCTTAAAGCAACATTGTATAATATTCTATTTAAAGTACAGCAAATAATGTATATAGCAAATTTAGAATCATGACTACCATTTTAGTCTTTGTCACTGACTCTCTGAAAAACTTAAGTTCTATTTAAATTTTTATTTATTTATTTTTATTTTATTTAAAATGCAGCAAGAGAGACAGTGAGAATGATCTTCCATCCACTGGTTCAGTCTCCCAAATGCCCACAACAGCCACCAGTAGGCCAGGCCAAAGTCATTAATCTAGAACTCAATCTTTCTCCCATGGGTGTGGCAGGGACCCAAGTACTTGAGCCATCAACTGTTGCTTCCCAAAGTGAGCGTGACTTTTAAACTCCTACTGTTCAGGTTTAGATACCAAATTAAATGAGGACAAGGAATGTGTCTATATTGTTTATGAGTCATTCTCCAAAGTTTAACACAAAACCTAAAGCAGCATGTTCTTATTCAGAATTTTGGAATATAAATTTGTACATGAAAAAAAGTCTCTTCCTGAAGCATCTATCAAGACATATAATACCTATCATGTTATCTGACACATAGCAGGTTCATCAGTAAATGTTTGATAAAAGAAGAAATAATGATAAGAGGATGTGGACACAAGTGAGACAGAGCAGACAAGGAAAGGAGAGAGATAAGGGAAAGGAAGGAAGGAATGCACGAAGAGAAAGAGGGAGGGATCATTACCATCAGCATTGAATCTGGACAATATCTACCTGTGGAAGTAGTTATGTAATCTGTCTAGGCCACCTCTATGTAAGCTATTATTAAAAATCAAATTAAAGAAAATAAATTTTTTGTTACATTCTTAATCCTCCTTACCGCCTCTTCTTTTCATATAACTGCTCTAAATCAGACAAAAAGTGGGATGTTGGAGTAAGTATTTATGCAAGATGGCAGTGGTACCAGAGAGAAGAATATCTGTAGTGTGAATTATTTTTTGACCTGTGTGCAATCAGTAAGCCTCAGTGAATTGAATCAATTGAAAATGAATCTTGATGTGAATGGGATGGGAGAGGGAGCGGGAGATGGGAGGGTTGGGGGTGGGAGGGAGGTTATGGGGGGAAAAAGCCGCTGTAATCCAAAGTTGTACTTCGGAAATTTATGTTTATAAAATAGAAGTTAAAAAATTTAAAAAAGAATTAAATTCCTTACCCACTCTTTATGATGTTTACAAGTGTTCATAACAGGCTTTCTACTTGCCTTTTCTAAGATGCAGTTCCTTAAGCAATATATTTCGACTTAAATAGACTATGTTGAAATTTAAATCAATGCAATTACTTGTGCATATCTACTATTGTGGGCAAGGTGTTGTACTGTGTGTTGTAAAAAAAAAGTAATATGAAGCAAAATAAAGCTGCTTCTGATTAGGTCATTGCTATTTTAAAGAGAATAGTAAATTGGCAAACAAAAAAATCTGTATTCAGCCTCCATGGATTTTTATCATAATTAGAAGGAAAGAATATAGTGAGATGGGTGGTGTCTGCTACCTTACCAACAGTCTATGAGTCCTTAGGTTGATCTTCACCTCTCCACTTCACTGCACATGCAGTTTCTTTTTCTACTTTTGTCCTGCTGTAAAACAAACTAAATCTTCAGCTATGAAATCTGTGGTTGACGGAGTTACAGCAGTGATAGCTCAAAGGAACCTCATCTTGCAGATAAGTTCTAAAAACAAAAATAAACTCTTTTCCATCTTGCAGAAGTCCAAAGAGAGATTAATTAAAGTCAATGGAGGGGGGAAAAACCACGGTTCCTGATATTGTGATATTTTTTCCCCTATCCTCTGCTTCCAAAGCCTTTCCTCTTCACAGTATGTTCTTTGATAAAACAAGTCCCTTCAAGTAAAATTCAAAACATTGTAGTATTTTGAATAAATCTCCATGCTAAGCCATATTTTAGGAATTCTAAAAGAGGTGATAATATAATTTCTGTCACTGTTGCATGTCGTGTTCTGCTTTCTCATTCAATTTTAATTTCAGTGAAGTCATTATTCTTCAAAATTGCATTTAATTTTTGTTTGTAACACTTAACAACATTTCTTTATAGTGAAAACATCCAAAATTCTATCTTCTACTTTTATGCATGGCTTAACATTTTTCTGGATGTCTTGACACAGTGTACCATTTACTTAGCACAAGTTTCTCGTTTTGCTCTTCAAGCATTTATTGAAGTGGCTTGGATAACACTGGATTTCTCCAACTGTATGAGGTAATTTACATAAGCATCCTTGGGAGTCTCTGAAGTCCTTGGTGAACATTGCAATAGTCTGGATAATAGGATGCTAGACAATGGTTTGTCCTTTGAATCCAGACTTTTAGCCGTGGTTTTATGATCCCTTTAGAAGAGCCTGAACTTCCTTTAGGTTTTTGTTTCTGAGAGGAGGAAAAAAAATGTTAAATCAAAGTTCCATATAGTCTGCTTTCAGTTCTACATTTTAGCAGACACTAAAAGCCAAAGAACAGAGCTATCTCTGATGTATTGTTGTGGGGGATGGCTAGGGAGGAGGGAAAACTGACTGCTCTGTACTAGAAAAAGAAATTCAGGGATTTTTTGTGCCGAAGGAGATAATACAGAAGTCACACGTTTTCTATACAGCTAACAATCACTTGCTTCCTTATTTTTTTTTTCCTCTTCCACTTCTTCCCTTCCCCTACTTTATTGGTTAATTTGCTCTGGGGGAAACAGAGTAGTTGCTATGCAAACTGATGTGATGAAGAGGAAATCCTGAGGCTATATTGTATGTTCGAGTATGCTTTTATATTAACAAGTGATGTGCAACTGGTCAGGATAATGCCAGTCAAGAAAATGTGTTTTCATTGTCAACTTATAAGAGTTCAAGATAGATATATTACTTTAACAACATATTATTTAATCTGCTTATTTTATAATTTGGTTTCCTATTGTGCTCAAATTCAGGTTTTAATTTCATGTTAGAGTTCTAAGTGATTTTTTTAAAAAACACTTTATATATTTATTCTTGATATTTTCAGTTTATGTCTGCAGTTACTCTTATGAACTAGAAAGATGTCTCAGATCAGAAAAGTGTTTGATATATCTCAAATTATCCAGCAGTGCCTCACATATTTCTACCAGCTCCATAACATAGATTAGCATCATGGATCAATTAAAGTTCAGCATAATGCTACAGCGTATCCTATTAATAACATCAAGATGCCTGTGGTTTGAGAGAAATGGTGGTTCATTGTATATGGAATTGAAGAAAAAGTCCCTTTGCTTTCTTCTTCCTAATTCTCAGTTTGAAATTAAACCTGCTTAAAGAACTGATCAAAGCCTTTTATGCGTTTTAAAAAATTGTTTATTTTTACATTTTATTTGGAAGGCAGGGAGATAGAGAGAGATCTTCCATCTGCTGGTTCATACCCCAAATGTCCACAAGAGCAGGGTTAGGCTTGCCCAAACCCAGGATCATGGATCTCAAACTAGGTATCCCATATGGGTGGCAGAGACCCAATACTTGAGCCTTCATCTGCTGCATCCCAGGGTATACCTTAGTAGGAAGCTGCAATTAGAAGCAGAGCTGGAATTAAAGCAGGTACCCCAATATGGAATGTAGGAGATCCAGTGGCATATTGATTGCTGGGCCAAATACTACCATTAACTATGTTTTGGTAGTTAGTAGAATGTATAATATATAGAACAAGACATGCAGAATGTATAATTCATAGAATAAAACAAGCTCTGAATTGGAACATGACATTGAATTTGAAAATTACAGAAATCCAATCACTTCCTATGTGAGTTAAATGAAATCATTTTTACCTCTTTATACACAGACAACCAGTTCAGTCATTAGTATATACTATTATAATTTTTATAAAAGAGAGGAAAAACAAGTAGAGTTTAATAGAATGAACTCTGGATGGATTTTCCATCCCACTCCCAAAAGTCACCTGTGCACACTCAATCGCATAGACTCCAGAGAGAATTTTAACAATTTAGGTAACCTATGGTGTCCTACAAAGAAAATCAAGTAGTAGAATTCTACACGTCACCTGTAAAGTACTAATAAATCTTACAAGCGTGAGACGTGAAGAGGATATCATTTCATTTAAATAATATTTATTTAGTTATTCTTCTTAAAAACAGAGAGAGAGAGTTCTTACATCTGTTTTTCCACTCACTAAACAGCCGCAACAGCCAGTGATGGTCCAGGTGGAAGCCAGGAGCCAGCAACTCCAAATGGGTCTTCCGCAAGGGTGGCGAGGACCCACTTGGGTCATCATCCCCTGCTCTCTCTGGTGCCTTAGCAGGAAGCTGAATAGGAAACACAGCAGCCAGGAACTTGATCTGGCACTCTGACATGGGATCGTGGTGTGGCAGCATAGCAGCGGTTTACCTTCTGTGCCAAAGATACAGTTTTCCCTGAGAAATAAAGTTATACTTGTAAAGATAATCAATAATTCAAGACCTTTTATGAATGTGTACAAATTAGTGATGGTTTAGTAAGAGAAAGCATGTGCTTTGAATAACCTAACTTTAAAGAGAAAATGTTTAAGGATAAGGATGGGTCTCTCAGTATTGCAGGAAGGGGTGAGTTATTAAGTTTTCTGAAGAAGGGTAGACATCAGGACAGTTCTGGGCAATGTATCATTTCTTTCGTTGCTTTGCAGTTTTATAGCCCTAATGTTATCTTTGCGAGCTTGATTACTTTTCTTCTATCTATGCTGTCCTACTGTTGACATAAATGTAGACTCAGTCTTCTTTCCTCCCTCCCTTCATTTCCTTCTTTTTTCATTTATTGACTAATTCAGTAATTTCCTTTTATTAAATTTTCACCAACTGTAACACATTACCTTGTTTACTTCCCCATATATAAAACATGGACAGCAAAGAAACTTTATAAAACACATTCTGGATTTATAAGGAAATTGCTTACTACAGGTGAGCTAAAACAGAATGCTCTAACTATGTTGAAGGAAAAGGTATCTTTTCAAACATAAGTAGTGCATAAATGTTATAGTAAATGAATAGAGTAACCAGAAGGATGCAGTTATTTGAGTTGGATTTAGAAGTATAAATAATATTTTATTTCATTGAGAAGGGAAATCATGCATTTTATGGAGAAGGATTGGCACAATTACTGCATTTAAGTACAAGGATAAATTATTTAATGGAAAAACACAGGTGTGCTTATTTGAGGAGAAGATATTGTAGAATAATAATTATATACAAAATCTGAAAAGTAGGGGGATTCAAGTACAGTTTGTGAAATTTAATCATCATTCCATGTACAATAAGATACAGTATAGGTTTTCATCAGTGCTGTGTTTGATTCAAGTCCATTTTAGAGAAACAAATCCATCAGGATAAGGAAAAACATAGTGGCAAATGTATAAATAAGAAGCTGGAAAACTATTGGAACCATTGTGAAGACATTAACCAATAGACTGGCATCAAACAAAGGATCATAATGAAAGAAACTAGCAAAGAATAATTGCACATATCTGGCTGCTATTTGGATCTGTGGGGTAAAGAAGAAATAGGAAAAATGATAACACTAAGATATTCATCTTAAATCATGAGCAAAATATTTCACTATCAACAAATATTCAAATGAATAAAATTAAAATGGGAGTAGGAATTTTACTTTTGTGGGTTGTGTAATATTATAAGCTTAATATTTAATGCATTAAATAACTGTATCTAGACTTTTGTGTAAAATTGCACATTTAAGAAGTTCTTCAATACTAATCAAAATGTGTCAATTTAAACATTTTGGTTTGATTGATACTTGATTAATGCAGAATAAACAAAGGATATGAATCCTGTTTTAAAAATACTAATGATATAATTGGAAGAAGAGTAAAGAAATAAAACAGCAAGATTACCACAAAAATTCGTTAGGGCAGTCACTGGGTACAAACATTAAGATATTGAGATGCTACTTGGGACACCTGCATCTCCATATCGGAGCCCCTATCTGAATCCTGGCTACTCTGCTTCTTTATCTGGCATCCTGATAATGCACACCTTGGAAGGGAGCAGTGCAGGATGGAGTATTTGGGTTCCTGTCCCCTACATGGGTGACCTGGATTGAATTCTGGGTTGCTGGCTCCCTCCTGGTTCAGCCCTCGCTGTTTCAAGCATTTGGGGAGTGAACCAGAGGAACAAAAAAATCCTCTATCGTTCTCCCTTTCAAATAAAATTAAAATGAATAAATAATTTTAAAAAATGCATTGGCAAACAAGTGGAAACAACATTGTATAATATTAACTACAATGAAAAAAGTGAGAAAAAATTAGAGCATGCACTGCCTGATAGTATTATAATATATTTGTTCCATCGAGTAAAGCAAAGCAACAAAATTTTAAGGGGAACAATACAATAAAAATGTAAATATACCTGAAGCCCATGATTCCATATTTTGAAAGTCTCTGCTTATCAAGGTGTAATTAGTTCAGACATCGGAATGATGAGAGAATGATATAAGAATCGTTTTTTTCTATTTAATAACTTATGACTTAAACAGATTCTACAAGATCATGTGGAGAACAAAATAAGTTCTTTCTCCAGTTTACATTATCACATTTTAAGATGAAAGGACACAGTACTTATAAGAACAGCCAACATATAAATACTAATGGGTGAAATAAATTCTAATGGCTGAACTCTTTCCTCACTTGGAATAATACTTAAATCACAAACTGTCTGCTCATGTTTTGGAAGAAGAAATAAATCTATAATTTGTAAAGACATTTATGGAAGAACTGCCCTAGTAAGTTTCACATACTTAAAATGTTAAGAATCACTTCTGTTTTGCTAAAGCAGATAACTACAGATTCTTTTGTAATCACTCTACTCTTTGGGGACTGCCTTAGTGTTTCCTGATCATGTTACGTTAGAGCTTAGCTAACTCCATTTCTCAGCTTCACATAATGGCAAGTTTTCCTGCGGGACTTTTTTTTTTTTTTTGGTAACAATATTCTTTGTTAAATGTTTCATTAATGTTTTTATCTTGTCATTTGAATATTTACAGATAATTAGTAATCAATACCAACTATAAACACTTGAACGCTATTCTAATAATCTGTGATTATACATAAACTATGCAACATAAAAAATTTTTGTAACCAAATTCTCAAAAAGTAGTCAGATTTTTACTTATTAAGTAAAAATGTATTCAGTCAATGATTATTTATTTAGTTAGCTATTCTGTTCAAAACATTTCTTGATATTGTACAAATACAATATTGTTACAGCAAAATGGCTGTCTGGTTGAATTTACAGTCCAGTGTGAGATAAACAGCAAATGAATACAAATTATACGTACATTACCTAATTTCAAATAATGAAAGGGAATAAAATGTCAAGAAGACAAAGACTGAAAATTATTAGCATATGGAGATATATTATGTCATATAAAATAACCAAAAAGGGGCTCTTTGCTAGGGGAGATTAATTAGATGAGAAGGCGGAGAGAAATGAGCAACCAAGTCATAGGAACTACTTGTAGGAGGCTTCCAGATGAAAGTAGAGTATTTGGGGCAGCCTCAAGTATGGAGGCGGGGTGGAGTGGGGGTGGGAGGAGTAGAATGGGTCGAGTGGAATGTGTGAGAGCAGTGGGTTATGAGGCGTTATGAGGCCAAACAGCATTCAGAAAGCAATAAATGTTCATCTTGTAAATCAATGAATGTAAGTACATGTAAGGAGGGCTCATGTGACCTTGGAAAAAATAAATCAAAATGAATGAATTTTAACAATAGAAGGACTCTGAGATCACTTCAGGGAAGAGAGAAATTACGGAGATTGGCTTAGCTAAAAGTCTTGGTCACAGATATCTCATTGCCAATTACATAAACCAGTGACTTCCAATTTCGGTTTTGAGACACTTGGGGCAGTTTTAATTATCTCAAGAGGTATAATATAATTTTCCAAACATGTGATTAAAACTTAGAAATGGAAGAATATTCCAAAGTCAAATTAACCTGCTTAGGATGCCAGTAATCTTAACGAATGGTTAGAGGAAGAGATCATTTTTAAAAATAAATTTACCTGGTAATTGACTCTTATATAAAAATTCTAGCAACACCAAAGGCACGGTGAAATGCTTCTAGGCACCGATACTTTAGTCTGCTCTTTAATTTTAATTTATAGCTTATAACCCTACTTAAAAATTGAATGTGTAAATGCGTTCACCAGGAGTTTGACCACGATGTACAGGTTTCATATGTGCCCTCGTTTATTTTCCTTATTTACTTTGTAACTATTGTATGTTGTCCAAAGTGATTGTTGACAGAAGCAACCTGTGTTTAAATACCAAAATAAATCGATGATAAAACAAGACATATATTTATCCTCATTGAAAGACATCTTCCCATTTTTTGGGTAAAGCTTTTCTTTCCCTTATTGTGTTACAACCTACTGAAACTTTCCAAAAAGTATCTTTTCTTTCTTTCTCATTTTTTTTTTTTTTTTGAGCTGGTCCTCCAGCTAGAGAAACTATTTAGAAAATTGGTTTCTTGTAGTTTGGTCCCATGCAGGCTTGACCTATTTTCTCTTGTTACAGTGATGGAGAACTCCATTTCAGCTCAAATGTAGCTTCAAAGAGTTCTGTTAATGGAAGAGATACAGACATGTCCTTTCCAGCAAGTACAAACAAAACTTCCCTCCTTACATTAATTAAATAAATATGCTAAAATATTTGTTAAATTAATCAAAATCAATATAAGCTGAAACAATAACATATTCAGGTATAAGTTATATGTGGTAACACAAACCACGGTGGAGAATTGATCCCCAATTTACATCCACAAAAATTCCTAACTATTCTCTCTCTCTCTCTCTCTATCTAATTTCCCTCCACTGGTCCTCTCTCCAAATATGGGCAATGGCCTGGGGGGATCGAAACTTTAAGCTGGGAACTCAGTCTAGGTCTTCCCTGTGGTTGTCACAGACCCAAGCATTTGAACCACTCCCACTGCCTCCAGAGTTTGCATTCACAAGAAACTGGTCTGAAGAGCCAGTTATTGAACACAGACACATAGATACGGGAGGTGGGGTTTTAATCACTGGGCCAAAATCCCACCCTGCTAATTACCATGCTATTTATCAATCTAAAAAACAATGTTTTCTATAAAATTAGAATGAATTCAGGTAATAATTTTGACTTTTTGAGCATACATGATTAAATAAAGTGCTTTTCATTTTCAATGCTTAGGATAAAGCAGAGGTTAAATCTCAGCCTCTAGCAAACTATCTGCTTCCCTTCCTATAGGATAATGTATGATAGCAAAATTGATTGGTTTTGGTATGATAATAGGAAATATGAATGTGGCTTGAAGTATGTGTAGTCAAGCTTTTATTAATGGTAAAATAATTATGTACATTGACTACACGGGCCAACACTAATCTGGGCCAACTTCATTAATCTGTTAGCCTTTTTTAAAAAAATTCACACAAAAGAGGATGAGTGAATCAGCATAAGTCTTGTCATACTTAGGATAAACACCAACCTCATATTCTATAAGAGCATTATTACTAGAGGCAGAGTCCCAATTATTTGAGTGTAATTACAAAATTTTGGCCAAATACATATTTCATTTCTTCAATATATTAACGCTGCATTGGCTCGCCTAACTCAACATGGCTAAGTGTGCGGTAAATATATTTCATAAGGCTTTCCAGAAGCAATTCTGCATATTGAATTTTCTTCAAAAAAATGTGGACATTTTTGTTTATGACATTGACTAATTAAGATTCAGTGTGGGGCTGGCACTGTGGCACAGTGGGTACAGCTGTTGCCTGCAGTGCCAGCATCCCATATGGGCGCTGATTTAAGTCCTGGCTGCTCCACTTCTGATCCAGCTCTCTGCTATGGTCTGGAAAAGCAGTAGAAGATGGCCCAAGTCCTTGGGCCCCTGTACCCACGTGGGAGACTCAGAAGAAGCTCCTGAATCTGGATCAGGGCAGCTCTGGCCACTGTGGTCATTGGGGGAGTGAACCATTGGATGGAAGACCTCTCTCTCTCTCTCTCTCTCTCTGCCTCTCCTCTTCTTTCAAATAAATAAATAAAATTTAAAAAAGAGATTTAGTGTAAGTGTACTTTGGTCAGTTGATGGCACAAGCTAGTTCAAAAGCTGTTTATATACCACCCAATCAATATTATTTAATGATAATATACATGTCTGTATGGAATATAATAGTTAAAGCATCATGGTTACTGTCGCTCCCCCTCTTCGTGGAGGAACGACACAGGACCCTGCGCTGTTCTTTCGTCTGCTCGGCCCTCCCCGGGTTTGCTGCTGGTTCTTCCCGGGTTGGCTACTGTCCCTTCCACCTCCGTGGAAGGGCAGTTCCCCCTGGCCACATTCCCCACTTCCGCAGGGGAGCGGCACACCGCCGGCCGGCTCTCTCGGGGGCTGCACAGGTGTTCCTTCAGCTAGATGTTCCCCTTAGATATTCCTGGTGCATGCCGTCTCTCTCCTCCTTTATAGTCCTCCTCCGCCAATCCTAACTCGGCTGCCCATACGCCGAGTACGCTGCTCTCCTCCAATCAGTAGCAAGTTCTACAGTTTATTGGTTGAACTGGAGGCAGCTGCGTAGAAGCTGTTTTCTCCTCTCCCAGCGCCATATTGTGGGAGAGCAGATGCATAGAATAAGTCTTAATTCCAGTAACTCAGTCTAGTCCTGGTTGCTCCCCACAGATCCCCCTTTCTTTTTATTTTTTTGGCGTTGATACGCGCCTGTCTTCGGTGCCCCGCGGCACACACTCTGCTCTGCTTGCTAGAGTTGCCACAGGTTCTTACAAGTCCTATCAATCAGGCAAACCGAATCCGGGTCCTCTCTTCGCCATATTGTGAGGAGGTTTTTAGGCGCTGATGCGTGCCTGTGTTCGGTGCCCTGCAGCGCATGCTCTGCTCAGCCTGCAGGGGCTTACAAGCCCTAACAATCAGGCAAACCGAATCCAAGCCTTCTCATTGCCGTATTGTGGGGGAGACTTATTAGTGTTGGTTCGTGCCTATCTTCGGTGACCTGCAGCGCATAAGCTGCTAGCCGCCGCAGGTGCTCATCGCCTCACTAATTGGGCAGACCGAATCCAAGCCTTTTAATTGTTGTATTGTGGGGAGGCCTTACTGATGTTAATTCGTGCCTGTCTTCGGTGACCTGCGGCGCATAAGCTGCTAGCTGCCCGCAGGTGCTCATCGCCTCACTTAATCAGGCAGACCGAATCCAAGCTTTCTCATTGCCATGTTGAGGGGAGGCCTTTCTATTTCTCTATTTCTCTATCTCCGGGCATTCCTATTTCTCCCATTTTACTTCTATCTTCCAGCATTCCTATTTCTCTCATTTTACTTCTAAATTTCTATTTCTCTTATCCCTGCGGCTTCCCGGCACCCGCCCCGAGGCTGCTTCACGGCTCTGCGCGGCTTCCCGGCGCCTTGCCCCGCCGGCACCCGCCCCGAGGCTGCTTCTCGGCACCTCGTCCCGTGGCAGCTTCACGGCTCTGCACGGCTTCCCGGCGCCTTGCCCCGCCGGCAGGTTCCCGGCTCTGCGTGCACGCTCCGCGGTCTCCACACACTTCGCGCCCGCACCACGGCCTCACGCCAGCCCCGCGTTCCTTATCTATTCACGCCTCGTGCTCTCTGCACGCGGCGGCTTCCGCGAGTCACACAGCGTAGCTTACGTCTCCGCCACTAGTATTCAATCCAAGTTCCCCGGACTAACCTGGCAAATTCCAACCTGGCGGCCCACGTCTCTGGTTCCAGATCTTCGCCTCTTGCTCCCCGGGGTGACTTGAATTCCAAGCTGGCTTACGTCTCTGCCTCGGCCTGCACTCGCGGCTTCATCCTCCCTAACATTTTTCTCTACCCGGTATGTTTCCCGAAGTTTTCTTCCAACAATATTCCTCCCTCATTTCTCCTGGCTTCTCCCCACAGTCCGTATCCAAGTCTAAGTTTCTTATAGGTTTCACTTTCACTTTCAACCTGCAGTCCATATCTGAGTCTAAGTTTCTTCTTGCTTTCACTTTCAATCCTAACTTCTTTCCCACAGTCCATATCCGAGTCACTGCCTAGGCTTTCAATAGCTTCTTCCGGCACCTAGGCTCTTTGCTAGTCTCTCTCTCTGGTATTTTCCCACTTCTTCCCGTTTCTTCTCTCCTAGGTTTTCTATCCGAGTCACGTCACCATTATGTCGCTCCCCCTCTTCGTGGAGGAACGACACAGGACCCTGCACTGTTCTTTCGTCTGCTCGGCCCTCCCCGGGTTTGCTGCTGGTTCTTCCCTGGTTGGCTACTGTCCCTTCCACCTCCGTGGAAGGGCAGTTCCCCCTGGCCACATTCCCCACTTCCACAGGGGAGCGGCACACCGCCGGCCGGCTCTCTCGGGGGCTGCACAGGTGTTCCTTCAGCTAGATGTTCCCCTTAGATGTTCCTGGTGCATGCCGTCTCTCTCCTCCTTTATAGTCCTCCTCCGCCAATCCTAACTCGGCTGCCCACATGCCGAGTACGCTGCTCTCCTCCAATCAGTAGCAAGTCCTACAGTTTATTGGTTGAACTGGAGGCAGCTGCGTAGAAGCTGTTTTCTCCTCTCCCAGCGCCATATTGTGGGAGAGCAGATGCATAGAATAAGTCTTAATTCCAGTAACTCAGTCTAGTCCTGGTTGCTCCCCACAGTTACATCTTTAAAAAGCGCTTCCATTACAGTATAGAAGAGAATAGATAACTTGACAAAATTCTTTTCAAACTTAAATCTTTGGCTATTACAACAGTAATATTCTTATTTTTCATTTCACTGTTTAGTTTATACTGAAGTGCTACAGAAATTCTTGGAAGTCACAAATTTGTTATGTTGTCAGAGAAACACTACCGAACACTTATTTGAAGCACCTGATGTTTCTGATTTGTTATAGTAAGCTTGTAAATAGAAAGAGTCATCCAGAAAAATGAACAGAAATCTATGTTTATTTGATTGGAGATAATTCAGTATATTGAATCTAAAAATATCTTAAATAATGAAATATTTGAACTTGTACTAACAGCACATAAAATCTAAAAGAAACGTTTTCACATACAAGGTTTTATTTTGAGCAATTTTTTTTTGACAGGCAGAGTGGACAGAGAGAGAGAGACAGAGAGAAAGGTCTTCCTTTGCCTTTGGTTTATCCTCCAATGGCCGCTGCGGCCGGCGCACCGCGCTGATCTGATGGCAGGAGCCAGGTACTTATCGTGGTCTCCCATGGGGTGCAGGGCCCAAGCATTTGGGCCATCCTCCACTGCACTCCCTGGCCACAGCAGAGAGCTGGCCTGGAAGAGGAGCAACCGGGACAGAATCCGGCACCCCGACCGGGACTAGAACCTGGTATGCTGGTGCCGCAAGGCGGAGGATTAGCCTAGTGAGCCGCGGCGCCGGCCAGCAATTTTTTTTAAATTTATTTACTTATTGAAAGGCAGAGTTACAGAAACACAAGGCACGAACGAGGAGCTCCTTCCAGAGCTTCATCATGGGTACCTGGGCCCAAGCACCTGGGCCATCCTCTTCTGCCTTCTCAGCTATATTAGCAAGGAGTTGGATCACAAATGGAGCAGCTAGCACATGATATGGTGCCCACATGGGATACTGGTAACCCAGGCAGCAGCTTAATCCACTTTGCCACAATGCCACACCCTAACAATTTATTTATTTATTTATTTATTTATTTATTTATTTTGACAGGCAGAGTTGAACAGTGAGAGAAAAAGAGAGAAATGGCCGCTACGGCCGGCGCACTGTGGCTGGTGCTCTGCGTGGATCTGAAGCCAGGAGACAGGTGCTTCCTCCTGGTCTCCCATGTGGGTGCAGGGCCCAAGCACTTGGGCCATCCTCCACTGCCTTCCCGGGCCACAGCAGAGAGCTGGACTGGAAGAGGGGCAACCGGGACAGAATCTGGGGCCCCGACCGGGACTAGAACCTGGGGTTCCGGAGCCGCAGGTGGTGGATTAGCCAAGTGAGCCGTGGCGCCGGCCCTAACAATTTATTTTTAACAACTTTTCAATACACAATGTTAGTTCTCACTCTTCTCCTAGTAGTTACATATCAGAAAACTTAACATTTTGACAGTCTTGCTACAGAATTTTTTCCTTCCTCTAGTTAAATCTCCATTCATAAAAATGAGTAGATTTCTCTTTCTTCCATTTCATGTTTGTCTAATCTTACACATTTCTAGTTCATATTCATTGATCTTTTATAACTGTAAGTCTATTTATAATATGAATAACTATCATAGTAATATAGATGGTATTTAAACATGAACTACAGGCCAGATATTTTTAAACTGAGTCCAGGAAGTTGAATTTAATCATCATTGCAATGGAGTTAGTCTTGCATTATATTCATTCTACCAATAAAGAAGTAGAAGCTTGGAGAGAATGATTCACTTCAATGTTAAAAGTAAGAGAGACAGATTAAAATTTTGGCCAAGTACAGGATCATGCTTTTTCTGTTAAACTGCCTGATCTCACCTTTTTCAAGTACAGCAATCTCCCTCTTATAAACCAAGTACCAGGTATAGGACAGGATAAACTGCATGACTGGATTATCCTTTCTTTTGATCTTTCTCTCTCTTTCTATGTCTTGGTGAGGTTTGTTGGTCACCTATGCTCAGAAAACATCATCCAAAATTTAACAGTACCATGAAAAATAGATGGATCTGTTTTTTTTTTTTAAATATATTTTGGGTGTAGAGTTATCCATTTTAATGAGACCAGATTGAACCCAGCCTTCTTACTGCAATGCACATTTAAAACATATTACCTCAAAAATAAAAAAAAAAGTAGAAGGACAGAAGGTAGGACAGTGGGAGGAAGGAAGGGAATATTATTATATTTTCAGACTTGTATCTACAAATAATACTGAATCTGTTAAAAATGAATTAAAGGGGCTGGTGCTGTGGCATAGTGGGTAAAGCCCCAGCTTGCATCCTATATGGGTGCCAATTGAAATCCCAGCTGCTCCACTTATGATCCAGCTCTCTGCTATGGCCTGGGAAAGCAGCAGAAGGTGGCCCAAGTCCGTGGGTCCCTACACCCATGTGGGAGACCTGAAAGGTGCTCCTGGCTCCTGGTTTCGGATCGGTGCAGCTAAGGCCATTGCGGCCTTCTGGGGAGTGAACCAGCAGATGAACGACCTCTCTCTCTCTCTCTCACTCTCTGTAACTCTGACTTTCAAATCAATAAATAAATCTCTAAATAATTAATTAAAATTGGAATAAAAAACTATATTGCAAACCATTTTGATTTAATCGGCAAAATGATCACTCAGGACAATTGTGGAGAAATAGACAAAAAGCTTGCTCCAAATCTTCCTTTTATAGCAATTGAATTTAATGCTCAAAAGTGAAGAGAGGATTTCTTAAAATTTCTGCCAAACATACATTATTATCAGTGAGGTTTTAAATTCTTTATTAAATATGGTTGTGAAAGTTTTGTCCTTAATTTATTAAGCTAAGACGATACAAGATAGTTTATGAGTGAAATTTTAAAAAGCATTTATATTAAAATATTTGTACACTGAATTTCGTTCCTAACTTATTAACTTAAGTTATGATCTCAAATTTACTGAAATATTTTTAGGAAGCTTAATTTTAATATTGCTTTAGTATTTTTATTTTTTCAAGTGTAACCTTAAATTAGATTGTAAAGTACCAGTGTAATCAGTGGAGGAGTGTGGGTTTTAGTGTTGCAAAGTACTGTTTCTTGCACACTAATATTTCTCACAAATTATTTAATGCTTCTGAGATTTTTTGTTAACGTGGAAAATTTTAAAATAAGATCCTTTTTAGAAATGTATAAGAATTAAAAATGGGATAATCATCACTGCTTGGACAAAACTGGCTCCCTAAACTCACCTTGACATTTAAACTCCAGTATCTTAAGAGTTCATAGATCAGTGGTTATTGTATGTGGAGTTTAATATATTTATGGTATGTAAGAGTGGGTTCATGGTAAGTGATTGGGCTGCTAGCATAGACTCCATGATTGAATCATGGTGACATTATAAAGAGGGTAGGAGAAGAATGTGTTCCCTATGTCTCCCACTTTCTGGATGACTGTGTCATCTTCCCTCAACAGGCATTCCTTCATTCCTCATCCTCTTTGGTCAGACTAATGGATCCTGAACTGTGAATTTTCCAAATTTTAAGTTAAAATATGCCCTTTCCTCTGTGCTTTACATTCTCTTAGGTATTTTATTTGTAGGAACAAAAAAAGAACAAGTACAATAACTAGCATAAAATTCCTATGTGATTGCTTTGTTCCAATACATGGTGACTTAACACTTGAGGAGGTTTTTATAACTCCAACTCTTCAAACCTGGTTTGGTCTATCACTTGTTAGTGGATGTGATGTGTTATCCTGCCATCTAGTCATTTTAAGTGCCTATTGTGCAACTGGCAATGTTGCAGAATGGATTCCTAACCAGGAGTATTTTTTTCAAAGATTTGTTTATTTATTTGAAAGTCAGAGTTATACAGAGTGAAGAGAGGCAGAGAGAGAGAGAGAGAGAGAGAGGTCTTCCATCCAATGGTTCGCTCCCCAGATGGCTGCAATGGCCAGAGCTGAGCCGATCAGAAGCCAGGAGCCAGGAGTTTCTTTCATGTCTCCCATGCGGATGCAGGGGCCCAAGGACTTGGGCCATCTTCTACTGCTTTCCCAGGCCATCGCAGAGAGTTGGATGGGAAGAGGAGCATCCGGGACTAGAACCAGTGTCCATATGGGATGCTGGCGCTTCAGGCCAGGGTGTTAACCTGCTGCACCACAGCACTGACCCCAAAGGAATAAGGTTATATTGAAAAAGACGTGCTCACTTCTGAGGCCATGCAGTGGAAAGCAGAAACAAGCCTTTGCTCTTTTCAGGCTGCTGAGATTGTGGGATTATTCCTGTAGTTAAAATAACACAATCCAGCTTAATGTGACTGATGAAGAAGTAATTACAGTTAGAATTTCTTCTCGTAGGCCGGCGCCGTGGCTCACTAGGCTAATCCTCCGCCTAGCGGCGCCGGCACACCGGGTTCTAGTCCCGGTCGGGGCGCCGGATTCTGTCCCGGTTGCCCCTCTTCCAGGCCAGCCCTCTGCTGTGGCCAGGGAGCGCAGTGGAGGATGGCCCAGGTGCTTGGGCCCTGCACCCGCATGGGAGACCAGGAAAAGCACCTGGCTCCTGGCTCCTGCCATCGGATCAGCGCGGTGCGCCGGCCGCAGCGTGCCGGCCGCGGCAGCCATTGAAAAAAAAAAAAAAAGAGAGAGAATTTCTTCTCGTAGACATTTTTTATTAATTTCCCAGTGTCTACTCCTCTCTTTTAAACAGCTCCTGAAATCTCTCATGTCAATCAAGAGACAGAGCTAAGAAGACTGCGTGCACTAATACATCTCATCATTCCACTCCACAGATGCTGTTACTGCTGTTGGACTTCAGTGCAAGTCAGCTGACACTCATTGCTAGGATTAGTGAGCCAGTCCAAAAATAAAAAAAAAAAAAAAATTGCTGTCTCTTTCTCACTAAAATCATTAACTCCTGAGTTTAGGAGTCTTTTCTTGGAGTGTTTAGATTTGTGGAATTTCTTTTCTGTGCATGGCATTTTTGTGTATTTTACAAGGTGAATTTTTTTCAATTTAGTAATTGCGAGCAATTTTTTATTGCCATCTGTAACAAGCTACAAATATCTTAATAATATTCCTGACTTTAGTTATTGAAGAATTTGATTTGAGTGTCTGAGCTGGTATAGAATTCAAGATCATGTGCTCATAGTCTAGAATTCACCAGGAATTTTCATGATGCTAGAAACAAAACAATAAACTCTAAATTATTATCATTATTTTATTTCACAGTCAGAACATTAGGATTTTGTTCAGTCTTTTGTATATACATTTGTTTGACATATTTTAAGAAATTTATTTATGGGGCCAGCACTGTAGCATAGTGGGTAAAGCCCCTGCCTGTAGTGTCAGCATCCCATATGGGTGCTGATTCGAGTACTGGCTGTTCCACTTCCAATTCAGCTCCACTTTCAATCCAGCTCTCTGCTATGGCCTGGAAAAGCAGTAGAAGATGGTCCAAGTGCCTGGGCCCCTGTACTTGCTTGGGAGACCTGGCTCCTGGCTTCGGATCAGCATAGATTCAGTTGTTGCAGCCAACTGGGGAGTGAACCAGAAGATGGAACTCTTTCTGTCTCTGTCTCTCTCTGTCTCTGTCTCTCTCCCTCTCTGCCTCTCCTTTTCTCTCTGTGTAACTCTGACTTTCAAATAAATAAATAAATCTTTTTTTAAAAAAAAAAACAAAGATTCTGGAGAGCCTTGAATGCCAGGGTGAGGGGTTTTGGCTTTAAAAATATTTATTATTTATTTGAAAGGCAGAATGACAGAGAGAGAGAGATAGAGAGAGAGAGAGATCATCCATGTGCTTGCTCACTCCCCAAATGCCTGAAACAGCTGAGGCTAGGCCAAGCCAAAGCTGGTAGCTAGCAACTAAAATCAGGTTGTCCACACAAGCAGCAGAAGAAACCTAACTACTTGGGCCATCTTATGCTGCCTACCAAACACACTGGCAGAAGGCTGGATCAGAAGCATGGGATTGCTAGGACTCAGACCGGTTACTCTGGTATGAGATGGAGGTGTCCCAAGCAGCCACTTACCCTGCTGTGACACAGAGCCGGATTCTGCTTGACATCTTTAAAATCAATAAGGTTTAATATATATACTGATACAAATTTGAACAAGAAGATTCATTTAACTAGTTTTCTTTAATATATACACAACAAACATCAGTATATTATATGAAGAAATAACAATATAAATAAGCTATAGAGATAAAAATTCTTATTAATAGATCTAAAATAATATTTTGTAATCATTTACTGTTATTATTGGTTTGAATAAGTAGCATTAATATTCAGCTTTGCAGTGTGTGTTATGTGTATGTCTGTGTACAGATAGTCAGTATTTGTATGTTAGGCTACAAGCTTTGCTTCTTTGGTAAATTTAATGTCAATGAACATTGTAAAGTAACTGACAACTACCAGAAGTAATTTACCTCAGGCTAATAAGACTGATAACATAGCTTACATTTAAAGATTATATATATGTGTATATATATATATACATATATATATAAAATAAATTCTACATGGATGCCTTATATTTGATGAAGTCAGACCAAGCCTTCCCCAGAAAGGTAAAGGAAGTACCTAATAATGTTACCTGATAATATTGCTCATTAATCAAAAGTAATAAATGTTAGAATTTCAGTGTTTGATTGATGCAATAAACTTAATTGGCATTCCTCCAGATTTAATATAAAAGTGTAAATGTTAATATTTCGTTAATTTTCCTCTTTATTTTCCCATACTTCAGTATCTAAAAAATTCACATTTATCTGGAAAATATGGTTTAATATTGATTTTCAAATGAGAGAAAAATGTAGACGTTTTCTTTTGTCAAAACCTTCATCAGATATTTGAAAAAAATTAAATCTAACCTATCCTATTTTAGAATCATAGTGAGTATAACATAAAGCGTGTTCTTTTGATACAGGCTCTGTTTTACATGGAACTCATAATGTAAGTTTTCAAAGAGATGCTGTGCATCAAAGAATAGATTGTGTCCATCGTTAGTGTGGTAATTACCACAGACCAAGATAGCCAAATGCAAAAATGCTAAGTACTATATAATTAACCAACCATGAAATAATTTGGCTAGAATTATGCAAGTCTACTTCCCTGACAAATTAAAATGCCAGTATTCAGCTTTGAAATGGAATCCTGGATTCCATTTCAGCTCTAAGAAATGCATTTTCTGTGTTCTCATAGGAAGCAGCAGCCCAGATAGGAAGATGAAAATTTCTAGAACTTCTGGGGCTTCCATATTCTAATGATTTGTAGTAAATACCTATGGTAATTTTTGAAGATTCCATAAAATAATAGTATACAAGTGTTTGTGTATACTCAAAATCTTTCACAGAGCAACTTAAGAAAATAGTATAATGTTTAGATAAATAAAAAGCTATATTTACAGTAAAATGCCAAATTAACTTCAAAGATTAGGATGATCTAGTATAGTTTCATATAAATAGATATTTAGAATGTTACATTATTATATGATAATTTCATACCACTAGATACCCCAAATGTACTATCTTTAATACAGTTGATTTACTGTATCCATTAGTTAATAAGGTGCTATGATTTTACTTTCTTATTCCATCTGCTAGTTCATTTCCCAAATGCAAATAATAGCTGGAGCTGAGCCAAGGCAAAGCCAGGAGCCAGGAACTCTATCGGGGTCTCCCACATAGGTGGCAGGAACTTAAGCATCAGGGCCATCTTCTGTTGTCTCCCAGCACATCAGTAAGAATCTGGATCAGAAGGGTACACAGTAGTGGCACTCAGTGCAGGCACTCTGATATATGCTTGTGTCTTAAGCCGTGGTTTAAGTCACTGAGGTACAATGCCTGGCCCTGACTTGTGTTTCAGAAGTCTTCCACTTACTGTCTACTATCTGGGGATTTTCTAGAAATCTTTCAGTTATTGATTTCTACTTTAATTCCATTGTGGCCTGAAATCAGATATTGTATCATTTCTATTCTTTTAAATTTGTTAAAGTATACTCTGTCTTGGGACTGTTCCATGTGATCTTGAGAAATATATATAATCTGCTGCTTTTGGATAAGTAGTCTATATATATCAATTATATTTAGTTGACTGATGGTGTTGTTGAGTGCAACAATATACATACTGATTTTATACCTATGGAATTTGTTCATTTATGATAGAGAGAAATGTTAAAATTGCCAACTATAATAGTAGGTTCATCTGGTTTTTATTTGTTTGTTTGTTTGCAGGCAGAGTGGACAGTGAGAGAGAGAGACAGAGAGAAAGGTCTTCCTTTGCCGTTGGTTCACCCTTCAATGGCCGCCGCGGCCGGCGGGCTGCACCCGGGGCACCGCGCTGATCTGATGGCAGGAGCCAGGTGCTTTTCCTGGTCTCCCATGGGGTGCAGGGCCCAAGCACCTGGGCCATCCTCCACTGCACTCCCTGGCCACAGCAGAGAGCTGGCCTGGAAGAGGGGCAACTGGGACAGAATCCGGTGCCCCAACCAGGACTAGAACCCGGTGTGCTGGCGCCGCAAGGCGGAGGATTAGCCTAGTGAGCCACAGCGCTGGCCTCATTTATTTTCTTTAAACTTCCCCACCATTCTCAAGTATTCTTTTCAATTTTATCTTTTTTTCTCTGATTTTAAAAATCTTATTTAAGGTATACAAATTCCATGTATTTCATATATATGGAATCAGGAACTTAGTGATACTTTCCACCCTACCCTCCCTCCTGCCCACGCTCCCACCCTCTTCCTCCTCTCTCTCCTATTGTTACATCTTCAAAGTCAAAGCCCCAGCAATTTGTGATTGACTTTTTAGATACCCTTGCCTGATTTGCTTTCCATGGAGGTTAATGTGCCTTATTTTTGTTCCAGCAAATTGAGATTCTCTGTATTTGCCCTGTCTATCCCTCCAATATTGGGTGCAGCAATCTGTTCTGTGGCCTCACATTATTACGAATTAAGTTTTGAGTTTGATTAGTTTTTATTTGGAATAGCAACCTATTTTTTTTTTTTAAGTGAAAGGGTTTATTGGGGAACACCCAACAGACCAGAGTGAAGGGGCGGCGAAGGGAAAGAGAAAGAAAGTATAAGAGAGAGAGCCAGAGGAGAGGAGCTAGTGAGGAGAGAAGAAAGAGCAGAGAAGAGAGGAGGAGAGGAGAGCAGAGAGCAGGAGAGGAGCCAAGAGAGAAGAACCGAGAGGGCAGGAGGGAAGAGCCAATAGAACACATGTTCAGGAACAGGCCCTTTTAAAACTTCGCCCGAGGGTGGGCAGGGAAGCAGGAGCAGCGAATCCCATTAGGATGGGGGTGGAGCCTGGCTCAGGTAGCTGGGCCATGCAGCCACCTGGCTAAAACTGCGCCAGTTTCTTAACATCCCCCCCTTTTGTTTTTTATAAAGCAGGAGTTGTATGGGATTACATTAGTCCCAAAAGTCCAAGAGGGGTAGAGGGATGATGATCTGTCTTTAGAGCTACTTCCTGCTGACATGGGGCGACGAGGTACTCTTCGCTGGCATGGCGATGTCTCAAGCTGCTGTCTCCTGGGTAGGGAGCCGAATATATCCCTGTAGTAGCATTTGGTTGACCGCTGGGTTGCTGAAGCCTTGGTTCATTCCATTATCACCTCCTGTAAACACTTAAACAGACACTGTAGTATAAGAGACAGGGTGAGACTAGTAACCAATGATCCTAAGAGTAGCATTAACCAAATAATGAGAGGATTTTATAGAGGAGAGGGAATGGAGGGGGGGGTCTCTGAACCCTTATGGGGACAGTTTGATGGATGTGGCTTAAAGCTGATTCCAGCCAAGACTTGGAAAAAAGCCACTCATCTTTTGTGAGTAGAGGGGTTTGTCTGTAGAGAAATTTTGAACAATCATACAACATTAAGTGTGGGAGAGGACCATCAGCACACACAGGTTGGGAGTAGAGCCATTGATGTTAGAGTAGAGGCTATGATTACAAAGGAATGAGGCCCAAGTGGGCTAGATACAAAGGACAGAATCATTATTAGAGGACCCAAGAAAGGTGCTGTCTAAGCCACAAATAAGTTCTCCGATTGAGAGACAAATAGAAACTGACAGAAGGGGCTTGATAATAATCTGGTGGGCTTTAAAGCCTTGTAAATTAAGAGGGCCAGACCTATCTATCTCTTCATAGGGTACATCCTAAGGGAAGTGTGAACTTCCTTCGGGAAGGCACCCTGTTGACTTCCATTACCTAGCTGGCCTGGGAGGAGAGCTGGGCAGGTAAAGGCAGGTGGCAGCTCTAACAGGAATAACAACCTTTAAGCTCTTTACATGCTGGAATGGAAAAACACATGAAGATCTATACTTTGTGGGGTGGGGTGTTAAAGAAGTTAGAATTACTGAGGATGATTTGGGATGGTATGTAGATTTGTAGTCATCCAGTTTTCCATGTTTAATTATGTCACAGTTGATGATGTATAATCTTAGCCAATAGTTAGAGAAAATTGGGGAGAACAGGCTAAGAGACATGTTATATAGGAATTAATCATGTTATGGGATCATCATGAGACTCTCTCAGTTCCTATTCAGTTGTGAAACATCTGCTGAGATTTTTACCAAATCATTGTGATTTTTGCAGCTTTTATAAAGAGGCTTTTGTAGCACAATATCAAACACCAAAGCTGCATTGCCATGCCGTTTCTCATACGCCTGAGGATTTATATTGCCAGAGTCCATATTGATCCACTGTATCTGGTTTTCCTGTATAGAGCATTTCACACCTTTGTTGGTAATGATAACTGCATTTTGAAGGACTGAAGGATTGTTCACAGTACACTACATGGAGGTTGTAAAGTATCTATAGCATGCAGTGAAATTGACAGGAAGAAGAGCTTATGTTTCTGAATGCAGTGACAATAGGCCATTTAGATGATTATCTCAAATATACATAGTATATTTTATTTGAATTCCATCTCAAAATTTCTCAACTACTGTCTCAGTTACACTGTATGGTGTGACATTTCAGGATGTATCCCTTTTTTTTAAAAATCATACTATAGTGGTTTTTCTATATTGCTATGTCTAATAAAAATTTCCATTTAGGTGGTATTCTTCAGCTTTACTGAGTAGGCTGAAGATCCCCCCCACTTCCTTCAGTTTAAAAAAATCTGCATTTGTCACTTTATTCAGCTAATATTATTAAAAACATACTTCTGTTTTATTTTAACTTTTTAGCACTCAAATTTCTTTTGTTTCAAAAATAAAAATCACTAGGCAGCTTTTTTCACCCATACATAGTAAATTTTAAAATAATCACAGATCATTAAAGCTATAGTAGTATAAAATTTTAAATCATTGTTTTAGGGGCTGGTGCTGTGGCACAATGCTGGCAACCCATATGGGCACTGGTTGGAGTCTCAGCTGCTCCACTTCCTAACAAGCTCCCTGCTGATGTGCCTGGGAAGGCAACAGAGGATGGCCCAGGTGCTTGCACTCCTGTACCCATATGATGGATACATAAGAAGCCCCTGGCTCCTGGCTTTGGCCTGGTTCAGCCCTGGTCATTGCAGCTGTTTGAGGAGTGAACCAGTGGATACAAGATTCTCTATGTGCATTCCAGAAAGAAAAAAGAATTCCATGTCCCCTGTGCATTCTTTAAAAAATAAATTAATTAATTAAAAAAAAAAAAACATTGGTTTGCACTCCCGGGCCATAGCAGAGAGCTGGCCTGGAAGAGGGGCAACAGGGACAGAATCCGGTGCCCTGACCAGGACTAGAACCCTGTGTGCCGGCGACGCAAGGCGGAGGATTAGCCTATTGATCCATGGCGCCGGTCTCATTCAGTTGTTCTTATGAACCTCCTCAGAGCTTTTTAATTAGTTGAACATACAGATTTGACTTCCCAATTTAAATTATGACTATTAATTTCTTACTAATTAATTATTTTTGACAATTATATAAGTATATTCAAACAATATAAATCAATACTCAAAACCCACTCTGAAAGCACCATTTTAAATAGTCAAATATCCAAATCTATAAAAAATCTGATTGATATGCATAGTACTTATGGAAGGTCATCTCGCATATATGCATCTATCTAATTTTTGTAATATAAACTGGATTATTTCAATATGATTATGTGTTCACGTTAGCTCACTACCAGTTTTTTTTTTTAAGAGCTATAAATTTATAGTCACCATTGGCCATAAGAAAATGCCAAATTTCAATTGTAATATAAATGTTTAAATGCACTGTTCACTGTACACTGTGTCATTTATTATTCCATGAATGAGAATTTTTTAAAAGAAGTACTATGAAGACCTACTAGAAATATGTGAAGATCAAGAAATGGTTTCATGGGAATGAATGTTTTGCTTGTGATTAAGACGCCAGTTAAAACATGATGTCCCACATCAGAGAACCTAGGTTTGATACCTGTCTCTGGCTGTTCATTCCAGTTTCTCACTAATGCACACCCTGGGAAGCTGTGGTCGTGACCCACCATTATGGGTCCTTGTTGCCATGTGGGAGACCTAGACTGAGTTCTTGTTCCCTAGCTTCAGCCCTGACCAGCCCTAGCCCTTATATGTTTGAAGATTAAATCTGCTGATAAAAGATTGTCCTTTCTCTCATCTCTCTCTCCCTCCCTCCCTCCCTCCCTCCCTCCCTCTCTCTCTCTCTATCTCTATCTCTATCTCTCTATACCTCTAAAATCTCTATCAAAGAAAGTCTAAAAAGGAATATAAATGTTTATTCAATGACATATACAGTATGTATAACATGGATCATATATATACTTCAGGACAAATGAAAAGAATGAAGTCTTTGTTATATGTATTTTATGACAGTTGTTTCAATCTACGTATTACAAATAAAGGTACACATATATTGGACTTCAAGTTTTTGATGGAGGAGAGGTTGAGAAGGAAAAGAGAATGAGATAAATCTAAAACACTTCTTACCATAAAAAACTATGGTACAGTCAGATTACTACCTTTATTTATTACTACTCAGAGGTTTTTATATGATTTAACCACATCTGATATGTTTTAGAATTAGGCTTGTAGGTGACTGCCTACACTATGCAGTGATAGTTTGCAAACTGTGATTTATTTTGTATATTTACATAAAGTTATCTAATATTTTAAGGCATGTTGAAATAGAAAATTTTTCTCTTAATCATTGCTCACCTCTGAATTCCCTTACAAAAATTAAGTATAAGAGAACAGTGAGAAAATAATCACTAATTCACATTTTCTTGTCATTTTTCATTTGAAAAATGGAGAAAAATTATTGAATATCTACTGAATACCTACCATGATACTTGTTAGTTAGCTTGCTATTTGTTTCCAATTAGCATTACAAAAATAGCTAGTCTTCTAAAGTACATAAGTTGACCAAAATGGGATATTTTTGTAAATCCCATATCAATGTTTGTGGTTCCTGCATTGTGCCATATATTTATATTCAGAATGCATCACTGATTTGAATGGGCAATTTTGAGTATGGATCAATGGTGGGATATGGTGAATAGCTCTAAAAAGAAACTAAATACAAATGGCTTGTGGATAAATGCCGTATCTAGAACATTAATCCATCTGTTCAAATTAAGCCAATATATGTCTCAAGAAAATAAACTACAAGTAAATAAAGCTGAATGATGAAATAACGTCTATATTCTCTCTGGGACAAATGTGTTCTGGATATAAAAGCATCATTGCTTTTTTTTCTGACTACTCTGAAAGCTTTTTTTGTGGTTTCCCATTTAAAATGACGATCTTGAGATAAACAAATCAGTTGTAATAAAGTCCACCCAAATTATTTTAATTCTACATTATTCTATAAATGGACCATAAATATATACAACTGTATTATGTTACACATTCTATACGAGTGTTAGAAGTTACCAGCAGTTCACATTACATTTTATTCTACTCCTCATAAAGAGAGAGGCATTGGCACGCACAGATGGAGCAGGTGGTAGTGAAAGAAGTGCCAGGCAGGAGTGTGGAACATTTGTAAGAATATGCAACTCTTTTCTACTATGCCTGGTTGCTGACATGGAATAAATGAAGTCATTGTCTTGACTTCTGAAACCTCTTTGAAATAAGTGTTTAAAAGTGGAAGTCATATATATGGTATGATTTGAAAATCTGACAGTATTTTCAGCAGTTATGTTGCATAAGTAAGGCATGTTGCACAATAAGATATTTTCCTCAAATATGTAAATTTAGGAGGTGGAAAATTTAAAGGAGACATAACTAGAATGTGAGGTTTGTGTGTTTGAATGACACCTTAAAGTGTTCTCACAAACGGGCAAAGGGCCATTTTGTACTCAATTTTTCTCTTTTCCTGGCATTTGGAACAATGTCCCTGTTTTACTTCTTTCTCAGATCTCTAATTAATCCTCTCCCAGCCCCAACACACACACACTTTTTCACCTGCCAAATCCCAAAAGTTTTAAATTTTGCATACGTCTGTTATTAGCAATTTTATTTTTTTCCTTGCTCTATTATCTATATTCACAGCATCCAGAAGTTTATATCCAGCCTTTATCAGCTTCCAATCTTCAATGAATTAATTTAAGCAGAAAATAACTAGAGATGAATACATTTCTACATGAATTGCTTGCAAATGATCTCAAATTCAAAATAGCCAATCTCATCCGTATATTTGCCTCAACTCTACTCCTGGTCTTATTTTGCCTATCTTGAGTATTAACAGTTATTCATTTGCCAAAGGAAAAATAATTTCAAATATATCCATTTAAAATTATAAGTTACGTATGTTTTTTTGTCTAAAACATCTTTTACAGAAGTCTTCTCTCAGCTCACTTTACAAATCCTTTTTTTCTTGCTAATAATATCAACATAAGCATCTTATGGTTCCCTGTGATTTCATTGTCCCAATCCAACTACTATATTGCTGACATAATTTTCACTGGAAAACTTTGGATTTAATTATCACTTTTCTGCTTCAAAACTTTCCATTTTTCTTAATTGTTTTTGAATAAATGAGAAGCATTCTTTCATAATGTAGACTCAAAATTTTTCATTTTTTTCTTTTTTTCTTCTCATCTTGTAGTATTTCCACACTAAACTAATGGTAGTTTTCTCACTATGCTATGATTTATGCTTCTTTTAAAATCTGAATCCTTCTTCTTTTCTGGGTATAGGTCTTTAAATCTTATAAATCTGGTGTACATAGTTGATAAACCTCTACTTCAAACCCTAATTCAAGTCATGTCTCCTTTGCCATTTTCTCACTAGCACAGCATAAGTTCACTTCAGGACATTTCTCCTCAAACCAGAATACTGAAACTTCCAATTTTCACGGTTGATTATATGTATAAACATATTTGTCAGTTAAACTGACTAAATGATGAGCATCTGGGCATAGGAATAATTTTAAAATCATGTTGGTATGCCCTATGTGTCTGTAGTGGTCACTTTATATATGTTAGCCATTTTGAAAGCTAAGATTGTGGCTTTTATAGCTGTGTTCCAATAAAAAACACTTTGCACAATTATCCTTGGGGTTCTAGCCAACATTCTACCCATCAACAAAATTGGGTGTAATATCCTAAGACAAACTCTCAAAGAGCACTCGCCTAACAGCTTTAGACCTGGATACTTAGCTCCATTGCAAAGCATATGGCAGGAAATGTTCCCTGTAAAACCCCATTCTCATCTCTTTATTTTGTGGAACTCAGGAATAACCGGACTGCTAGGAAGAAAACATTTTGTGTGGTTTCTGACTAAGCCTTCTGAGTAATTTTTGTGCTGTTTCAAAGTAATTTAACTCTAGGGAGGGAGCAGAAGCAACAATCATCAGGCTAGGATCAAAATTAATAGGCTGTGTATTGATCAGACAAAGCTCTTTACTCCAAGTTCTTGCCAGAGTCAAAAGCAACATTTCTTCACTTCTACCTTTGATTGTCTTTAGGGACCATCACGGAAAGATGTGTGAGTTGCAAAAATGTTAGCTATCTCATTCAGCCATCAACAAGGGCAGAACAATGTTAGGAAATTGAAAATAGTGCAGATTGTCCTAGTTTTGATTCTGAATTAAAAAAAAAAAGTGGAAATATTCAGTAAAAAAAAAGAGCCAAATAGAATAAAAAGAAGATATAACAGTTTACTATTTTTTAATCCATGCCTGTAACAGTTTTCATTAACTACTAAGCTTACTGTTTATTTTTAAATATGACCTGATCCATAACACAGATAAATTGAGTCTTACAAATCTGTAGTACCAATGATTGCAGTCACTTATGTTTTTAAATGGTTTATTATTTTTCATGCCTTCTTCACTGAACAGTATGATTTACATTTTATAACATTATGTATACACATTTATGGAATCAGTTGTAATGTATATTTTACTTTGTGGCTTATATGTTAATCAAATGTTTATTTCTGTGTCTAATAATAAAAATGAATGGAGAAACAAAGTATTACTTAGTTATTTTTATATTCTCTGACATGTGATTTTTCCCCAAGATCTTTGAACAAGATTTTATTTTCAGTAGTTAGGTGTAGATCAATATTTTTAAATAAACACTATAAATTATATCTAGTGGAGATAAAATACTAATCAAAAATGGGAGACATGGAAGAATGTAAGCATGAAGAATGTAAATTGTTCAATATGGGATGGAAAACAAAAGTTCCATTCAAAACCAATTTTATTTAGTAATGCTCTAATGTTTTAATACTAATATTTTATTTAATAATGATTTCCCTTAGTTTGGATGTTAAAATCTCATCTCCATTCTGAACATCTTATTATATTTCTTTGACTAAATATAATATAAATGCTGAAATTTTCATTTTATTTATTTACTGTGTTAATAAATAAAGTAGAATACTTTAATCTCTATCATGTTTTCTGGTGAAATATTTTGCAGTGTAATTAGGGTAAACACATATGACACTTAAATCAGAAGTTCTGAAAGAAAAAAGAAAGCACTAAATCATTCATGGCATCTACATTATAGCAAGGAATTAACTGTTTCCCTTACTTCTATTCAAATGACCCTCTCTGTGAGCTTCTCTTTCTAAAAGTGATTATTTAACTACCCAGCTGGACATTTTTCTATGCTCTTTTCAGATGTTCATACTCTTTAGCATGTTAACAGTTTTACACTGTTTTGCATTGTTCAGAGCATGTCCACTATTTAATTGACTAATTTTCTCTGTCGCTTTTACATTTTTATAGTCTAACCTATGACTGACATTACTAGTGAATAAAATCTTTGGTAAGCAAATGTGAATCTTAACGATAATTAGAGAAATTGGGACCGGCAACTCTCATAAGGTATTGTCTACAAAATGTTGAGTGAAGACAAGATTTCCACGCCCCCTTGCATTCATTTTCTCCATAATCATTTCTTCATTGTCTTCCTTTTTTCATGTTTCTTGAAAATTAGTGTAATTTACTAGAGGCAGAATTAAACATAGATCCTTTTGTTTTATTGTATCATTTCATTAGGGACTTTGGTCAATCAAAACATGTAATACATATGAAGGGACATACCTCTATCTGTGAAAAAAGAGATGAATTTAACAGGAGTAGGCATCTTCATATATATCATTTCTCTCCAGATTTAGAGTAACTTTCTTTTAGAACTATTCTCTTTCAAATTGTTGTGGATGCATACAACTTTAAAATCATGGGAGGCCTTATCTTAATTAGTATCTTACAAGGCTGATATAGTCATTGACATTATGTATGTTAACATCCACATAATGAACAAAACAAAATGAATGGTAGAACATTTATTGTATTTGCTAAAGGGTGTTAAAAGGACATCCATGGGCAGTCGCAGCGGCTCAATAGGCTAATCCTCCGCCTGCGGCGCCAGCACCCCAGGTTCTAGTCCCGGTCGAGGCGCCGGATTCTGTCCCAGTTGCTCCTCTTCCAGTCCAGCTCTCTGCTGTGGCCTGGGAGTGCAGTGGAGGATGGCCCAAGTGCTTGGGCCCTGCACCTGCATGGGAGACCAGGAGAAGCACCTGGCTCCTGGCTTCAGATCAACGTGGCGCGCCAGCCACAGCATGCTGGCCGCAGCGGCCATTGTGGGGTGAGAAAAGGAAGACCTTTCTCTCTGTCTCTCTCTCTCACTGTCCACTCTGCCTATCCAAAAGAAAAAAAAAAAAGGATATCCATGTAGTCACTTCTTGGGAACTTAGTTTGAACTGGATGAACAGCACAGTCTTTGGTATTATATTTCATGTAGGGGCAAAGCAAATTAGAACTATTTTGATTGAGAAATTGTTTTTCTATTTGTGTGGCCTATATTCAACATATGTTGCAGATTATTTTTAATCTCAATAACACATAAGTAATTACATATTACAAATACCTGTCATCAGACAGGTATCCACATTCACAAATGCACAGCCATTCTTTAGTAAGCCTTTACAAGTTTTTTGTTTTGTTTTGTTTTCCTTTGCATAAAAATGTTGTCCATAATTGTCAATCCCCTGTTGGCTTATACCCTTTGTATTTTAGTTATACATATCCCATCCCCACTAATGGAAATTCCCATTCCAAGAATTCCTTAGCAACTATTGGTTCAGTACTATTGAAGATCATAATCTAAAGAATGAATGGGGAATAAGTTAGGTTAAAGTGAGAATTAGGGGACTACTCAAAAATGGTTGGAAAACACATTTAAGAGTTAACATTTCTGAAAAGCAATGGAAAAGCAATGATATTTTGGTGACATATTTCATATTTACCATTTGAGCGGAGTTAGAGAAGTTGCTATGTGTAGAATAAGCATGAACAAAAGTATCAAAGGAGTAAAGATTACTTTAGAAGTTTGAGCCAAAATCAACTTTGACAAGGCATAATGATGTGGGCAGCAGTCATTGAAAGTCGGCATATTTACAGGAGTGATCAAAGAAAGAGAGAGAGGAACAATTGATGACTACTGAGTTTCCATCATTGGGACTTCATAGGTAACGGTAGTATTAACAAGGCTTGGTAACAATGGAAAATTTTTCTTGGAGAAAAGGAGCTTAAATGATTTTATTTTAGTTCAGATCGCTTTTGAAACAGATGCTGAGGAAATGATTCCAATTCAAGTAGTTTATATGGAAGAGGATTTCGGTAAAGATTGGTAGGAGATGGGAAAGTGAAACAGAAAATGACATACATTGTTGAAGGATCTGTTACCTAATAAGAAATTAGTAATTAGTAATTTCAGTTGAAAACTGGAACTTGATTCTTCCTAGGAAATTTTGGGTCAAATCAAAGCCAGGTGCCTAGAACTCCATCCAAGTTTCCTTCATGGGAGTCAGGGTCTGTAATTGGGACGACCTCCACTGCCTTCCCATACTCATTAGCAGGAAGCTGGGTTGGAGTGAGGAACTGCACTCGGGTAATAGGATGCAAACACCCTAAGCAGCAGCTTGACTGGTTACTTCTGTTTTCTTTCGTTATCATTCTCTCTTCATTTATTTCTTGCTTGTTTGCACTAATTTTCCTTATGAGTGTGAATAAGCTTATAAGTTTTTTATTTTCAAACTCATTATCTCCTTCAACATCTGGTCTGTGAAAGACCTAATCAACATTGACACATTAACTCTGCTCCTAAATTTTGTTTCACATAACCACTTTTGGTATTGGTCTTTCATCAGAGCCATTTTTTTAATCTTAGTGATAAGAAATAGAATATTTCTATTTTCATTGTTTAGTGACCCAAATTGAGCATATGTAAAGTGTACACTTGCCCCTCATGATTGTGAGTCCCAGCATAATAAGTAAGTCCATTTAAGTCCTGCCATTCAGTTAACTAGAATTTTTGCTTAATTAACTGTGCAAGAGTGTATTTGACATTGGGCAAAATTGAAAACTAAATAAATATGACTGTAATATCAAAGAGTTTAAAAATAAATTAGGAAATATAATCCAGTAAAAAAGTGTGATATAAGAAAAATGTAATTGCACACTGAGGAAAATTACATATAAAACATATAACAAAAATTCACATCTCTGGATATTTTAGACTGGTTACTTCTCCTCAGATTTGTAGCAAGTAATTTACTAAACATGACCAATTTTTCTAATGAGATTTCTCATATTCCTATTTTCTTTTCATTATTACTAACTCCATTCTAAGATATTTAGCTTGACTCACAGAATAAGGTGATTTTCTTCATTGAGAAAGGCCATGTAATTGATTTCATGAACTGATTTTAAAATGTTATATTGACTCTTTTCTCCCTGGTTAATATATTTGATGATGATTACTGTTAGATGATTCCACATCATTCCTTTACCAATATCCCTCCTCAGTATTTCTATTTACACGAATATCACATCAACTTCAACAAGCAAGAATAGTTTTACTTCACCTATGTTTCTCATTTTGTTCTCCTTAGTTCTCTATTACAAGGGGACTTCAGAAAGTCTATGGAAACTATGTATTTAACAAAATTCTGAATGAATTTCAAAAACTTTTGCAGTAGTTAGAAATGTGCCAGGGGATTCCAATACAATCCCATTAAGATGGCATGTACCAATGCCATCTCACTAGTCCAAGTGATCAATTTCAGTTCACAATTGATCATACTGATAGGTCAAAGGGATCACACAAACAAGACTAGTGTCTGAGAATACTAACTGATAGAATAAAAAAAGGAGAGAACGATCCAACATGGGAAGCAGGATAATGTAAGCACATGTTAATACTGTTTATTTTGCCTAGATATTTTGGTTTTAGAACCCTAATCTAAAAGATTCATGGTTCCAAATGTAATATAAAAGTTTATACAACTATGTTGGAAACTTCAAACCAGTTGTTTTTATTTTCTGGTGATTTTATGTATTTCAGAGAATTTTCAAAAGAACTGGACATTGAAATGTGTTTAATCAATTTTTAAAAATGCAATTTAATAAACAAATTAAGGCAATCATCCACAATTAACATAGTTTCTTATATATTTTATTTATAGTAAGATTGCAAAGATGTGAAATGCAATGTTTTAAAAATATCCAGAAAGTGATGAAAAAGAAATTTTGACTTTATTTTTCCAGATAATTGCACCTGCTCTCCTCTTGACTTTAAATGGATACATACATAATTCATATTCAAATATGTTTTCATAGTGTCTAAAATATTCTTTATTTTAAATTGGACACAATTGGAAGATGAACTCACACTTTCAGTAGCATTTAAAACACAAATCATAATGCAAGAACATTTATTCCTCATGTATAGTTTTATATTCATATGATAATTTTACATTGGGGATATTAATATAAAGAATATGTGCAGTAAAACAAATTTAATTATGATTTTGCAAATGTAAGATACATGGATTTTTAAAAGCTTTCCTTAATAAAGTTTCTATTATGTTTTTTGCTTGGTTTGGTGTCTTCATATAACTCTTTGCTTGATTTATTTCCAGATTAAATTATAAGGAATTAGAGGGTGGGAAGCAAAGAAATAAGGGATATCATAAACCCCTAATACAAACAATTATTTCACAGCAAATTTCTTTTCCAAGGTTCAGTTGATTGTTAATGTAATTATAGCAAATATTTTAGCAATTATATGTTCAGTGCCTACAACATAGGCATAATGCATCATGTTTTCAATGCTTATAAAAATGTATGTCATGTAGTAGGTACTGTATAAGTATAGCTATGTGACACTTAATAGCAAGGATATGTCACTTAGTAACAAACAGCTGTATCAAGCAATTGATTTGGGCATCATTGGGTGACATACACAAACTAAGATGGCTATGAAGTCATTAGACAATATGATATTTTAGTATCCCTGTTGCATATGTAGTAGATGACTGTGTGCAACACATAACAAACGAGTTTGCTTAAATTCATGACATAGAGAAAAAAACAAGTGAGATTGTCAAAGAAATTACTTCTGCAGCATTTCATTCATTGATAATTCTTTCGGTAAGTATCTGGTGCCTAGTATTTGTCTTATAAGACCAAAGGGAACATGTTGAACATGATGAATTTCTTGGTACTGCAAATTTATATGTATCTGAGGGTACATAAAAAGAGCTAACGTGATTTTTAGATAAATTAAAGCATAATAAATTACATTAATTAAATGATAGAGAACTGGGTTAAATAATAACTGAGCAGTTTTTGGTTATAATATCTCCTCAAGCACTTTCTAGATATTCCAAGAGACAAGATATTGGTATGAGGACATTGATGGGAAAGGATTAGAGATACCATAAAGTAGATTAGAAACAAATCTGAGAAAAAAATTGCTTTTACTGAAGCCCAACTTTTCACCCTTTTATTATGTTTGGTCTGGGACCATGAATGAAATGTTCATGTCCATATTTTCATAAGTTAATTGATATTTAAAAAATACTCATTAAATCACTATTAAATATTGTACATTCCTGAAATCAGGAATCCTATTAAGGGAGTGGGGGATAAAATAACTTTCTTTCACCAGTATATATTGTTTTTACTGCTGTTTCTCAAGGTAGTCATAAGGACAGAAAAAATAAATGAAAGGGAAATGCAAAGCATAGTTACACACTAACAAAAAGTCTTTGCTTGGCCAAGCACTTCTTCTTGGTCCAGATGTCCATTTCCTTGTCCAATTTGGTTTGAGAAAAAGAACCGTGTTAAATCAGCTCATCAGAACCCTCCATCCTCTTTGTCTGATTATCATCTGTCTCTGGTCAGATACCTTACCCCTCTTCATCCCCCAGTGGGTGCCTGGTCATGCTGGTCAGTTTTCAGACAGTCCTGTGAGTGGTATTTAGCCACAATTTCTTGTATCCCTAATATCTGCTCCCCTCCTTTCTCCCCTTCACTGTCATACCTCCTTGTGGTGGTCCCTAAGCCTTTCAAGTTGGTCATTAATATAGTCTTTTTTACTATCCTTTAAGAATAAGTATCATTGTCTAATTTTCTCTTTCATAGTTACAGTGTCATAACTTAGATAGGACCAGACTCACCAGTGGGTGTCTGTTTTCTGGATTCCCAAACCGAGTTTATAGTTTGTGCAATTAATAATCTTTTATATTCCTAGAAACTGAACTCCCCATATTAAATAATGAATGGTTCATACCATACAGGAAGAATCCGCTACTAAGTACTCACAAGTGTTTGAGCTGGTCTTTAAAGAACAAAAGATGACTGAAAAAAAATGTGGGCACATAAGCAATCTGTTCTTTCCTAGGACAAGAAAAAACACAGAGTCATATACCTATATGCATATATATGTGTATATATAGGGAAATGTGATATTATATATATATATGTGTGTGTGTGTGTGTGTGTGTAGTACATTTGAGTATCAGCAAGAAGCTAAAGCAGAATGGGGAGTATATAGATGTGATAATTCTGGGGGCAGTATTTAATATCAATTGCTAACACACTTATCAAATAAGTTTTACTGACAGGCAAAGTGTTAAAGATATCACCGCCTTCTACAACAAAACATGGTGATAGCCCTAGGGGACTAAGAGTGCTTATTGCAGTGGCAGAGCTGTTTGCCAAGCTATTTGGAGAGAGCTTGTACAACAAAACATCTATCTGCCCTTTGACTGATTTAAGGCTGTGTGAGCATTCTATTTACCTAATATATGAGAAAAAAATGTGTAAGGGAAAACCTGTATAAATTGAATTGGAGTTCAAACCAAGATGTAGTTGTCAATTATAATAAGACTGTGAGTGCTGTGTGACCTTAGCTTGCAGCAATGAGCAGATTTTACAGTGATTCTAGAAGACATGAAAAAACAAATCATTATCTTTCACAAATATCAGCTCATAATATTGGAGTGTAGATCAAGATCTCTGAATAGCATAGAGAAAAGGTGCATTCTAATAAATATCACTTTCTGATGATCTCTGTCGGCATTAGAGTTGATTGACAACTAAATAGTAAGCATATTAAACTGTATATTGCCTTATTTTATAACTGAAAAATATAGGAAATGTGTTTTTTTTCAAAAATTGGAAAAACAAAGGGAAAAATGCAACATTTCAAAACACTTTTATTCCCTAGATACTCCAAAACGAGAACTTGATAATCTATCCAGCTCCAGGATAATGTCTTCAGTTCCAATTCAAACATTAAATGAAGGACAACAAATCCGACCACACAGTGAGGCTACTAAGAAATTTGTAGTGCTTGCAGAGCTAAGGGTAAATTGTTAAACTGGGCAAGAGGGAGAGAAATGCATTAACTCCTGTGGAAGAATAAAAAGTCCCTGGTTTGAGTCACAGAGAACAGACATGTCAAAATGCCCACTTGCCAACAAAGAGAAGAACGTTGCTCAACTAATCCTGCTTTCCTGCTTTTTAAATTTCTATTTATTTCATTTAAAGGCAGAGTTACAGAGAGGCAGAGAGAGAGAGAGAGAGAGAAAGAGAGATCTTCCATCTGCTGGTTTTACTTCCCAGATGGCCGCAAAGGCCAGAACTGCGCTGATTCAAAGCTAGTAGCCAAGAGTTTCTTCTGGGTCTCCCACGCGGGTGCAGGGACACAGGATCTGGGCCATCTTTTCCTGCTTTCCCAGGCCATAACAGAGAGCTGGATAGGAAGAGGAGCAGCTGAGACTCGAACTGGAGCCCATATGGGATGCTGGAAATGCAGGTGGTGGCTTTACTCACTATGTCACAGCATCGGCACCAACTAATCTTAAATAATAATTTATTTTACCTAAAAATTGGACATGTGTCTTAATTTGTTCCCTGAGAGAATTGCATTCTTTTTTGACTTTTGAAGAGAAATTATCAAAGGTTACTATGAATAGATATTCAGCAATAAAACTCAGGAAGCAATGATAGCCATTCTGTCCAGGATGAGGTAAAATCTCATTGTGGTATGTATCTGCATTTCCCTAATGGCCAGTGATCCTGAGCATTTTTTCATGTTGGCCATTTGTATTTCATCCTTTGAAAAATGCCTGTTGATATCCTTATACCATTTCTTAACTGGATTGCTGAATTTCTAAATCTTTTTAAAATTATTAGGATAAAATTTATATAGATCCATTCTCCAAACTGAAGTAACTTAATTTTGTATGTCTACATAAAAGAATAGACTAAGGTTTTGAGAACGTGATACAAAAATTATGATTTCCCATTTGTCTCTAAGTATTGTTTCTCAAATATTTCATATATTTAGTACTGAATTGGTAGCAGGCAATTTTGGTTTAAGATTTTGTTCTCTCACATAATGACTTTGTGAAGTTAAGCCTGCACTTATAGAGTATTTTATATTCTATAAAATAAAAAGAAGCTCTTCCACACCTATGAAACAAGATTGAAAATACATAGTCTTTCTAGCTGATATTATTTTTTTAAAACAAGAAAAATTATGAGTGTGAACCTCTTGATAAACAATGAAATGTTAAGGAAGCAAGGCAGTATATGATTTTTGTTACAATCTTTAAAATTTTAAAATACATGATTTTTTAGAATGTAGACAAGATCCTGTATAGCAAGAATCAACAAAAATTGAGATTTTAAAGCCTCACTCTGTCAATTAAAATTTCATCATGAATCCTCAGAAAATACTAATGATGAGCTCCCTGAACAATAAACCCAGTGACAAAGCCACAAGTTGTTATGTAAGATTACTGACTATCTACTTTTGCAGTAATTCTCTTTATTGCTTTAAAGAAAAATTATGTCAAGGTTTTCAGTTGCTCTTGGACACTGATTGCCAAACCAACCCATTCTTCCAAATCTGAGTAAACTAAGGATAGCTAACTACTGCAAGCTATTTTTCAATGAAAAGGATTAGATTTGTCTCTGATGGGTCTGACTTGTGATATGGATTTCCAATGGGTTGAGATTTTGCCAGTAAGTGGGTGACTTTCTAAGAGTCGCTGCTTTCTGAGGGTTCAGAACATCCTGTATTCGTGAAATGGAACACAGTATCTTGCATAAGAAACTCTGCTTGGCCGGCGCCGTAGCTCAATAGGCTAATCCTCCACCTTGCGGCGCCGGCACACCGGGTTCTAGTCCCGGTCGGGGTGCCGGATTCTGTCCCGGTTGCCCCTCTTCCAGGCCAGCTCTCTGCTATGGCCAGGGAGTGCAGTGGAGGATGGCCCAGGTGCTTGGGCCCTGCACCCCATGGGAGACCAGGAAAAGCACCTGGATCCTGGCTCCTGCCATCGGATCAGCACGGTGTGCCGGCTGCAGCGGCGGCCATTGGAGGGTGAACCAACGGCAAAGGAAGACCTTTCTCTCTCTGTCTCTCTCTCTCACTGTCCACTCTGCCTGTCAAAAAAAAAAAAAAAAAAAAAAAAAAAAAAAAAAAAAAAGAAAGAAACTCTGCTGAACAACTATCCTGACAGACTCTGAAATGTTTAACGGTATGCCTAATAAGCGGAACCATTTCCATTATTTTTCTGCACAGAATCTTTGCTTCAAAGTTCTTGTAATAGCAGTAGATAACATTTCAGCAAGTTGCATAAGCACATTGCATATATTAATACTTCTAATTTGCACAAAAACATATGAAATGACTAATATTGCACTCAATTTGAGATGTAGAAACAGATTATTTTGTTCAAGTTTGCACAGCCAGTGACAGAACAAATATTCAAACCCAGGAAAGCTGTCTAATTTTGGAAACTGATCCCAAAATAACTATGCTATACTGCTACATAGGATCCAATGAGGTTTAACCAAACAGAAAAATGAAATAGTGTGAGTTAAATATTCCACTTTAATGTATGTGTTCTTACTTATTTTACTTTCCTGAACTTAGAAGGACGTATTAAAGTCTTCCTATCCACAGATGGTGGCCACTTTTTAAAGCTACCTATAAACCAGAACACTTGACAGAAACTTTCAGATTTCAGTGAAATGCATGTATGGATGAGGTTATTCTTAATTCTTCTACATAGAGTCCAGAGACAGGCATGTACAAGGGGATACTCCAGAGAATCTCTTCCCTTTATATTCACAGTAAAAGTATGTGAGATTATTTCTTATTCCATAGTCTATGCTTTACATGGTATTCTAAAAATGAAGGAAATATGTATAATTAGGTAAAACTGATAAGATAGACATTCAATTTAGTTTTGAAATTGAATTTCAACTTGTTTCTCTAAAGAGATCACCATTATTTATATAAATAATACAAAAGTACATCTGTTATTTAGCTTTGTGTGAGACTTTCCATATCATTGAGGTTTAGGGAATACCACTTAGGGGGAAAAAGCAATCTTAAGGTTATCATATAAGTGACAAAGACATTAATCTGACAAGATATGCTCAAGAGACCCAAGATGCAGCTGCAGAAATCCTTTTGGCTCCCTCACCCATAATTTCACAGAGCTTAGTATAATTAACACACTTCATGGGATTTAAGTAACATTTGTTGCTTCTCTATCAGAATGCAAATTTGAGAATGATATGGATCTGCACAGGAGACAGGAACAACTGTTCTAGAGGTAATAACTTGTACACCACTTCCCAATGCAGGAAGAGGTGACACGTACAGCATCACTCAGGTTTTATTAGTGAGTTAACATATGTTTTATAGCAGCTACAAACACTAAAACCAGATATGTCATAAAATTAACTAAAATGAAATGGTTTATTGTCATTTTGGAATTCTTAGTCTTCATTTTCTTAAAAGCTATATTAAATAATCAGGCCTGCTGTTGTCTGAGTGTATAGGTGTGGATAAATGAGAGTACTATCATCAAAACAATAAAGAATCTCACTAGGTCAGCAGCTTCTGTTTGGACAGGAAGACATTATCTCAACACTAGGATGTAATTACTGTTAGGAGTATGTGTGTGTGCTTCTGGGTGGGTGCACATTAAACAGTGGCATTACAGTGAAGCTTTCTGACCCTGGAAATAGAATACTCCAATGTGCCTTATCCATACAAAATGAAAGGAATAAAACCAAGTCCCTCAGGTTAAATCAAGGTGAGGCATCCTGATTTATTTATTTATTTATTTCTTCCTTCGTCCGCCAACCCCAACTCCATTCTGGAGTTTGCCTAAAGAAAAAAAGTCTAATAATCTAGTATTATAAAACCTTTTATACTGCTTTTACCTAAAAAAGTCAGATGTAAATGAATAAACATACAAGAACATCTTCTGGTATGTGTGTAATATATTTGTGCGTTATATACTTATAATATGTATAAAGAAACAGACATACTCTACATATGTTGTAGTGCTTCAGAATTTTATTTAACTTCTTTGTCTACAGTAATTGTCTACAGTAATTCTACTGATGAAGTTTGCTCACATCTGTTGCTCTCTCATTTAACAGAAGAATTAAAAAAACATTTAAATTGAGAAACATGCTACAAATCAAGTTTTCCTTAATGTGCTAGATTTGGCAGTACTCTGCTCCAAGAGAGTTCTCCTACGCTTTTATACAGATAAAACTGTATTGAAGACTCATTTATCCCATATGCCTCGTATTTTTATTTAACCATAGACAAATTATTTTAAGCTTTCAAGATCATTTTAGGGTACTACAGAAGAACTGCTTTATACCAATAGTAGATTTCAAAAATAAGTTATGAGAAATGTAGTGGTTAAGCTAGTATGAACGGCATACTGAATAAAATCAAAGTCTCATTATCGTATCACATGAAAAGCAGATATGAGCCCCTAAGTAGAAATGGTGCTTTTGAATTCTAAACTTTACTCTATAGACCGTATATCAAAGCATATTGAAAAGGAGAAATCTACTAGAAAGAATAAGAAATGAAGTCTATGTAGAAGTTAAGCTTTCTTGTAAGTTGTCAAAGGGAAGTATACCACTACTGAAGTAAGTAGAGTTGGGAAAAAAGTAAAAGGAACACATGCAGTTCTACTCCAAGTGCAGAACTCATGGAGAGATAAGCTTGAACCATATGTCAACCAATGCCCTGCTTTCTTCATCAAAAATGTCTTGCTAACCATAATGAAAGAGGGTTCTGAGAAACTAAAAAGTGAGCTAAGTGATTTTGGTCATTTACATTTTGCTGCAAGCTCTTTTACAAGTTATACACTAAAAACAAAAGCTACAATCAGTAGCCAGTCCACAAGCATAATTTGATTTACTCTGAAAAGATATTCCAAGTTTCAAATGATCAAACTACAAAAAATATTTCCTGCAGTTAGAGAAGGAAAATAAGGTACAAAAAAGAATATTAGAATTTTGATATAAATATTTTCAGCTTTTAAAATTTTACTTTAATGAAGCATTTAAATAACGTGTGATTAGTAACAATTTATATTTTGATTCCCAATATCTGTGATGAACATAGAAAAAAAAACACATCTTAACAAAATATTAGTTAATCAAATACAACAGCACATCAGGAAGATCATTCACTTGGACCACATAGGATTCATCAATACATGTGATATATCACATGAACAAACTAAGGATAAAAAAACATGGTTATCTCAATAGATGGGTAGAAATGATTTAATAAAATACAACACTGCTTCATGATGAAAACCTTAAGAAAGTTGAGTATAAAAGGAACATTCCTCAACACAATCATGGCAATTTATGACAAACCTATGTCCAGCATCCTGCTGAATCTGGGAAAGTTGGAATCATTCCCACTAACATCCAGAACCAGACAAGGATGCCCACTTTCACCATTGCTATTCAATGTAGTCCTGGGAATTTTAGTCAGAGCAATTAGGTGAGAAAAAGAAATCAAAGGGATACAAATTGGAAAGGAAGAAGTCAAACTATCCCTATTTGCAGATGGTAAGAGTATGTAGGGGATCCAAAAGACTCCACTGAGAGACTATTGGAACTCATAAAAAAGTTTGGCAATGGAAAGATATAATTAAATTAAATTAAATTAAATAACACAATGTCAATGACCTAGTGATAGTAATTTTGATAAAAGTTATTACACATTTATATATATAGATAGATAGAGAGAGAGAGAGATAGATTTATTTATTTATTTAAATGTCAGAGTTACAGAGAGGCAGAGGCAGAGAGAGAGTCATCTTCCATCCACTGGAAAGTCATCTTCCATCCACTCTGCAACAGCTGGAGCTGGGCCAATCTGAAGCCAGGAGCCAGGAACTTCTTCTGGGTCTCCTACATGGGTGCAGGGCCGAAGGACTTGGGCCATCTTCTACTGCTTTCCCAGGCCATAGCAGAGAGCTGGATTGGAAGAGGAGAAGCTGGACATGAACCAGTGACCACATGGGATGCCTGCACTGCAAGCAGTGGCATTACCTGCTACACAACAGTGTTAGTCTCTATTACATATTTTTTTAAGTCACATCTAAAATTTAAGTGTGTTCATAGGGTAAAATCTCTTGAAAATCATTTCAGAAACACTCTCAGATGTATTCTCATTCACACAATTTTATGATTCTCAGACACTTGCCTCTAGATTATCAATATCGTTTAACAGTCTGAGATTTACTCTATGATAAAGCCAAGTTTTTGTCTACAAACTACACTTAAAAACCAAGTGAAAGGAAATTGTTTTCCTTTTTATTCGTAACAACTGACAGAGATCAATTTAATTATGCATAAACTGGATTATTTTCAGATATTATAACTTGAATACTAATTTTTTTTTTGGCAGGCAGAGTGGACCGTGAAAGAGAGAGACAGAGAGAGAGGTCTTCCTTTTTCCGTTGGTTCACCCCTCAATGGCCACTGTGGCTGGCGCACTGTGGCCGGCGCACCGTGCTAATCCAAAGCCAGGAGCCAGGTGCTTCTCCTGTACTCCCATGTGGATGCAGGGCCCAAGGACCTGGGTCACCCTCCACTTCCTTCTCGGGCCACAGCAGAGAGCTGGACTGGAAGAGGGGCAACCGGGACAGAATCCAGTGCCCCGACCAGGATTAGAACCCCGGGGTGCTGGCGCCGCAGGTGGAGGATTAGCCTATTGAGCCATGACTCCGGCCCTTATAACTTGAATATTAGTCAGGTTTTTACCTCATATTTTTTCATCATTTAAATGGGAAAGAGTTAATATTTTATCAAATGGGAGTTAATATTTTATTCAACATAATAGCTATTATTCTTTTATTTACTAAGAAATACCATGTTTCTCCACCTCCAGACTAATATGGGCTAGGTCTTGGCTAATGGCTTAAACTTTCCAAATTAATTCAACTTGCAACAAAAATTTCAGTTACAGATGAGACCAAAGAGTTTAATCAATGTGTGAGAAGTCAAGAATTGTGCACATGTGACAACTGATCACTTCAGTATCAATTTTAAGTTTGGCTTTTGTCATATTATCCTTCTCTCTTCTCTACCTGATAACTATTCTAAAGGGAATTCTAGTTTGCAGATTAAATTTTTTTTCTTTTCTTTTTGACAGGCAGAGTGGACAGTGAGAGAGTGAGACAGAGAGAAAGGTCTTCCTTTGCTGTTGGTTCACCCTCCAGCGGCAGCCGCGGCCAGCGCGCTGCGGCCGGTGCACTGCGCTGATCTGATGGCAGGAGCCAGGTACTTATCCTGGTCTCCCATGGGGTGCAGGGCCCAAGGACTTGGGCCATCCTCCACTGCACTCCCTTGGCCACAGCAGAGAGCTGGCCTGGAAGAGGGGCAACCAGGACAGAATCTGGCGCCCCAACTGGGACTAGAACCTGGTGTGCCAGTGCCGCAAGGCGGAGGATTAGCCTAGTGAGCCACGGTGCCGGCCTTGCAGATTAAATTTACAAAAATTATATTACTATCTTTTAAGATACAATAAATTTTTGATATTTAAAACACCAAGTAAATAAAAGAAATTCTCATTGTAATAAGATTTCAGAATTATTTTCTAATCTACATTTTGTTCCAGGGTCTACATGCCTAGGCACATATGGAGGTTAGTGGCTTGTCTTCCTGTCCATCCCAATTCTATTTTTTACATGAGGAAATAAAAGGCCAACTGGAAGTAAACTACCTGAGGAAGATCATTGCCTATGCACAAGTGTTGTTTAATAAAAACTGTCTAGGCTTGCAAAGAAGAGAACTTAGTGCATCCCAGACTTATCACATTTTCCTGATTCAATCCTCTGAAATTTTATAGTTTTCAAATAGAAGGCCTGAAAATTAAGTCAGGGAAAAATGATTTTTACATCAATTGCACTTTTGATGAAATTTGAGAAATCAAAGTGGAGTTTGAATTTCTGATTTCTGCAGCAGAAAGCGTTATTACTTGCCATCTCCGTGCCATCAGAAGATAGCACCAAGGACAATAATTAACTCCTTTGACACAGTCCAACACTGTTGACAAATGCATCAGTCATCATCCTCAAGGCTGATGACAACTCTAGTGGGCTGGTGACTTGCTGCTTTTGACATAGTCATTAATAGCCAGCAGGAAGAATGAGGGATTGGAGTATTTAGATAGTTCCCAAAACTAGAGAGGTTAGAGTCAAAGACCTGCTATAGATTTCTGCTGTTATCTGATGTAAAAAATCCTCTTTCTTTCTCCTTCCAGAGTCCATGGCTCAGTAAATAAGTGCCACATCATTACAGTGTTAGTAGGAAATGCCAAACTCAAGGTTCAAAACTTTGTTAAAACCTAGGTTTTGTTGATTCTGATACAATTGCATGAGTATCACTACACTAAAATATAGATCATAGAGATCCAATAACTTTATTGGATATTATTCTAGAAAAAATAATTATAAATATTATGAATGGTTTGAGTCTATTATTAGGCAACTTTTAAGGAAATTTTCCATCATGAAGCATTTTCTTCCAATATCCTTAGGATATTATGATGTATCTTATATAGCTTTGCAATCACTATGGAGAAATTCAAGACAAGGAGAGATTTTATAAAAAAGGAGAAAAGCCTTGTTGTGTTTCCTAAGAGATGTCGAAATAATCAATCTGTATTCATAAGTGAATAAACCTGCAATCTAAAATAAATAAATACACAAAACAAAAAGATTTTAAAATGCTAATTCAATGGCAAAAAATTAATACTTGGCATGCAGTAGGCTTTCAAAAATGCTTACATAATAATATTAATATCTAACTCATGAATAACATTTGGTCTCCTAGTCAGAACTAAGTATAATCCACTAGTTTGGCTTCACTTGTTTTAATCAAGGATGCTTTCGATTTCCCTGCAGACTCAATTGGGAAAGCTTTTACATAGCATCATGTAGTATCAGAAATACTCTCTCCTATAGCGGCAGGTGGGACACATGGTATGTTTCCTTTTTCTTGTTCCTCTCTCTCCATAGACTTTTGACTTCCAGTATTCCTACCTATCCTCCCATTTGAACTACCTTCCCTAAGAACTCAGTAATTATTGACCAACTAGTTTTTAATTAGAAGGAGCATATCTTTGAATTCTACTAAGCAGACAATCTATTCAGTAATCCTTAATCAGAATTTCAGGACTCAGGGCACTTCAATTAATTTACTCTTTAAAGATGAAAACAGATTGCCCATCAGGAAAGGAAAAGTTTAAATGCACTTTTATAAGAAGCTTAACGGGTTCACCAGGCATTTATAAAGCCTTAGGGCTAGGAGGAAAAAAAAAAACATTCTGATAAATTAAGTATGTACAACTGAAGTGTAGCATATATTTTCTTCTAATTACATTTTATTATATAAATACAAAACTGCTGGAGTTTCATATCCAGAATGATGGATGATTATCTCTGAAAATTATACAAACTTACTGAGATGAAACCCAAATACTCCTCTTTACTTTGATATTTTAAACTTTCATCTAAGCACCTATATATTATCCACTTAGATGCATTTAATTTTTGAAACTCATTATCAAATATTAAATTATATTACCATTTCACCTTTCTTTTTGAATCATTATTCTCTCTGGTATCTCAAAATATTTTGATAATGAAGTTTTTCAGGACACAATTATGAGGAATGGGTTCACCAGAAAGATAATCATGAGGTATATTTATCCAATTACTTGATAATGTGATAGCAATTTACATTTAATCCCAAAGTCTATTTGTGAGTGATATTTTTCATTCTATTTATATATAATAAACTATTATTATAACCCATTGGTTATTTTCTCCTTTATTTATATTACAATTTCCTTCTGAAATTGTTTTTTTTTTTTTCACTACATGCTTCTAACTGTTGGGCTTTTCCGAAGTAAAATTTACTTTAAAAATTCCCTATATGATATTTAGTTCAATCAAGTGACCTCATGCTTCCTTCTAGAGTGCCTTGAGTATAGTAGGTGTTCAATAAGTGGGAATATTTATGATACATTTATATAATTCCAACCAGTGTGTCCCATGGTGAAAGTATTTATGCACTCTTAAGATGCTATAAAATTATCTTCTCCATTAATTTACTAGTTAGCAAAATAAGGATTACATGTAGTAATAACTCTGTCAAAGATAGTCAAGACACAACTTTAAAATCCAACATAGAGACTTTGAAAATCATTAATTTTATGTAGCCTTTTGTAAGCTGTGGAGTATTACTATACCCCTTGAGTATTTTCTAATGAAAGGTGGGAGGAGGCTACATTGTTTTTCTTGAAGAACATTTTATAATGCCACAACATTTCCAGCAGCAACTGTTTTTGATTACACCAATAATTATTTGAACAGTCTTTAATCATAATTTTCCCTCATATTTACAAAAACATGCATTTCTAAGTATGAAAATATTTATGTATACCTCAGAATATGTACAAAATAGATAAATAATAAAAGCATATTATACATTTTTAAAAATAGTAAATTTAAATTTATTAAAATTAAAAAGTTCTGCCATGCAAAAGGCACTATTGGAATAATAAAAGACAAGAAACAGAATTAAAAACTTTCCTGGGGACGGCACTGTGGCACAGCGGGTTAAAGCCCTGGCCTGAAGCTCCAGCATTCTATATGGACGCCGGTTCTAGTCCCGGCTGCTCCTCTTCCCATCCAGCTCTCTGCTATGGCCTGAGATAGCAGTAGAAGATGGCCCAAGTCCTTGGGCTCCTGCAACCACCAGGGAGACCCGGAAGAAGCTCCTGGCTTCAGGTTGGCTCAGCACTGTCCGTTGAGGCCATCTGGGGAGTGAACCAGCGGATGCAAGACCTTTCTCTGCTTCTACCTCTCTCTGTAACTCTGTCTTTCAAGTAAATAAAAATAAATCTTTAAAAAAAATTTTCTACCACACACACACAAAGACTTTGTACATATAATATACAAAGACTTTGTACATAGAATAAACAAAACCTAACAATTAAAAAACAACCTAATTTTTAAAATGGACAAATATATGAACAGAAACCTAACAGGTAACAAATGAGAACATATAAAGATTCTCAATATCATTATTCATTGAAGAAAATACAAATGCAAATTATGATGAAATACAGCTACCTACCTAAAGAGTAGCTAAAATTAAAAAAGATTGATGATATCAGATTCTTTCAAGGATAAGAACAACCATAACTCTCACATATTGTTAGTAAGAATGCAATATGTCAAAGTCACTTTGAAAAACATTTTTGGCAATTGCTTACAAAGTTAAACATATACTTACCAAATGACCCCACAATCTCATTCAAGGGCAATGAAAATTTATGTTTATGTAAAAATTGAACACTCATGTTTATAGTGCCTTTATTTATAATATCTCCAAACTGAATACAACCTGAATGTCCTTCATTGTTGAATAGATAAACAAGCTCTGGTGTACATTCAGCACTAGAGAAGAATAATCTAGTGATACATACTACATCAGGAATGAATCTCAAATATATTATGCTAAGTAGAAGAATCAGGATTCAAGAGATAGACTCATTGACTGTATGCTTCCATTTATATAAAATTCTAAATGATGTGATAAGAACAGAAATAGATAACTACTTGCCAATAGATGTGGAAAGGAGGAGGCATGGACTATTGAACATCTCATGGGAATTTCTTGGGGTAAAAAAGCAGCTATGTATCATGATGGTTATAATCATAACACATTTGTTGGTATCAAATTTATAGCACTGGGTACCAAAATGAGTTGGTTCTACTTTATGTAAAGAAAGAAAAAGACATCATAATACAAGACAGATTGGCAGCAAGTATATTTAAGCATAAGATCTACATTCAAAATTGGTAGGCTCTAATTCATCAAAATTTCTTAATAGGCATTTTTAATAAATAAAAACTACAAAATACAATGTAAAAATTCTTATAGTTTAGGTATACGTAAAACACAATGTAAAAGGAGATGAAACAATTCTAAATATAACTGATATCAAAGAAATGTACTCAAGCCTATAGTACAATTATAGAATAGTTTCTAATGTATTGAACTCCAAAGAATGCTAAAAATGCCAAAAGTCCCAGTTTATATTCCCTGATAAACTATTAATTAATAATTTTATTCTAGGTTGCAGAATGATTGTACTAGAAAATAACCAGTTTTAACTTTGTTGAACCCACTATTGTTCATATATAATTATCCATGGAGTTCTAAATTAGTAACATTTGATAGTAAATAATGTTGAGAAATGGATGTAAACTATTTCCATTTTAACAATATAAATATATACTTTGGTGTTTGTTTATGAGAGTTTTAAGAATGATGATTACTAGAAGTTTTTGGGTTTTTGACTACTATACTTATCAATAAACTACTCTTAATAACTCTGTTAAAAACTTTAAAATGCAGTATGAATGATTTATATTTGACTGAGTGACAAATACAGTTAAGTGAGAAATATTGAATAACTGCTATAGACAAATATGTTAGATTCTAGGAAGACAATTATTAAAAATAATATAGATTCGTTTGAAGGCAAAGTATGCAACGTTGAACTTGGCAGTACTGTTTTATTAAAGGAAAATTAAAGGCCACATACTATGCAACTTTTAAAAAGAGTTGAACCAGGAGCAGATATTGTGGTGTAGTAAGTTAAGCCACTGCCTCCATGGCCAGCATCACATATGGGTGCCATTTTGAGTCCCAGCTGCTTCACTTTTGATCCAGTTTCCTCCTAATGTGCTTGGGAAAGTGGTGGAGAGTGGCCCAACATCTTGGGTCCTTACACCTATGTGGGAGACCTACATGATGCTCCTGGCTCATGGCTTCTACCTGGCCCAGTCCCAGCAACCATTTGGGGAGTAAACCAGTAAATGGAAGATCTCTGTCTCCCTGTGTCTCCCTTTCTCTCTCTTGCAACTCAGCCTTTCAAACAAATAAAATGCCTTTAAAAAAGGATAGAACTAAATTATAAATAAGGGGTTTATAAGACAATAAATCCATAAATCAACATAAAATATTTCACATATATTTAATTTTCCCTGTAAAGTATAACCTTACGGAAGAATCTTGATCTTTGCTAATGATTAACATCATTGTTCACTTCATTACTGTCTAATAATTCATAATATTGTCCTTCACCAAGATCTAATGCCTTATCTTTTATGCCCCTTTCTGACCCAAATTCTGATGTCTATAAAATCTGATATACTGAATAGGTAGAACTTTTTGTTTTTCCTGTAAGATTTCTCTTCTGAATAGTTATCACAATTATAGCCTCAAATATATTTGATCTTAAATAGCACTTGATTTATTTCAAGGAAAACAGATCATTTAATCACCATATATCTAATGAAAATAGTATAAATTAGTCAACGTTGTATCAAAGCATTAAGATTAAAATTTACATAGATTTTTGTGTAAATGTTGTCTATGGTAGTAAGCCTGTCTTCACATTGCAGATCTGAGCAGTGCTCTGCTCTGTTGTATGAGTGTATCCAGACACAATTTTCATATGATTCCAAAATATGTACCTGATATATTCATTTTTATTTAAGGCTAAAAACATAGCACATTTTATACTATCTTGAGGATAATATTTTAAACTGAAAATGGATTTGCTTTGTCATTATATTTTCTTACGTTTTTAGTTTTCCTCCCTGTGTTATTTATTTTTAAATGAATTCACTTCTAAACCTGAAATGCTAATTCTGTTACAGACTTAGTTTAATTTATTTGACCTATTTAGCTTCCTTGAATTTAGTTTTAGTTTCCTGGTTAGACATGTGAAAGACAGTGAGGAGAGTTATTCAACCTCAAATCTGCCACCTGATTTCCTGAAATAATCACACCTACTGTTTTAGTGTCTTGGTGAAAATGGGGCAGGGTTTCCCATTTCTAGGCAAGTATTCATAGAATTACAGCACAGGAAAAACATCAAGAGATCACCCAATTTCTTATTTTGCTAGAGAATTTTTTTTATCAGACATTTCAGGACAATAAAGCACCAAAACTCAGTTTTGAATCAATTTTGGATCACATCATTATAAAAGTTAATTTTCCCTTGTTTATCATTATGTGTGGAGGGCATAGTACAACATCTAAGTGTCAGTATAACAGAAAATTGTCAATATGCGTAAAAAGGCAGAAGAACATTTAAAAATCTAATGGCATAGAATCCATAAATGGTACTGAGTGAAAACTAATTGACCAGAACTCAGTTGACTGAATAAGTTTTCTAGAAAAGTGACATTGCTACATGTAACACATTGGATTTCCTGCATGATAACCAAGACTTCTATATCCCCAATCTTTAACAAACACATAGCCCAGAACTTTTATTTTTTTTTCCTTTTTCTAATCCTTTTGGTTGTGGTTGCTGAGTGACTCTGAAATCCAAGTTATTTTTGAAATAAATCACAGAAATCTAGAGTTGAAACAGATACTGGAAGTAGCCTTATACTCAAATATGTCTCTTTTACTACCAGATGATAAAACAAATAGCTAAACTTCTTACATACTACAACCAAGTTCAGCCAGGTAACCAAAGAAGAATAAAATGATTCAGACATCAGGAAGTAGCATGATACATTACCAAGATGAATTAAATTCAAGTAAACAGGACAATTTTAAGCTCATGACACGTGTCAAAAGTTTGCTGAAAATAAACAAAATAGCACAAGGACAAAATTTATTACCTGAACCCAGTTAGTGAGAACAATGATACACATTCTTTATAATTCATTAGATAGATGGATAAACAGGAAACACAATCAGTAGAAGATGACCCTAAACTAAACAGCATCTTCTACTAGAAGATGGCCCCTGCACCCACGTGGGAGACCCGGAAGGAGCTCCTGGCTCTTGGCTTCGGATTGGTGCAGCTTGGGCTGTTGCGGCCAACTGGGGAGTGAACCAGTGGATGGAAGACCACTCTCTTTTTCTCTCTCTCTGCCACTCCTCTCTCTGTGTAACTGTGACTTTCAAATAAATAAAATAAATCTATAAAAAAAAAAGAATGTATGAGGGTGGAAATGAATTGAAGTCGGAACAACAGAAAGACAAAGAAGTGATTGAACAATCAACAGGCTAGAAAACTTAAAGGTACATTTTGCCTGGTCCTAAAAGATCATTATTTACTTCTCATTCAACAGTTTTGCACAAATCACTCTACTTCTCTAAGCTTTGGCTTCATTAAGAGTAAAAGTCAAAAATCAGTGAAATATTTATTGGACTCCCATATATGGAGCTTTTTTTCAGACCTTAAAGACCCAGATTTAATAAGCCATAGTTTCTTCCTTTAAGGAGGCACAAATAAAGATATAATATCAAAATGTAATTTTCTGTTCTAAAATTCAAAATTAAAATGAATAATTTTGTTTAATAAAAGCAATCAAAATGTACTGTACACTAGATTTACAGGATGAGAATTAGTAAGGTCCACGAGTTTTCCAGTCAAGACAAATGTGATTTAAACTATTTTATTTCCTTAATTCTGAAAAGGTAATTAATAACTACTTTTCTTCCTCTGAAGAATGTGAATAATCAGTGTTCATTTAATAATCTACACCACTTATTTATTGCTTTCTTTTTATTGTTTATTCACCATCACATGTCTTAGTGTCCAAGACAGTACCCTGCCCAGTAGGCATTCAAATATTTGTTGAATAGAATTATGGAATGGTAAAACATGATACGTTTAATGTGCTCACATTTTATTTATTTATTTATTTATTTATTTATTTACTTATTTTGTAGGAAAGAATCTTACTAAACAGCATAGGAGAAGTGATTCAAAATACTCAAGACAGATTAACACACAGTGTGACTCCAAACTGCCATTTAGTATGCATTGTATTGTAGGCTATAAAAACCACACCCCCTTCGGAATGCTTTTTTTTTTTTTTTACAGTTTTAGCATTTTTTTTAGTAAATCAAATTTCCAAAGTACAGTTTATGGATTACAATGGCTCCCCCCCCCCATAATTTCCCTCCCACTCACACCCCCCCATCTCTCGCTCCCTCTCCCATTCCATTCACATCAAGATTCATTTTCAATTCTCTTTATTTACAGAAGATCAATTCAGTATATATTAAGTAAAGATTTCATCAGTTTGCACCTACACAGAAAAACAAAGTGTACAATACTGTTTCAGTACTAGTTATAGCATTACTTCACATTGCACAACATGTTAAGGACAGAGATCCCAGATGATGAGTAAGTGCACAGTGACTCCTGTTGTTGACTTAACAATTTGACACTCTTGTTTATGGCCTCAGTAATCTCCCTAGGCTCTAGCCATGAGTTGCCAAGGCTATGGAAGCCTTTTGCGTTCGCCGACTTGGATCTTATTCCAACAGGGTCATAGTCAAAGTGGAAGTTCTCTCCTCCATTCAGAGAAAGGTACCTCCTTCTTTGATGGCCTGTTCTTTCCACTGGGATCTCACTCACAGAGATCTTTCATTCATTTAGGTCTTCTTTTTTTTTCCAGAGTGTCTTGGCTTTCCATGCCTAAAATACTCTCATGGGCTCTTCAGCCAGGTCTGAATGCCTTAAGGGCTGATTCTGAGGCCAGAGTGCTATTTAGGACATCTGCCATTCTATGAGTCTGCTGTGTATCCCGCTTCCCATGTTGGGTCATTCTCTCCCTTTCTGACTCTATCAGTTAGTATTAGCAGACACTAGTCTTGTTTGTGTGATCCCTTTGACTCTTAGACGTTTCAGTGTAATCAATTGTGAACAGAAATTGATCACTTGGACTAGAGAGATGGCATTGGTACATGCCACCTTGATGGGATTGTATTGGAATCCCCTGGCACATTTCTAACTCCACCATTTGGGGCAAGTCCGATTGAGCATGTCCCAAATTGTACATCTCCTCCCTCTCTTATTCCCACTCTTATATTTAACAGGGATCACTTTTCAGTTAAATTTCAACACCTAAGAATAATTGTGTGTTAATTACAGAGTTCAACCAATGGTACTAGAACAAGAAAATACTAAAATGGATAAAGTATTACATTGTACATCAACAGTCAGGAAGGACAAGGGCTGATCAAGTCACTGTTTCTCATAGTGTCCATTTCACTTCAACAGGTTTCCCCTTTGGTGCTCAGTTAGTTGTCGCCGATCAGGGAGAACATATGATATTTGTTCCTTTAGGACTGGCTTAATTCACTCAGCATGATGTTTTGCAGATTCCTCCATCTTGTTGCAAATGACTGGGTTTCATTGTTTTTGACTGCTGTATAGTATTCTATAGAGTACATGTCTCATAATTTCTTTATCCAGTCTACTGTTGATGGGCATTTGGGTTGGTTCCAGGTCTTAGCTATTGTGAATTGAGCTGCAATAAACATTAAGGTGCAGACAGCTTTTTTGTTTGCCAATTTCATTTCTTTTGGGTAAATTCCAAGGAGTGGGATTGCTGGGTTGTATGGTAGGGTTATATTCAGGTTTCTGAGGAATCTCCAGACTGATTTCCATAGTCGCTTAACCAGTTTTAATTCCCACCAACAGTGGGTTAGTGTCCCTTTTTCCCTACATCCTCGCCAGCACCTGTTGTTGGTAGATTTCTGAATGTGAGCCATTCTAACTGGGGTGAGGTGAAACCTCATTGTGGTTTTGATTTGCATTTCCCTGATTGCTAGTGACCTTGAACATTTTTTCATGTGTCCTTGGCCATTATGATTTCCTCTTTTGTAAAATGTCTATTGAGGTCCTTGGCCCATCTCTTAAGTGATTTGTTTGTTTTGATGTTGTGGAGTTTCTTGATTTCTTTGTAGATTCTGGTTATCAACCCTTTATCTGTTGCATAGTTTGCAAATATTTTTCCCATTCTGTCAGTTGCCTCTTCACTTTCCTGACTGTTTCTTTTGCAGTACAGAAACTTCTCAATTTGATGTAATCCCAAATGTTAATTTTGGCTTTGACTGCCTGTGCTACTGGGGTCTTTTCCAAGAAGTCTTTGCCAGTACCTAAATCTTGCAGGGTTTTTCCAATGCTCTCTAATAATTTGATGGTGTTGGGTCGTAGATTTAAGTCTTTAATCCATGTTGAGTGAATTTTTGTGTAAGGTGCAAGGTAGGTGTGGGGAGCAACCCGGACTAGACTAAGTTACTGGAATTAAGACTTATTCTGTGCATCTGCTCTCCCACAATATGGCGCTGAGAAGGGAAGCAGCTTCTACACAGCTGCCTCCAGTTCAACCAATAAACTGTAGGACCTGCTCCTGATTGCAGGAGAGCAGCATGCTTGGCGTGTGGGCATCCGAGTTGGGATTGGCGGAGGAGGACTATAATGGAGGAGAGAGACGGCATGCACCAGGAACATCTAAGGGGGAACATCTATCTGAAGGAACACCTGTGCAGCCCCTGAGAGAGCCGGCCGGCGGTGTGCCGCTCCCCCACGGAAGTGGGGAATGTGGCAGGGGGAACCGCCCTTCCACGGAGGTGGAAGGGTTGGTAGCCAACCCGGGAAGGACCAGCAGCCAACCCGGGAAGGACCAGTAGCCAACCCGGGAAGAACCAGCAGCAAACCCGGGGAGGGCCGAGCAGACGAAAGAACAACGCAGGGTCCTGTGTCGTTCCTCCACGAAGAGGGGGAGCGACAGTAGGGGTCTTGCTTCATGATTCTGCATGTGGAATTCCAATGTTCCCAGCACCATTTATTGAATAGACTGTCCTTATTCCAGGGATTGGTTTTGGTTCCTTGATCAAATATAAGTTGGCTGTAGATGTTTGGATTGATTTCTGGTATTTCTGTTCTGTTCCATTGGTCTATCCATCTGTTTCTGTACCAGTACCATGCTGTTTTGATAACAACTGTCCTGTAGTATGTTCTGAAATCTGGTATTGTGATGCCTCCAGCTTTGTTTTTGTTGTACAAGTTTGCTCTAGCTATTCGAGGTCTCCTCTGTCTCCATATAATGTGCTCACATTCTAATCCTAGGAAAAGGCATATTTATATATAGAGAAAGACACAGGGAGCAGAGGTATAGGGAGAAGCACATAGAAATGCCAAGAAATATTTATTTTTAAAAATACTAAAATTCCAGTGCACAGGTGGAATAATACTTCATCTTGATACTATAATATCTATTAGTTGTAAGAGAAGAAAAAAGTGTAGTGAGAAAATAGAGATTTGGACACTAGTCAGTGGGAAAGTATTAAAATTCACTTTGTTCTTTAAACATTTGAATTACTTATTGGAAGACAAACTTGCCCAATGATTGGAAATGATTCTTCTTATCAGTTTAGCAGAGCTATATATATATATATATATATATATATTCTCTGTGAATAGCAATTCTTGGGGCAGGTATTTGGTGCTGTAGTTTTGACACCTTTTGGGATGTCTACAACCCAGATTGGAGTGCCTAACTCTGCTTCTAATTTGATTCCAGTTAATGTGTAATAGGCAGCAAGTATAGGCTGAAATACTAGGTTATGATCACTGGAGTTGTGGGAAGATGGGTTTAAACTGCTGCCTGTGACACCAGCATCCCGTATCAGAGTTTGGGTTCAAGTCGCTGCTTCTCTGCTTCCAATCAGCTCCCTGCTAGTGGGCCTGGGAAAGCAAAGGAAGATGGCCTGTGTAGTTGGGCCATGGCCACTCACATTGGAGACCCAGATAGAGATCCAGGTGCCTGGCTATTGCAGCCACTTGGGTTGTGAACCAGCAGACAGATCATCTCTTTCTTTGTTTCTCTTTCTGCCTATCACTCTGCCTTTCAAAAAAAAAAAAAAACCTACAATAAATAAATAATTAAAAACCACCTTTGTTGCTAGAAAGTATTTCTTCTTTGTTGGTTATCTGGGGAAAATAACTAGCACATGTACTATATTTCTTATTATATTTTTGACATTTCATGTTTTCATTTACACTCCACTTAACATATTTTGTTTTCTTATATTTTTTAAAACATTGATTGCTTTATTTGAAATCAGAGTTATACAGAGAGGGAAGAAGAGGGAGAGAGAGAGAGAATGAGCTCTTCCATCCGCTGGTTCAATCCCCAGCTGGCTGGATCTGTGCTGATCTGAAGCTAGGAGCCAGGAGCTTCTTTCCAGTCTCCTACATGGGTGCAGAGCCCCAAGGACTTGGGCCGTCTTCTTCTACTGCTTTCCCAGGCGGTAGCAGAGAGCTGGATCAGAATTGGAGGATCTGGGACTCAAACTGGCGCCCATGTGGGTTGCTAGCACTGCAGGCGGCAGCTTTACCGGCTATGCCACAATGCTGGCCCCTGTTTTTTTATTTTTAAAATTTTTACTAATATAAAGAGAACTGATTTCATGTATTTTATAGGTATAATTCTAAGAGGCTAACCATATATTCCTCTCCCCTCTCTCCTTCAACCCCACTTCCTTTTTTCTTTCTTGTTTTCAATTTTTGCAAAAACATAATTTGCATCCACTCTATAAACACAGACTTAATGCATCAGTAACCATAATATTCAAGTAAAAAGTGGGATGACCACAGTTCCATAGGAGTATAAACAAGGGTCAAAAACAGCCATCGAGTCATAAAATACCAATTTTATTCCTATGTATTTTTTGTATTCTATATTCATTACCACATATCAGAGAAAACATATGATATTTGTCCTTTGGGGACTGGCTTATTTCACTATGTATTGTATTTTCTCTTTAATTTTTTTATTTTAATTTTAAATTAGTTTTTAACAGATTCAATGTGCTATGAAGATACATTTCTAAAAACATAATGATATTCCCTTCCTCCCTCCTTCCCACTCCCCCCACCATCCTTCCTTCTCTCTTTATTTGTCTTGTTTTTTGTAGTTTTTGAGATAACATATTTTAAATGGTCATTTTTCTATTCAATTATTATAAATTTAAAATATTTTATTGTAATATTATAATATAATTTTAAAATATTATATTATAATTATTGTTTTATAGTTTCTAAATAATCAATTACTAATATCTATTCTCAGTTTACTAGTCTCAAGTTGTTAGTTATGCATGTTGTGTGTATTAGACACATTCACAGACACAAAGGGTTACCAAACACTACCCTGTTATATAAATGAAGAAAACATTAAGAAAACTCCCAAATTCCTTTGTCACTACTTAGTTCATTTATTTTGACAAGTGCATTTTATATTTTAACAACTGGTTTAATTAGCCTTAATGCTGATTCACTCCAGGATACAATGAAGAGAAAGCCAGTAACTATTTAAGGTCAGCAAAGATCTTGCCTGCTTTGTGATAAAGACAGAATGTTTATTTCTTCTGTTTATTTGCTGATGGACTTTCTTTTAGAAATCATTATTGAACATCTTTATCTACATGCCTATGAGAATTGACACTAAAAATACCTTTAAGATTTTGCTTTTCCATTACCCAATTAAAATTATAGATATCTGTGAAAGTTCATATTTTTTTTCTTTTCCTTCTTTTCCAAGGATTGAAAGTTCCCTAGTGCACTCCTGAAATTTACCTCACCATGCTGAGTTTGAAGAGAGCCCCAAGTCCTTGCTGATTCTGACATTTATATACTGTCTTCTTCGAAAACAAAATAAAGTGTAAAACAATACTAAGGGGATCTCTGTTCATGATATCAAAAAAAGAAGCTGAATTACACTTTCTCAAAGTGTAGGTTGTCAACAGAAGATAAAATTAAATTTGAAGGAAACGCTATTATGTCAATGGCAAGAATGTTGTTACTGAGAGTTAAATCGTGTTCCTGGGAACACATAAAGAAGCATGTTGATGTTTACATGTTAATAAAAAAAAGTTAAGATTTTTATGCTCTCAAGTTGGGGATAGAATATACCCACAAGTAGACTTGCCATACAAATAAAATTTCATTAAGAAAAAAATAATGTTTAAATGGGAGGGCTTTATCTGAGGCCCTGTGGAGGAGGTTAGAAAGGATCTAACAATGCATTCACATGATTACACGATTTTGTGACACTTCTGATTGTAATCAATTAGATGTGGAGTATCATTGTGCTTCAACATTGCTTCCATGACATCTTCTCTTGTGTTAGTGGTATTAAAGTGAATGTGGCTGGCAGGCGCTGTGGCTCAATAGGCTAATCCTCCACCTAGAGGCGCCGGCACACCGGGTTTTAGTCCCGGTCAGGGCACCAAATTCTTTCCCGGTTGCCCCTCTTCCAGACCAGCTCTCTGCTATGGCCCGGGAAGGCAGTGGAGGATGGCCCAAGTGCTTGTGCCCTACACCCCATGGGAGACCAGGAGAAGCACCTGGCTCCCGCCATTGGATCAGCACGGTGTGCCAGCCGCAGCGCGCCAGCCGCGGTGGCCATTGGAGGGTGAACCAACGGCAAAAGGAAGACCTTTCTCTCTGTCTCTCTCTCTCACTGTCCACTCTTCCTGTCAAAAAAAAAAAAAAAGTGAATGTGGCATTATCAGAAACTGTCTGAGGAAAATTAGCTGGAAAAACAGTCATTTGACTTTAAGGAGGTATTTATGTGGATCCCAGTTGTTTTCCTATAATGTAGCTACCCTAATAAATGGTGATTTTCCAGGAAAACTACAAGGCACTACTTCTAATTAACATGTATGTCTACCAACTCAGAACTCCTGATACAAACCAGAGGCCAATGAACCAACCAGGTATATTTAGGTTTTCCAGTACTGCATGTACACCTATATGGGTGGTGAAGTAAAAACTACATTTGTTAATATATGGACCAAGAAGATCATCTGTAAAAAAATTCTTTTAATTTCGTGCCAGGGGATTCCAATACAATCCCATCAAGGTGGCATGTACCAATGCCATCTCTCTAGTCCAAGTGATCAATTTCAGTTCACAATTGATCACACTGATAGGTCTAAGAGTCAAAGGGATTACACAAACAAGACTAGTGTCTGCTAATACTAACTGATAGAGTCAGAAAGGGAGAGAATGACCCAACATGGGAAGCGGGATACACAGCAGACTCATAGAATGGCAGATGTCCTAAATAGCACTCTGGCCTCAGAATCAGCCCTTAAGGCATTCAGACCTGGCTGAAGAGCCCATGAGAGTATTTTAGGCATGGAAAGCCAAGACACTCTGGAAAAAAAAAGAAGACCTAAATGAATGAAAGATCTCTGTGAGTGAGATCCCAGTGGAAAGAACAGGCCATCAAAGAAGGAGGTACCTTTCTCTGAATGGAGGAGAGAACTTCCACTTTGACTATGACCCTGTTGGAATAAGATCCAAGTCGGCGAACGCAAAAGGCTTCCATAGCCTTGGCAACTCATGGCTAGAGCCTAGGGAGATTACTGATGCCATAAACAAGAGTGTCAAATTGTTAAGTCAACAACAGGAGTCACTGTGCACTTACTCATCATCTGGGATCTCTGTCCTTAACATGTTGTGCAATGTGAAGTAATGCTATAACTAGTACTGAAACAGTATTGTACACTTTGTTTTTCTGTGTAGGTGCAAACTGATGAAATCTTTACTTAATATATACTAAAGAGAATTGAAAATGAATCTTGATGTGAATGGAATGGGAGAGGGAGTGGGAGATGGGAGGAGTGCGGGTGGGAGGGAAGTAATGGGGGGGGGGAGCCATTGTAATCCATAAACTGTACTTTGGAAAATTATATTTACTAAATAAAAGTTTAAAAAATTATTTCAATTTTCTGACCAATAGAATTATAAGTAGATGATTTTAATATCTAATGAAACATAATATGCCTATCATGAATAAACTGATGTTTGCATCTCTAATTACAAATGAACCACACAATAAAGTTATTTTACTTTTATATAAAAATAGTAGAACTTATACTGACAAAAAGACCTGAATTATCACAAAATGTAGCAAAAATCGGCGACAACTAACTGAGCACCAAAGGGGAAACTTGTTGAAATGAAATGGACACTGTGAGAAACAGTGACTTGATCAGCTCTTACCCAGACTGTTGATGTACACTGTAATACTTTATCCTTTTTAGTATTTTTTTTTGTTCTAGTACCATTGGTTGAACTCTGTAATTAACACACAATTATTCTTAGGTGTTTAAATTTTAACTGAAAAGTGATCCCTGTTAGGAATTTGGAAAACATTATGCTGAGTGAAATAAGCCAATCCCAAAGGGACAAATACCACTTGTTCTCCTTGATAGGTGACAACTAACTGAGCACCAAAAAGGAAACCTGTTAAAGTGAAATGAACACTATGAGAAACGGTGACTTGATCAGCCCTTGCCCTGACTGTTGATGAGCAACTTGATATGTTATCCCTCTTAGTATTTTTTTTGTTTGTTCTACTTAATACTTTTGGTTGAATACTGTAATCAATACACAATTCTTCTTAAGTGCTGAAACTTAACTGAAAAGTGATCACTGTTAAATATAAGAGTGGGAATAAGAGAGGGAAGAGATGTACAATTTGGGACATGCTCAAGCTGACTTACCATCAAGGTGGCATGTACCAATGCCATCTCACTAGTCCCAGTGATCAATTTTTGTTCACAATTGATCATCATGATAGGACTAAGAACCAAAGGGATCACATAAACAAGAATAGTGTCTGCAAATGCTAGCTGATAGAATCAAAAAGGGAGAGAATGATCCAACATGGGAAGGGAGATACACAGCAGACCCATAGAATGGCAGATGTCCTAAACAGCACTCTGGCCTCAGAATCAGCCCTTAAGGCATGTGGATCCGGCTGAAAATCCCATGAGAGTATTTCAGGCATGGAAAGCCAAGACACTCTGGGAAAAAAAAAAAAACCTAAATGAAAGATGTCTGTGAGTGAGATCCCAGTGGAAAGAACGGGTCATCAAAGAAGGAGGTACCTCTCTCTGAAGGGAGGAGAGAACTTCCACTTTGACCATGGCCTTGTCTAAATAGGATCAGAGTCAGTGAACTCAGGGGGCTTCCATAGCCTTGGCAACTCATGACAAGAGCCTAGGGTGATTACTGAGGCCATAAACAAGAGCGTCAATTTGTTAAGTCAACAACAGGAGTCACTGTGCACTTATTCCTCATGTAGGATCTTTGGCCTTAGTGTTCTGTACATTGAGATTCAATACTATAACTAGTACTCAAACAGTATTTTTCACTTTATGTTTCTGTGTGGGAACAAACTGTTGAAATCTTTACTTAATGTATGCTAAACTGATCTTCTTATATAAAAAGAATCAAAAATGAATGTTGATGTGAATGGAAGGGGAGAGGGAGTGGGAAAGGGGAGGATTGTGGGTGGGAGGGACGTTATGGGGGGGAAGCCATTGTAATCCATAAGCTGTACTTTTGAAATTTATATTCATTAAATAAAAGTTTAAAAAAAAAAGTTTGAAAAAGGAATGCATAGTCCCCTGAACTGTCTGAAAAGACAACTAATAAAAGATGAATAAGTTCCTAGAGGTCTGAAATTTAAAAAAATGCTTGTAGGTAACAATATTAATTTTGTTAATGGAATATAGCTTATGTCAAACATCCATGGATACATCTATTACTTTCATTGTGACAATAATTTCCTGGGTATGTGCTCATATCCAGATTCAACTTTTATCACATTAAATATGTGTTTTTTTTTTTTTTTTTTGTGAATCAGTTATCTTAGTGAATGGGCTTTTAAGGCAGTTTATGTTATACTATCTTGTATTGTACAACGGCTTAAGCTGCCACTTGTGACACTAACGTCACCTATCTGACTGCTGATTGGACTTTTGGCTGCTCCCATTCTGACCCAGCTTCCTGCTGATGTATGTGGGAAAGTAGCTAAAGATGCTCAAGTACTTGGTTCTGGGCCACCCACATGGGAGATCCAAATGGAGTTCCAGGCTCCTGACTTTAGCCTAGCCCAGTGTCGCTCCCCCTCTTCGTGGAGGAACGACACAGGACCCTGCGCTGTTCTTTCGTCTGCTCGGCCCTCCCCGGGTTTGCTGCTGGTTCTTCCCGGGTTGGCTACTATCCCTTCCACCTCCGTGGAAGGGCAGTTCCCCCTGGCCGCATTCCCCACTTCCGCAGGGGAGCGGCACACCGCCGGCCGGTTTTCTCGGGGGCTGCACGGGTTCCCTTAGATGTTCCCCATAGATGTTCCCGGTGCATGCCGTCTCTCTCCTCCTTTATAGTCCTCCTCCGCCAATCCCAACTCGGCTGCCCACACGCCGAGTACGCTGCTCTCCTCCAATCAGGAGCAAGTCCTACAGTTTATCAGTTGAACTGGAGGCAGCTGTGCGGAAGCTGTTTACTTCTCTCCCAACGCCACATTGTGGGAGAGCAGATGCATAGAATAAGTCTTAATTCGAGTAACTTAGTCTAGTCCGGATTGCTCCCCACAGATCCCCCTTTCTTTTTATTTTTTGGCGTTGATACGCGCCTGTCTTCGGTGTCCCGCGGCACACACTCTGCTCTACTTGCTAGAGTTGCCACAGGCTCTTACAAGTCCTATCAATCAGGCAAACCGAATCCAAGCCTTCTCATTGCCTTTTTGTGGGGAGGCCTTACTGATGTTAATTCGTGCCTGTCTTCGGTGACCTGCGGCGCATAAGCTGCTAGCCGCCGCAGGTGCTCATCGTGCTCATCGCCTCACTTAATCAGGCAGACCGAATCCAAGCTCTCACATTGCAGTGTTGTAGGGAGGCCTTTCTATTTCTCTATTTCTCTATCTCCGGGCATTCCTATTTCTCCCATTTTACTTCTATCTTCCAGCATTCCTATTTCTCTTTTACTTCTAAACTTCTGTTTCTCTTATCCCCGCGGCTTCCCGGCACCTCGCCCCGCCGGCGGGTTCCCGGCTCTGCGCCGCTTCAGCCCGCGCGCCTCTCTCATCTGCGCAGCTTCCCGGCTTTGCGCGGCTCGGCTTCACGCGCTCCGCGGTCTCCACGCTTAACCCTTTCGCGTCTGAACCACAGCCTCGCGCCAGCCCCGTTCCCTATCTATTCACGCCCCGTGCTCTCTCTGCACGCGGCGGCTTCCGCGAGTAACACAGCGTAGCTTACGTGTCCGCCACTAGCATTCAATCTAAGTTCCCCGGGCTAGCCTGGCGAATTCAACCCAGCATACGTCTCCGCCCCACGGTTTGGCTTCCCGTCCTTTGCTCCCCGGGCTAATCAGACGGATCCCAACCAGGCTCACGTTTCAGCTTCTGGTTTCAACTTTTCGCCCCCTATTCCTGGGCTAACTTGAGAATCCCAAAGTGGCTTTCGTGTCCGCCTTGGCCTGCCCCCCGCGGCTTCAATTTCCCTAACATTTTTCTCTACCCGGTATGTTTCCCCAAGCTTTCCTCCAACAATACTCCTCCCTCATTTCTCCTGGCCTCTCCCCACAGTCCGCATCCGAGTCTGTTTGTTCTAACTTTCACTTTCGCTTTCGACCTTAGAGATTTCTCCCAGCTTCCCCCCGTAGTCCGTATCCGAGTCTATGCCTAGGCTTTCAACAGCTTCCTCCGGCACCCTTTTCGTCCGGCTTTTCCCTAGGCTGTTTGCTAGTCTCTCTCTCTGATATTTTCCCTAGTCTGTTTGCTAGTTTCTCTCTCCGATATTTTCCCTAGGCTGTTTGCTAGTTTCTCTCTCCGATATTTTCCCTAGTTCTTCCCGTTTCTTCCCTCCTAAGTTTGCTATCCGTCCTAGGTTTCCTATCCGAGTCACGGCACCACTATGTCGCTCCCCCTCTTCATGGAGGAGCAACACTAAGCCCTGCCTAGGCTTCATATCCGAGTCACGGCACCATTATGTCGCTCCCCCTCTTCGTGGAGGAGCAACACAGGACCCTGCGCTGTTCTTTCGTCTGCTCGGCCCTCCCCGGGTTTGCTGCTGGTTCTTCCCGGGTTGGCTACTATCCCTTCCACCTCCGTGGAAGGGCAGTTCCCCCTGGCCGCATTCCCCACTTCCGCAGGGGAGCGGCACACCGCCGGCCGGTTTTCTCGGGGGCTGCACGGGTTCCCTTAGATGTTCCCCATAGATGTTCCCGGTGCATGCCGTCTCTCTCCTCCTTTATAGTCCTCCTCCGCCAATCCCAACTCGGCTGCCCACACGCCGAGTACGCTGCTCTCCTCCAATCAGGAGCAAGTCCTACAGTTTATCAGTTGAACTGGAGGCAGCTGTGCGGAAGCTGTTTACTTCTCTCCCAACGCCACATTGTGGGAGAGCAGATGCATAGAATAAGTCTTAATTCGAGTAACTTAGTCTAGTCCGGATTGCTCCCCACAGCCCAGGCCCTGGCTGTTGTGACCTTTGGGGGAGTTCACCAATGGATAGAAGGTCTCGTCCTCTATTTGTCTCTCCGTCTCTGTCACTCTGCCTTTCAAATAAGTAAATAAATCTTAAAAATATGTTGGAAAACATTTTAACTTAAATATTTCAATTCCTATTTAAATAAAAAATAAATGAATATAACATATAAATCATAATATATCACAGAACGCAATTAGTAGCCAACTGGTAGCAACACATATTATCTGAAGTGTATTTATCATTTTTATTCTATAATAAAAGTTTAAAAACTTACATGTTTTATATAGACATTTCATAGGTATGTTATATGCTATGAATATAAATGGTGTATATATATATATATTTATTCAGTCATGTGTCGTTTAAAAAGTGAGAAGTTTGCGAAATTGATAAGCAATTTCATTGCTGTGCAAACATCACAATGTCCTTACATATACTTATGTGGGGTAGCCTACCACATGCCTAGGTTACACTGATTATATCTGAGGTATAGCCTATTACTCCTGGTCCAGTGATGAACAAAACAACAGGAGAGTAAGCCAAGCACAAGAGAAAATGATGTGATCAAGAAAGAGTAAACGTGAAGTGGATGAGGTTGCTGCTAGGGTAACACAAAATCTTGTTTTACAGTTAACTAATTTTCTGTAAATAGAATATGTGCTAAAAGTAACAATACAAATTGTAAAATAATAAATACATAAATCAGTAGCATATTTATTTTTGTGAATTTTAAGTACTGTGCATTGTACACAACTCTATGTACTATACTTTTGTTAAGGATGGCAGGGCAACAGGTTTGTTAACACCAGTGTGATATCAGACACCAGAACAGGAATTTTTCCATGACATTATCTTAGGAGACTGTCATATAGATGGTCTGTCATTTATTTTATTTATTTATTTATTTATTTATTGACAGGCAGAGTGGACAGTGAGAGAGAGAGAGAGACAGAGACAAAGGTCTTCCTTTTCTGTTGGTTCACCCCCACAACGGCTGCTGCGACCGGCGCACAGCGCTGATCTGAAGCCAGGAGCTAGGTGCTTCACTCTGGTCTCCCATGCGGGTGCAGGGCCCAAGGACTTGGGCCATCCTCCACTGCACTCCCAGGCCACAGCAGAGAGCTGGACTGAAAGAGGAGCAACCAGGACAGAATCTAGCGCCCCGACCGGGACTAGAACCCGGTGTGCCAGCGCTGCAGGTGGAGGATTAGCCTATTGAGCCACGGCGCTGGCCCTGTCATTTATTTTAAATATGTATTTACCATTGATAAAAATATCCTTATGGGCTGCAAAAATTTATACATAATATATATTATACAGTGTTTCTAAATCTGATAAAAGAAAAAAATTAGACAGAAAAGAAAAAGTTTGACTTCTAGCTCTTATGATTAGAATTCAAATTGCAGTGGGCTTCGGTGAATGAACAGAATCTGTGTTGGTGGAAAAACTTAGAAAGATAACTCACACAAAGGTAAAATTCTGAAAGTGAAAACATTCTGCTGGAGGAGATAATTTGTGCAAGAAATACATGATCAAATAATTTAACTCAGAACACTTCTATTAAGTTGCTTAGACATTGTGGAACCATTAAATATTGTTCAGAAAGATAGACACAAATTGTTGTTAATTTTATTTAAATTTTACTATCTTTTTCACATGGCTGAATGACAATCTGATGTGAACATAATAGAAAAGATCTTTTATGGGATAAATGAGTACATTGGATTAATTTCAAGGTCACTTTCTTTTTTGGATTCTATTATTGGAAATTACTTATGTAAATGTCATGGAACTGGATAAGATGCTTTAATTTTATTATTATCATTATTCAAAGCAAAACATAGTTTGGGTTCTTTATTTATAAAAATTGAATTTTCTTCCTCTAGTTATTTAAATACCATGTATCTCAGAAATAATATTCACAATGAGTTAAGAACTAAAGTTAAACTTGATTTTCCAATTCATTATCATTCATATATTAGATAACTGAGGTTAAATGACTTACTATATTTAAGTGCACCCTGATAGTCCAGTCTATTTGTATTCAAAATGAGGGATGAGCAAAGAGCCTCAGTTGACCATTAGATATCAGCCTTATTCTACTAAATAAACCTGGACTAGGGACATGATCAGTGTATTTTAGCCACTATTGACCATTCATCATGCTCCCCCTGTGAGAAATGATGGAAACAGGAAAGGATAGGTGTTTCAGCAGAGTTCCAACTGAGTTACTTCAAGATATGATGTTAAGCAATTTGTTACAATGATATTTTATCCAAATGATTTATCATGCAGTTGAGTGTATATCCCTATCATGGTTTATTTGTTTCACAATAAAGCATTATTTTATGAGCTCTATTGTCATTTCTTATGAAATTTTCTCCATAAAAACTTTTTCTTTTCTACCTTCTGCATTTTGTTGCTAAAGGTAGCTAATCATTCCAATGACTGAATATCTTAGTTATGTTTATATATATGTCTGACTAACCCACATGCAAGATATATATTTAAAGACAATCCTTTAGGGGCCAGCTCTGTAGCTCGGTGAATTAAGCCACTGCCTACAGCGCGCACATCCCTGTTGGCTGCTGGCTTGAGTCCAAGGTACACCACTTCCCACTGCTAACGTGCCTGGGAAAGAAGCAGAGGTGGATCCTGGATGCAAGTGGACGTTCACCTCTACAACCTGTGCTCACTATATACTTCCCAAGAGATATGCTAAGGTTAATGTACATCCTTCAAACTGAATATGGTTGAAAAATATTCCCAATGTGTTTATCAGTTATTATTAATATATTTCAAATTAAAGAATTCTGGAATTTAACATAAAACTCACATGGATGGTAATTAAGTTTCAGTTTACTATCTATGACAAAACTAACACGCTGATTTCCTTAAAAGAAAGGCGGAAACATTCAAAGAACACAAAATACTGTTAGAAATAATAAATTCATGCCAAAAGACTGGTTGATAAAATATGTTAGACATGATTCTACATATTGGAACTGTTTTGGGTAAATTCACAGCACATTTAATCATCTGGAAACATATAAAATAAATTAGCATGTACGTATGGAAAATATCATCTTGTAAACAACTCATGTTTACAACAACATGGATTGCCCGACTGTCAATCTATTGGTGGGATTTAGGTAGCCTCTTTTTACATAACAGTTATTTGTGGATAGACAGATTTTGAAGCTAATCTTTACTCCCTTTCTTTTCAGGAAATAAAGTGTAGTGATGGTTTGATGCCATATGAATAACTATTACTTTCCTAAATTAGAATTGTACAGTTAAAGCTACAAATATTGCTGAAAACATTTTAAAATATAAATAAATGAAAAGATATTTGTGCCCATGAATTAGAAGACCCAAAGAAAGAATCTTGGGACCGGTGCTGTGGTGCAGTGGGTTAAAGTCCCAGCCTGCAGTGCTGGTCATTTGCAACAAGATGGAGGAATTTAGAAAACATCATGCCAAGTGAATTAAGCCAGTCCCAAAGGGAAAAATATCATACGTTCTCCCTGATCGGCAACAACTAACTGAGCACCAAAGGGGAAACCTGTTGAAGTGAAATGGACACTATGAGAAACAGTGACTTGATCAGCCCTTATCCTGACTGTTGATGTACACTGTAATACTTTATCCTTTTTAGTATTTTCTTGTTCTAGTACCATTGGTTGAACTCTGTAATTAACACACAATTATTCTTAGGTGTTGAAATTTAACTGAAAAGTGATCCCTGTTAAATATAAGAGTGGGAATAAGAGAGGGAGGAGATGTACAATTTGGGACATGCTCAATCGGACTTGCCCCAAATGGTGGAGTTAGAAATGTGCCAGGGGATTCCAATACAATCCCATCAAGGTGGCATGTACCAATGCCATCTCTCTAGTCCAAGTGATCAATTTCTGTTCACAATTGATTACACAAAGGGATCACACAAACAAGACTAGTGTCTGCAAATACTAACTGATAGAATAAAAAAAAGGGAGAGAAGGATCCCACATGGGAAGCAGGATACACAGCAGACTCATAGAATGGCGGATGGCCTAAATAGCACTCTGGCCTCAGAATCAGCCCTTAGGGCATTCAGACCTGGCTGAAGAGCCCATGAGAGTATTTTAGGCATGGAAAGCCAAGACAATCTGGCAAATTAAAAAAAAAAAAAAAAAAGAGGACCTAAATGAAAGATCTCTGTGAGTGAGATCCCAGTGGAAAGAACAGGCCATCAAAGAAGGAGGTACCTTTCTCTGAAGGAAGGAGAGAACTTCCACTTTGACTATGACCTTGTCTAAAAAAGATGAAGTCAGCGAACTCAGGTTTCCATAGCCTTGGAAACCCAGGACTAGAGCTTGGGATATTTCTGACACCATAAACAAGAGTGTCAATTTGTTAAGTCAACAACAGGAGTCACTGTGTACTTACTCATCATCTGGGATCTCTGTCCTTAACATGTTGTGCAATGTGAAGTAATGCTATAACTAGTACTGAAACAGTGTTGTACACTTTGTGTTTCTGTGTGGGTGCAAACTGATGAAATCTTTACTTCATATATACTGAATTGATCTTCTGTATATAAAGATAATTGAAAATGAATCTTTATGTGAATGGAATGGGAGAGGGAGCGGGAGATGGGAGGAGTGCGGGTGGGAGGGAAGTAATGGGGGGGGAATCCATTGTAATCCATAAACTTTACTTTGGAAAATTATATTTACTAAATAAAAGTTTAAAAAAAAAGAAAATCTTCCATTATTTTTTATTTCACTTTGAAACTCAAAGCTGGCATACTTTCCAAATATGTAAAGCAAAATGCTCATTTATATTTTTTAATGATTTAAGTTTCCATTTCCTAGTGTCATTCTCAGTCTGGTTAATGATCTTCAGATCTTCGTAGTGAGAAAGGGACATATGCTTCAATAAGAAGTGTTCTAGAAAGTACTTGACACGGCTGAAACTGGAGTCTGTCTGCTTCTTCCCCCACTTTAATGATGCTAAACTATAGTTGTGATGGAGACCTGTTGTTCATTATTAGACAATGTCGATGTTATACAAAAGGATTAAGTGTTCACAGGGAAAGTGTGGAAACTTTGCTTGTCTTCTAGACAAATAATTAACGGCGCTATTAAATTAATAGCAACATAAAAGGTTTTGATGGCTGAAGTGAGAAAAAATAAGCAAAATCTTTTTTTAAGGATAACAAATGCTTGAAGGCAAGGAAACAGTCTTTTTAACATGTGAAATAAAACATTTCCTTTTAAAGCTAGAGTGCCCAAATATCAATAGTATGGTGAAGTATTAGTGATTTTCTGTTGGTTATGATTAGTAGTTTAAAAATTGTGCCAAACATGACAGGAACAAGAGCAGATGGACTGAAGATGATGCAAAAATGTCTGTCTAAGCTCTTGGATACAGTAGCAAATAATCAAACATCTTCAAAAAATTGAAATATGTTCTTGTAAGAGATATGGAAGTATGCCAAGATTGTAGAGAACAGCCAGGTTTTTTTATAAGAAAAAAACATTAGGAAAAAGTTATTATAGTGTTCTCCCTGGCACACTTTATTTTAAAAATGCATTTCTATATACTATGATAAAAGAGAATCTATTAAAATCAAAAATAAAAAGTGGACTGATAAAAATAGAAAATAAAACAACACTTTAAGTCATAATCCTTTCATTAAGAAGTATTTCCAACACTTAAAATTAAATATATAACTTTCCCACTCAAAATTCACAGTGAATTCAAGATAGTTTTTAAAAAAGTTAGTTTGCACTTTTGATATTGTACACTCAACTTTTCTTATTATGTGCACCAATTTTCTTTGCAATAATGAACATAGCATATTTTCAAATGATTTTTATGTGTATTTTTATTCTATTTCCCGGTTATTTTTAATTCAATGTTTTAATTCCCTGTAATTTTTAAGCAAATGGCAGGCAATCAACTATTTCCTTGTGTCATTTCCACAAAAACAATACAGTTTTTCACTAGTCCACAAAAAAAATTCTCCTAACACAGAAAAAAAAAAATCTGAATTCTACGAAGGCTTATAACAGAATAACATCATAAATGTGCATGCCCATAAATACTAATAATAGATATTCTTTTCCCCCCATAAAACAATGTGAAATAAACAAAGAACTCTGTATTTAACACTAAGTAGAAGCATATTAACTGTTTTAGTAGATTAGACTAAAAGTTAAATGAATGAAAGCCTTCCCTGGTTTACTTATTAACATTTCATATAGTAAATTGTATTCAAAAATCTTTGAGTCTTCTGGTATCATTGTAAAAAAAAATGGCAACTTACTTGATAAACACATTACTTGAGGAAGTAAACATACTTTGAGTTGCTAAAAGATTTGAAAGGCAGCCTTAAGAACAGATTTGAAAACAGGAAGCCAAAGTCCTGGGGACTTGTTTTTTTCCAAATTCTCAAAATGTTTGCAAAATGGCACTAGCAACTTGCAAGTAAGATTTCTACATCTTGTTTTTCACTAGGAAAAGCATTAGCAAGCTTGGAGGAAACCAACGTTTTCTAACGGAGGAAGTAATTTTCATTATTGCTCTATTTGAAAATTTGTAAAGTTTGGGATTTGAAACTCATGAATCACAGTGCTTTGATCTATATGAATATGGATTTATGATTACAAATGTGATTCTAAAAGTCACTTTAATCTCTGTTCTACCTAATGTTCCTGAGTTATTTTTCGAAAACACACTGTTCTTGTTAATGCTTTATCTAATCAGAATTTTAGACAATACATGTTTTGAAAAATTTCTTTGATAATCAGTTAATATAATGAAATATTTTTCTTGGCAGTCTTCAGTCATAATTGACCGTATCTCTATTTCCATCCTCATTCAACAAAATAGGGAAAAATGTGAACACTTATATTTAGAAAGTTAGTTTCTTAACTGTCCAAAGAAATAAAGTGAAAAATCACTCAAGTTATTAGGAGATTTGTCTTTTGGATATATACCCAATTGTGGTATTGTTGGATCATATGGCAAGTCTATTTCTAGTTTTGTAAGAAATATCCTCACTGTTTTTCACAGTGGCTACACTAATTTACATCCTACCAACTGTGTATAAGATATTGTATTTCATAAAAGGAAATAGACTTCCAAATTCTCACAAATTTCCGAAAAACTGTTTTCAGCTGGTAAGGAGTAGGCAAATTCTTCATCTTTTAAATGAGAAAATGCTCAGTATTTTTTCTTAAAAATGAATTATTGTAGGTGAGAGGGAGAAGAAACATGCATAAAATAAATGAAACTCAAAGCCTTCATTACTAGTAGAATACTGACATACTTCCAAGTTTATAAATTCCCTTGAATAGTAATTTAAGGCTCCCATGAGACCAGAGGAAATAGTGACAATCTGAAGGGGATCCTCATTAGACACAGGCTTTCTGGCACTACTCTTCCCTGCTAATAGTACTCGGTTTCCTTGAAGGAAATGGATTCTCTTCACTGAGTGAGATTTTGCTCTCTCAGTGTCATCTAGTTCCCTACTACTGTTGCCCAGATTTTTACCTTAGAATCCTGGTGGTCCAGGTGTTTTTCCACCACTACATGGAATAGCCCACAACTGGCATGTGTCTGTCTGATAAGGGAGCCAGAATGAAGTCATTATCAGTAGTGACAGCTACAGGTGAGGAGATGATGACACTGCCAGAGATTCAATGATCAAGGTAAACTGCTTAGTCATTCTTCCTAGAGACTGTTTTCTAACTGCTCTCTGCTTCCTAGCTCTCAGGAGATTTCTTAACTCCAAGAGTTCCCAAGATTGAACTCTTAGACTTGTTTAATTATGCAAATTCCTCAATCCATCTCTCACTTGTTATTTAAAAAGTACTCATTTGAATTATGTCATCTAAAGTTGATTCCTATCACACAGAACACTAACTGTTGATAAAATCTTTGTAGCTGTGATATGTACATGAGAAAGGTTATTCACCTAAGGCATTTCTTTTTTAAATTAAAAAAAAAATATTTGAAAGTGAGAGCTACAGAAAGAGGAAGAGAAAGAGGGAGAGAGAAAGAGACTTTCCATCCACTGGTCCATTCCCAAAAGGGCTGCAACAGCAGGGGCTGGGCCAGTCAGAAGCCTAGAGCCAGGAGCTTCTTCCAAGTCTCCCACATGGGTGCAGGAGCCCAAGCACTCAGGCCATCTGCAGCTGCTGCGCCAGGTGCATTACTAGGGCGCTGGGTCTAAAGCAGAGCGACTGGGACTCATCTGGGGCCCTCATGGGATGCCGATGCCATAGGTGGAGGCTTCACCTGCTATGCCACAGGGCTGGCCCACATCTAAGGCATTTTTTATTCTAAAAAGATTGTTAAAATAATCAATATATTTTATGAGGCCTGCACTATTTGGCCTATTATTGTACCATATTTTATATTCAGACGACTATTGCAAGATACTAACAATGATGCATAATATGAAAAACATCACATTTTGAACACAATTTAAAAATGTTGAATATAATTATAGGTAAGTTATTTAATCATTACAAAAACCAGGTTTAAAGCAGAATAAGTGCTGCTCTCTTGTTTTAAAGGTGGATTCTTGTTCAGTTAGGATAATCGATGTCTAAGTGTAGACCACAATTAGTGCTAGAACTGTAAACCAAGTTAAATTTCAAATGTAATGCTATTCACCATTCAGCACACTGTCTACCATCAAAAGGGGAAGGGCAATCTTTGAGAAAGCGGGCAGGATATGTTACTATCAAATAAGCTCACAGGCATTGCTTCAGACAATTCACTTAAAATTGTGGAGAATGGTGTGAAAGGTTAGTGATCACCTTGGATTTCACTGACACAATCAAATGAAACCTATGATAGTATGAGCAAATTACTTACGTGATGTTTTTAAGGGGCTTGTAGAAATTACATAGGAGTCTGAGAATATCTTTCTTACACTGTCTTTTACCAGGACATCTGGTTTGGGTAAGTGTAAGAGACCCGAGGACTCTGCCTTCCTCAGCTGTAAGCCTGTTCTTTGCAGGTCACTTCTAGACAAAGGACCGCATTCACTATGTCAAAGGTGGGATACCCGAGTGTTGATGGAGGGCAGCTGACACAAAGCATTTAGCTGCATTTGTCAATTTTGGAATTAATGTATTGGTAAGCCTTCAAATGATATTTAGATTCATAAAAATCTCTCAATTTGTGTATTCAAGAAGCCTTCTTCATAGTCGATCAGCAACAGACTTAAGGAGAAATGAAGGATGTGACAATATATATGTGAACCAGAATTATATTTGGATTTAAGAGGTCAATTATTCAGTTGGTATTTCTATTTGAATAAGCTTACACAGGAAAATGTGGGGATAAGTTGAATTTATGGTGATGAGCACTGGGGCAGGTGGGGTCAGGAGGTGTACAGTGATCCATGGTGGTGAGGAGCCAACAGGTCCCAAAGGCTAATGGATCAGAAGCAGCTGATAGCATTATGCATCCAGCACCATGCTCCTAAGACCTTGCACACTGTATAGAAGGTGACTACATTGTTGGATGAAAATCCATAGCAAGTGGTACATACTGACTATCTTAAGGAAACATTTGAATTTTTCTACAAAGAATAGGCCAGTGAATTCTAGAGAAAACAAACTTTAAAACTACCACAATTTTTTTCTAAAGAATATACAGTCTAGTTGTATTGTATCCTGCCTAGCCATATTGTATTTTTCATAATATTTGTTCTGATGTGATTTGCAAGCTATTTGAGTGCTGTTTTTCTCTCGGAAATATGGAACTCTTGGATGCTTCTTGACCAAATTACTGTAAACAATGACAGACTTATTGGACCTTACATAATGACATTCAAAGAGAACAAATTCATCTCTGGATGAGGAAGATGAACACTTGCAATGGCCAAAACAGAAAACTTAATTTTTCCTCCTGCCTGAGTCATCTCCATGAGCTTTACATTGCCTATACCCTCTCTCCTGGGCTGACCTCAGCCTTTTCACTGCTTGCTGGCTTGCTGCTATTATATGTTCACACAGCAGGCCACTGGAAAGAGGCAGGAAAATGGTCACACAGAAACCACACTACATCGACTGTCTTTAGTGCTGGAGTAATATAAAGCAGCTCTACAAGCTGTATAATTTTTGACTCAGATACGTTCTTAAACACGGCATGATGTTGATCTCTTTGCTTTTACCCTGTGGTGAGCTCTAGTGCCAGAAAAGGACTTTCTCCCTCTGTGTCTTTCCTGCTCTTAACCTGTGTTTATCTAGGTAACACAGGCAGAAGACTGAGAGCAAAATATTACAAGAGATCAGGTTGTGGGCCTCTGTTATTTATTCTTTCATAGCTATGTCTAATAGGGTATTAAAGAACAATATCTTTAGTGTATTGCATTTTGATTATTATATAAGATACAGCTTATAGGTCCAAGCTTGATTAATAATTAGAATAGTAGAAAGTTATCTGTCACAAGAAAATTTACTATGGTATAAAGCAACGCTGGATTAGGACATACTTGTTCTTTTTTTTCACATTTTCTGGGAGCTTTTATTTATTTTTTTAACTTTTATTTAATGAATATAAATTTCAAAAGTACAGCTTATAGATTACAATGGCTTCCCCCCATAACGTCCCTCCCACCCGCAACCCTCCCCTTTCCCACTCTCTCTCCCCTTCCATTCACATCAAGATTAATTTTCGATTCTCTTTACATACAGATCAGTTTAGCATACATTAAGTAAAGATTTCAACAGTTTGCTCCTACACAGAAACATAAAGTGAAAAATACTGTTTGAGTACTAGTTATAGCATTGAATCTCAATGTACAGCACACTAAGGCCAAAGATCCTACATGAAGAGTAAGTGCACAGTGACTCCTTTTGTTGACTTAACAAATTGACACTCTTGTTTATGGCATCAGTAATCACCCTAGGCTCTTGTCATGAGCTGTCAAGGCTATGGAAGCCCCCTGAGTTCACTGACTCTGATCATATTTAGACAAGGCCATGGTCAAAGTGGAAGTTCTCTTCTCCCTTCAGAGAAAGGTACCTCCTTCTTTGATGACCTGTTCTTTCCACTGGGATCTCACTCGTGGAGATATTTCATTTAGGTTTTTTTTTTTTTCTTTCCCCAGAGTGTCTTGGCTTTCCATGCCTAAAATACTCTCATGGGCTTTTCAGCCAGATCTGCATGCCTTAAGGGCTGATTCTGAGGCCAGAGTGCTGTTTAGGACATCTGCCATTCTATGGGTCTGCTGTGTATCTCACTTCCCATGTTGGATAGGAGAGAATGACATACTTGTTCTTATCTTGTAGCTGCTAACATAGGTACATCAACCCAATAACCCAAGTGTCAGGTTTTGTTTTTATAGTATGTATGAGTTAAGTGGTGTCCTTTTGATTGTGATACTATTAGATGGTACTTTCACTAATAGACAAAGAGATAACTGAAAAATTCTTCAGACCAAGCACTCCTGGAGCTTGTAAAATTGTAAAGGAAACATGCCCTTATTGGACTATGATGCAAAAGGTAGAAATACTGCTGGATTATTAGAAGTCTGTGTTCTAAACCTTAGCATAAAGTTTTGTTAATAAATGAAGTTCCCAAATTCTAAACACTAGACTTGTTCTTCAATTTTAATTCAAATCAGATATCATGATCTTGCCACCTTAAAGTTAGTTCCAGCATAAAGGAGACAGAGTGATGAGAAAACAGGAATTTGTAAAGACAAAGAAAAAGTGAATTAAAATAAACTTGAGTATCACTACATTTGAAAATTACACTTTGAAGAACTTAAGGAACTTGACATACAAAGGGTGAAAGAATGAGAACAAAGAAAGGCAAGGAGAGAACACCATGATCACCCCTACAAAAGCAAAGTAAGATCAAGGTCATCCAATGAGATCAATCTGATTAGCAATTCCTCCTGCAAGGAGTGAGTCAATTAGGCAGATACTGCATTACAGTTTCATTTATTGACCTAGTATTGATTTTTAAATCTAATAATTCTAGTCTTATATTATTTTATATTAGTTTCTTTTTAAAGTGGTATTCACTGAAGGGTGACATAAATGAAGAAAAGTATAAAACTCCTAATAGTTCAGCCTAATAAATTTTCACAAAGTTAATCCATTCGTATTGTCACCTAGGTTTTCTGTCAGCCTCTATATTGTTTTAAACAATTTTCTAGCATAGGTAACCTATGTTAATGTCTTACTGCTAATATCATGAATCTATATTTCCTGTTATTGTTCTTAATACATTAAATTATTAATCATGAGTATGTAATAGTCTATTATGGGGATGCACAACAAGAATTCATTCATTTTCAATTCTATGTAATATTCCACAATGAAAATATATAACTGTTTCATTTTGTAGCTATTTCTTACTCAAAATTGGGATGATCAAAAATACTTCTGTTATTAACTCATTTATCCATGTCTGAAGGTTCAGATATGTTCCTTTCTATTACATAAATCCAGAGAAATGTATTTTCTGGGTGAGAGATTATACCCATGCTTAGCATTTTTTTTTATGTAAAACAGTTTCCTGAAGTGGATTTTCTAATTTGTATACCCACCAACAGCGTCTGTGAACTCCAAGTGCTTTACATGAACACCCCAACTTCTTATACTTTCAAAACGAATTTTATCCATGTGTATTGCTGACTTGCTACTTTAATATGATGGTCTACCTAAAATCAAATCATAAAAATATCCTATATAACATTCACAAATAAGTAATACTTTACATTTTAACTTTAGTTTGTTAATCCAAGGAAAATTGATATTGGCATAGTTGGAGAGATAAGAAGATTATTTTTGTACACATTGATATCAACTTGACCCAACACCATTAATTTGAAAGATCATCCTTTCTTCATGGTACAGCATTATTCCTTTTTTTATAAATGTGGTAATTATATACTATTTTACTTGACTCTGTGTTTTATACTGGTCTATTTTTCTTCCTTGTAATGTTACACTATTGTCTTAGTTTCATTTATCTTATAAGTCATGACACACAGTAAAACATTCTCCAAGTTTGCTCTACTCCTTCAATATACTTTTGCCTATTCTTGGCCTATAGCAATTTATCATGCTTTGCTTGATTAAGGGAATTTATTCTGAGAAAGGTGTCTTTAGGCAATGTTCACATTGAATAAAAAATCATAGATTGAAATTACATAACCCTAGATGTTATAGTCTATCACACATCTAGGCTACTTAGTATGTTATTCCTACAAACATGTGCATCATGTTCCTGATATGAGTGCATCTAAACATATTCAAACATAGAAAGGGTACAGTAAGAGTACAGTATATAATAAAAGTTAGTGCATTTGCATCAGGCCTTATCATGAATGTAGCTTGCAGGAATGGAAATTGGAAGCTGCTTTGTGTGAATTAGTGAGTGTTGAGTGAATGTGAAGGACTAGGGCATTACTGCACACTGCTGTAGAGTTTATTAACACTACATATAGACTATACTAGTTTGTTTTCTTTTAAAAAAACTTATCTGCAATAATACATTAACCTAGCACACCAAGATTTCTTTTATAAACTATTAAAAGTTTGTTTTTTGGTTCTTTTGTAATAACAACTCACACCACCAATATATCGTACAGCTATAAAAAATAATTTTCTTATATCTTTTTTTCAGACTTTTGTTAATTTTTAAACTCTCTTTTTGTTGAAAACTTAAACAGAGACACACATTAACGTAAGCCTACACTGTGTCAGGATCATCATCAGTATCATTGTCCTTACATATCTTGTCCCACTGAAACGTCTGTCGGGGAACGGGACAGCCTGGCCAGCTGTGCCCCTCCCGACATGTACAAGCACAAAGAAGTTTAGTGCTGGGCTTTTTTCCACCCTGCCCATTGCTAATTGCAAGATCCTGTTTTGACTTTAAGCATCCTGTTATTGCATGTTTCCCACACTTAGTTGGTAACATGTTTTCCGTGAATCATATATAAATAGGTGGACGGTGGGCGGGAGTGAATGAATGAACGCTGGTAAAAGACGGAGGAATGAATGAACGCTGGTAAAAGACGGAGGAATGAATGAACGCGGGTAACAGGCGGGAGTTATGAATGAACGCCGGTAACAGGCGGGAGCTGTGAATGAACGCGAGTAGTAAGCGGGAGTGGTGAATGAAGGAGTTGTGAATGAATGCCGGTAACAGGGCGGGCATTCGCGACATGTAACGCGAGTCTGCTGAAAAATAAAGTGGAAGCTGAAAAGCCGATAAACGCGTCTGGTGTCTCCGAGGTCTCGCCGGCGTTAACCTATCCGGAAGGTGTACGCCTGCAACTCCCCGACAAACGTCTTCAGGAACAATAATACACAAGGAAATTTCATGTACTTTTCTTTTTTTTCTAGAATATTTTATGCAGGACCTGTTTGAGGCTTTTTTTCAGTTAACATTTTTATATATATATATAAATAGAATGAGTGCCCTGAAAAAAAAAAGGTATAGTAAATACTTAACATATTTAAGTATTTTGGATTATATGCAGTTGTCTGTTCTATACTTTCTTTTAGCATATTTAATATGCATAGTAGTGTTCCTTTTTCATTTCTATTATAGTACTTTCTCCTTACCTACAGTTTCACCTTCTATAGTTTCAGTTACCCATTGATAACAATGGTCTGAAAAATATCAAAGGGTAAATTTCCTAAGAGGATGTTGTGTCATCTGTATTGCGTCTGTATATGATCCTGTGTCCCAACAAGAAAGAATACAATGGTCTGGGGCCAGAAAATGAAAAAAGGAATGGTCACACTTACCACCACTCCCTACAACACACTTTTGGCTTTGTAATGTTGGAAATCTTACTCTAGGAAATTTAGGAATATATAAATGTATCATAAACTACAGCTGTCATTTTGGACTTCTGTGTTTATGGACTCATAGTTAATAAATGGAGCTCCTTTCTTAACATTGGTAATTAATCCTAATAATCAGGAGGTGAGAGGGCCAAGTACAACCAAATGACACAAATGATCCACTTGAATGCTTCTTGGTATCTTAATCATTGTGATGTAAATGGGCAGGAACTACACATCCTGAAAAAGGCATGGTGACCAGAAAGAGTGTAGGGCCCTCCAAGGATTAGCTGGTATGCTATCATGGAGACAGCTGGGATGAATTGTGAGCAGAGGTGCAATGAGCTTCAAATGAGCATCCCAAATCTATCTAAGTGGTAGGACTATGGACCTTCTGATCACACTCTTCATTCTGAGCTTCCTCTCAGGAAGATCAACACAGAGGAGTAGCTCCTTCTTCAATGTGTATGATGGGAAAACTTGAAATATGGAATAAAGTTATACATGTTTACCAGATCCCAGTCAAGTAAGGACTTGCACCCCAGTCCTGGGGAGTGTTATCAGATATCTTCAAGCCATCATTTTGATCAGTGTGTCTTAATTAAGAGAATCTGCAAATCTAAGGTCATACCTTCTTAAGAACAGCACACATACAAGAATAGAGATCCAAACATTTTGACATAGGGCAGAACACTACCAGCAGTTATTTCTTAATCCAGGAATTCCTACTGAGTTGAATAGTGGTGTGTCCAGATTGCATTGCAGTTTCACTGATTCCTCTGACACATTCTTCTAGCATTGCTTTCCTGCCACAGGTATCAATCATGAAAGTCTCTTGCACAATGAATCAGCTCCATTGGATGTCTAAAGATCCTGATATGTCATGCTCTGAATCTGAGACATTGACAAAATCTCCAAATCTCATTCATATGAACGAATGCATGACCTTCCAAAGACCCCATCATGAAATATCATCATGTGGAGTGCTACTGGGCTTCAAAATACGAATTTGAGAGAGGGGGCAAAATTCAATAAATAGCATAATTATTAGCTATAAATTGAGAATGACTTTTATTTAGTAAATATCTTATGAAAACATTTTAAAATGATGTCTAGGGGTGTGTATTTAACCTAGTGATTAAGACACTGGTTAAGATCCTTGTGTCCCATATAAAAATATCTGGGTTCATGACCAGCTCTACTTCTGACTGTATCTTCATGCTCATGCAAAACCACAGGCTCAAATAATTGGGATTCTGATAGAAGACCTTTGGCCCATGCTCATGCCCAGCCATTGCAGGCATTTGAGGAATAAATAAGTGAATCAGAGCACTTTCTCTCTCTCCCTAATAATAATTAATTAAAAGCAAAAAAAAAAACCCTAAAATAGACACTACAATCAAGATATTTAGACATATGGAGGTAAACATGAAATATTTTTAGAGCCTTTCTAATTATTTTTAAAAGAAAAACAGGATTTTAACTGTTCTGTCTGTAATTTATCTCTGTATTCCTATATCAGTGTCAACCTATTATAACTTGTTAATAGATTTAATATGAAGATTCATCAATTTTAACAATTTCTAGCTGGCACCGCGGCTCAATAGGCTAATTCTCCGCCTAGCGGCACCGGCACAACAGGTTCTAGTCCCGGTTGGGGCACCGGATTCTGTCCCGGTTGCCCCTCTTCCAGGCCAGCTCTCTGCTGTGGCCAGGGAGTACAGTGGAGGATGGCCCAAGTACTTGGGCCCTGCACCCCGTGGGAGACCAGGATAAGCACCTGGCTCCTGCCATCGGATCAGCTCGGTGCAGCGGCCGCAGCACGCCGGCCTTGGCGGCCATTGGAGGGTGAACCAATGGCAAAGGAAGACCTTTCTCTCTCACTTGTCCACTCTGCCTGTAAAAAACAAAACAAAACAAAAACAAAAACAAAAAAACAAAAACAATTTCTATTGACTATGATGGTAAATAAGAATATTAGTTTACTTATACATAAAATCCCTTATCACTTCAATGTAATTACCTCTCAAATTTTATTAAATTTATATTTAATATGTTAATTATATGGTCCTTATAAATGTTGCTTACTGTTAAATTAAGCACTCTATTTCATTGTTTTTCAATTTCTCATATACCTTTTTCATTTAAATTTAATTAAATATTACCTTCCTTTTGTTTATTATTTCACATCTGAATAGTCATCTTCTATTCTTCAAAACCTTCAAAAAGTTGTTCCAATTAAATCAATGATTGGAAAAACCAATCATTCCAATTTATTATTTCCATTTTTTCCCTTAGAGGCAGCTGTCTGACTCCCTTCTCAGGTATTTGCCATTTGGTCACTAAATCTTTTCCATAGTTCTAATCCTGGGTTTACTTTTGTATCATCATGAGAAGTGGCTCTCTCTTTAGCCTAAATTCTTTTGTTTCTTGCCTTCTTTTATGCTTCTCTCACCACTTTTCCAGTCTTTGCCTACCACAAAGCCAATGTATGCTTTTTAGGTTTTTATGATGATGTCATCCTGCTTCTACATACTTGTTTTTGAATCAGCCTTTGCATAATAAATCATCACAAATCTTAGGGCCTTAACCAGTGTGCTCTGGGAAGACTGGAAGGGTAGGAAGATTTTCTGTTTTGGGCCAGCTGGACCAATATTTGTCTGGATAAGCGGATTAGTTAACTGGGAATTGGAGGGTCTGAGATGACATTAATAATATGTCTGTTGATTTGCAGGCTGTGATCCAAGTCACTTTACTTGGATGTCAGCTGATTTTTGTTTTTGTTTTTTAGAAATTAAAAATAATAAATTTGTATTCATTTTTATTGTTAAAGGTAGAGAGTGAGAGGGAAAGACACACACACAGAGGGAGAGAGAGGGAGAGAGAGAGAGAGAGAGAGAGAGAGAGAGATTGAGAAAGGTTGAAAAACATTTCTGGTTCACTCCCCCGGTGCCCACAATAGCTGGACCTTGGCTGGGCAGAAGCCAGGAGTCTGGAACTAACCTGCATCTCCCAAGTGCATGGATGGCATGGACACAAGTTTTTAATCCGTCACCTACTGCATGGACACAACTTTTTAAGCCAATACCTACTGCCTTCTCCAAGGGGTCACATTGAAAGGCATCTAGAATCTGAATTAAATCCAGGACTCAAACCCAAGCACGGACAAGTGATGCTGTCCACACACTTGGCTCTCCATGTGATTTTGCGAATGCTGGCAGGACAGCTAAGTTTTATTTATGTTGGGATCCCAGGTTAGAAACATAGCACAAGAATAAGCCCTAGTGCATATTAACTGTGGTATTTCTGCTTCTTTTCTATTTTATAAAATCAAATTGATCAAAACAATTCTTATGACCTTCATAGAATAGGAAGTTATGGGAAATGAAAGAAGAATTTGAAGTTACCAGCACAGAACATTTCTCCATTTAATTAAAAAACCCAGGTTCAAAATTTGTGAATTATTTTCAGTATTATTCATCCATGATTTCTCTTTGTATCTATCTACATGTTTATTAGTTGTTTATTTACAACTACGTGTAAATAACTTTTAATTCACCAAGCACTATTACATAATCATTTTCCCTTTAATCCTAACATAACTCTGAAGAAACCCTGTTAATATTCCCAAATAAATGATGTGGCATCAGTAGCGAAAGATGTTAAGGGGCATGTACAATATCACAAGTGGAATTTGAAGCCAAAAAGCTGTCTTAAGTCTATATTATTCTTGGCTCTCTTATTTGTGCTTTTTTCTATCCCAGCATGCTTCCTGCTTTAACTATATTTAACCTCTGATTTTCCTTGAGAATTCTCTTATCTATCATGTATGTTCAACCACTTTATTATTTTATGCATCAACTCCCTAATTTTCCATTATATAATACTTACGAACTTATGATTAACTATAGTAACAGTCTCCTATAAATCTAGGATTTTCCTTTCTTCCAAAACAGTATGACTTTTCTCAATTTCCTCAGATAGTGTGCTTATTCACCATTTTAGACTTTTCCCCAGAGACCTAACAACTAAAATATACCACACAGTCTTCCTTATTATTACAAATTCCTTTGATATTTCAAGCCTCAAGACCTTTGTTTATGACTTCCTCTGATTTCAGTTTTTCTATATGTCCTTCTTTTGAGATACTGAATCTATAGTAATCAATACTTCATTTGACACACTATTTATAATCCTGATAATTACTTTCTGTCCTAGAATAGATTTTTTTAAGTTTTTCAATAAAAAATTTAAATTGCATAATGATAATAATAATTTCTTTATCTCCTAGATACTTCTTCTTTGATTAACACTACAAAAATTAATTATGGAGAATGAGTACTTTAGGGCCTCATGGGCAAAAAAAAGTGATAAAGTAAACTATTCTTTTAAATATATAATATATATGAGGGTCTTCAAAAACTTCACGGAAAATGTACTTTATGTAAAAACTATGCATGGATTCTAAAATTTTTTGAGATAAGATAAACTCATAATAACATATAACATATTGAACAGAATCCAGTTTGAGATTGAAGAAGGATGACAGTTCAAAAAGAGTCTCTATAAGAGCCACATAAAATTTTCTAGAATTTAAGCAAGAACACATGTCAAATTTGTGGTGGATCTTGCGTGGAAGGAAGGTGAAACTTTTTATGTTTCCAGTCTGTGAGGACAATGACCAAAGAAATCAGCAGGTGTCAAATAATAGCTTGTTATGTTAATAGACAAGACATTATTAAAGTTGGAAACAATCTGCACCAATTTACAAGGAAAAAATTTAATCTTCCTCAAGTCTTAATTGAAGAGAACTGACAATAAACAGCAGGACCATAGATGACTTAGTGGGCATCTCAGTAGATTCAGTTTACATAATTCTGACTGAAAAAGTAAAATGGAGTAAACTTCCTGCTCAATGGTTGCCCAAACTGTTGCACACAGACCATTTGCAGAGAAGAGTGGAACTTTCAAGGGAAATTTAAACAAGATGATCAAGTTTCTCAAGCATTTCTTCAAGGATTGTAGCTAGAGTTGAAATGTGGCTTTTATGGAATGATCCTGAGGAAAAAAAAAAAAAAAAAGAGGTTGAAATTGTCCAACCAAAACAAAACGGGGGAAGGAGGGCAACCTAGTGGATAAACCCACCATCTGCTACCCTTGCGTTCCATAGGGACACCGATTTGTCACTTTGCTGCTGCACTTCCCACCCAGCTCCCTGCTAGTGGCCAGGGAAAAGCAGTGGAAGATGACTCAAGTCTTTGGGCCCCTGTCACTCACATGGGAGACAAGAATGAAGTTCCTGGTTCCTGGATTTGGTGTGGCCCAATTCTGGCCATAATGGTCTTTGGGGATTGAATCAGTACATGGAAGATCCATTACCATCGTGGTTTGGCTACTGACTTCTTTTTGTTTCTTTGTCTTTTTTATTTTTTAATTATTTTATTTATTTGAAAGACAAACTTACAGAGAGATATAGAGACAGAGACACAGGTCTTCTATCTGCTGGTTCACTCCCCAAAGGGTTGCAATGGCCAGAGCTGGGCCAATCTGAAGCCAGGAGCCAGGAGCTTCTTCCAGGTCTACTACATAGGGGCAGGGGCCCAAGTCCTTGGGCATCCTCTGCTGCTTTTCCAGGAGAATTAGCAGGATCTGGATTGGAAGTAGAGCAGCCTGGACTGAAAAAATTCTCCCATATGGGATGCTGATGCTGCAGTCCAGGGCATTAGCCAGCTGCACCACAGCGCTGGCCCCTGCTTCCTCATCTTCAAACATATTTTAAGGGCACCCATTTTTCTTTGGTTAATAATGTAAACAAAACAGTTAAATTGCCAGGATCCTCAGTTCTTTAGGGATAGACCAAATGGCTGGTATAAAAACTCATGAAGGTGTCCTAAACTTGATGGAGTGATGTTGACAAAGTTTGTCTTTAGCTTTGTTTTAGTTCCATTTCCAACACACTTTTTATGCCTCCTCATATATGAAAGTATGCACACCAATGAAAACTAAAAGCAAAAGGCTTATGAACAAATTTACCACTAGTAGTTGATGTATTGAGTTGGTTTTCAAGCCTGAGTTCTGTGGAGAGTTACTAAAAAAATGACCTCAAAATTTACCTGCAGATAAAGACAAATGTACAGTTTACATAACATATATTACTCTAGGATGAGGGGTAATAGTAAGAAAAATTTAAAGCTAGTTTTAGGCAAATTGGAATCAGAGAAATAGATAGTAAGAGGTAAGAGGTCAAATGGTGGGCTAGATAATAATGACTCTGGATCTAGAGACAGTTCAATTTAAAATTATAGTTACATCTCTTGCTCCCCCAAAGAAATCTGTTATAAGTAAGGAGAAACAGTGATAAAATGAGCATACTTAGTTTTAAAAGGGGTTAAACACTGACATAAAAGAACAAGACTTATTTAAACTTCAAGAAAGACATGCTGTCCTTAATTTTCATGTCTGTTGCCTTAAGAAATAAAGAATTTCAATCTACTTAAGAAACATTCTTTTATTGTCATTCTGTCTTAGATAATTCTGCTTAACTTCTAATTTTCTGGTCTTATACTCCCATAGATTTCTTTCTTAGTCTAGGATTTATAGATAAACCATCACAAGATGTACTACAATAGCAGTAGGACCAAACAGCCAATATTATAGGGTAATAAAACTCCTGTCTGAGAAACACAACTGAATGGGATGTGATGCTACAACTACACCTTCCTAATTAAGAGGTCCACAATTCTACATACATATTATAGCAGACTTAGATCATACCTGACTGCACATAGGCCACAGAACATTTATTAGAAATGCAGTTATAGTTTTGCATTAATATTATCTAAATTTATATTCCTCATTTTATCTAGCTATAAGAGTTCAAACAAAAAATAATTTTCTAAGCATAAATATTCTTGCATGGAAAATTTTTAAATGATGCTACCTGACATATAGAGAAATTGCAACTGTTCAGAGCTGTAAAATATGAAAATAACTAATGTATCTTAAGCACGGAGGACACAGTGTGCCCAAATTCTCTTTCAGGAGCTAAAGATATAGCCCCCGCTACTGAGTGTGCTGTCTTGTGATGGTTCTCAGCTGTTAGACTTAATCATACATTTCCCTAAGCTAAAAACACCATCTCAGCTATAGACAAGACTATACTCTTCCTAGGGAAACCAGCATCTAATGATTGATAAATGCTAAATGCTAGAAGAGGGACCTGCGCCACAGCGCACTAGGTTAATCCTTCGCCTGTGGCTCCAGCATCCCATATGGGTTCTAGTCCAGGCTGCTCCTCTAGAAGTCCAGCTCTCTGCTGTGGCCTGGGATAGCAGTAGAGGATGGCCCAAGTGCTTGGGGCCCTACCCACATGGGAGACCGAGAAGAAGTACCTGCCTCCTGGCTTTGGATCGGCGCAGCTCCGGCCGTTGTAGCCACTTGGGGAGTGAACCAATGGAAGGAAGACTTTTCTCTCTCTCTCTCTCTCACTGTCTGTAACTCTACCTGTCAAATAAATAAATAAATAAATAAAATCTTTAAAAAAATGCTAGAAGGGGCTAGCGCCGTGGCTCACTTGGCTAATCCTCCGCCTGAGCGCCGGCAGTCCCAGATGCCCCTCTTCCAGTCCAGCTCTCTGCTGTGGCCTGGGAAGGCAGTGGAGGATGGCCCAAGTGCTTGGGCGCCTGCATCCGCATGGGAGACCAGGAGGAAGTACCTGGCTCCTGGCTTAGATGGGCATAGTTCCAGCCGTAGCGGCCATTTGTGGGGGTGCACCAACGGAGGGAAGACCTTTCTCTCTGTCTCTCTCTCTCTCTCTCTCTCACTATCTATCTGTCAAATAAAAAAATGCTAGAAGAATGATAATTCTTATTATGCCATGTCATAATTTATTAATGGTTATTCAAGTAGGCTTAGATGCAGCTGATTTATGACTTGACTTTATAAAGGAAAAGGATGTACAATAGATTGTTTGTAATAACCACTGATTATTGATGGCAAGGTATCATGGAAAGCTTTTATTACTGGGGTTGTGGGTGTGCAGATCTTTGCAACATTTCTTCTTTTGGCATGTTTCTATCCATTTTTTTCTAGACTAAAGCTGAGATTTAAAATCATCTTTAAACTTTCAAATGTTTGATTTCCATTTCTAACATCTTGTTGTGTCCTGGTTTTCATCTTTCAAAATATCTTGGCTGTTTCTTTTCCACTGATACATCAGTTATCATTTGAAGACATAGAGAGTGTTGTGGAAAGAGTACCCAGTTGAAACTTCATAGATTGGAATAAAATCTCAAATCTTCACTGGCATGGTCTTGGGAATTCTTAAAATCTTCTAATTCTTGTTTTTTTAACCTTTTAAATGGGATTGATAGTCTCTACTTTTCTAAACGTTGGGAAGTATTTTGAAATGTGCATGTACTTCATCTGTGCATGACATATTGTAAGTACTGACTCAGCAACAGTGGAGATGGCTGCTGAATAGATTTATTCACTCCTGATGTCTCATACAAACCATCACCGAACAGAAGCTCTTACAGTGGTACACTCTTCATTTTCCTCCTAAGCAGTTCCTGTAGTTACTCTATATGTAATTCTCACCACTATCAGAAAGAAAGTTTAATGTATCATTACATAATGATATTTCTTTGAGTTAAACAGCTTTCAATTGTGCAATCATCTTTTCCTTTGAAATTTTTCCCAAATTCTTTGCTAATCTCATGCATTTTTTCTCTACTTCAGTAAGGGTTTCCTTCTCAGTTTTTTCCAAGCAATTTGTTAGTTAAGATAGTTTGTCTTTTTTTCTCTTTTTAAAAAATATACAAATCACAAAATCACTTTAGAATTCAGTCAATATCTACACTATGAGATTTTATTTGTCAAATCATGCTTTACTAAACCCTCACCTGCTCCCAAACTACTTTGATATGGCAAATTAGATGTATATCATGCTTAGGGGAGGCAACTTGAATGAAATTATTTAAATCGTCACTAGAATGTGAAAAATGCTAGAGACACATTACATTCTCAAACTCTTCTATTACCGTAGTTTATTTCTTCTTCCTGAAGTCAAAATTCACTGATATTGTCAATAACTATTATTACCTTATTCAAAACTTACAACTATAATATATAAATTGTTCTGAAAATTATAGAAGCTATTTTATTTCCTTTATTTCTATTATTTATGATCTCTTTAAAATTTATTTGAAAGGCAGACACACATACACCCTGAGAGAGAGAGAGAGAGAGAGAGAGGGAGAGAGAGAGAGAGTTTGTGTGTGTGTCTTCTACCCACTGGTTCATTTCCCAGTGACTGCAAGATTCCAGGTTGTGATGGGTTAGTCAGGAGTCTGGAACTCTAAGTCTTCTACATGGGTGGCCAGGACTCAAGTACTTGGGCCATCACCTACAGCCTCACAGGAATCTGGTATCCGAAGTGAAGCCAGGACTCCCATTCAGGTACTTTAATATGGAATAAGGGAATCCCTATTGATCCAAATGCTGCCTTCAAATTTACTCAATAGATAGAGATTATTGTATAACATTTCTTTTTAAGTAACCAATTCAATTTTCTATTAACATGGTTGTTCCTACTAATGCATCAAATAGAAAATAATGACTGGAATGTATTTTATTTAGTCTCTAAAGGAATTTCTCTAAATAAAAATCATATAAAAATGTCCATTTCTGCACTATATTTATATGAACCCATTCCAATTGTTTCCTCCATTTCTCAGCATACAATTTTACTAAAATATAATGCTTGTAATTAATTATTATGGTAGTAAGTGCTTTACATTTTACAATGTGTCCTAATCTCCATCTTATTTTTCAACTTTCACACTAATACTAGGAGAAAAATCTATAAAAAATAAAGTGCTTCTAATGAGGTTAAATGAATGGCAGGGATTACAGTTGCAATTGAACCTCAAAATTAAAAATCAGATAATATTACCACTCATTTAATGCTAAATTTTGTAATAGGAAGCTACTATTCCATTTAGTAACATTGTCTTACACATTAAACTTACTATTTTCTTTTTCACATTTGTAAATCACTAACAAGAAATTGATAGTCTCACTCCACCTAAACATGCCTAAGAATTGACCTAGTTTATTTTTCTAAGTGCATAACTCTGAATAGAAAACCTACTTTACATGAATGCCATCATGTTTAGTTTGTTTTTAAAATTTATTTTAATATGTAAAAATAAATATTTGTCCAAGAATAAAACAATTAAGAAATGAACTTAACCATGTGAGAGTTCCCGTTTCTCTGAAACTTTCCTACAGGTAAATCTTTCTTAGGTACTAAATCAAGTGGAGGGCGGAGCCAAGATGGCGGAATAGTGAGGGTGCACACCGATAGTCCGGGAAAATTTAGTTTAATAAAAGTGGAGTTAGAGTAGCCTCAGAAAAAGGATCAGGAAAAAATTGCAGAGGAAACTCTTCTGGATCTAGTGGCTGTGACTCGGAGGACCTACAGGGAGTGCAAGATCACCCACCGTGCGGAAGCTGAGCCGCGGGAGCCACAGGGTCTGCGCGCCAGTGCTGGAAGGGGAGTGGATGTGACACAGAGGACCAGCGGGGAGAGCAGGGACGCCCATGGCTCCGAGTCCACACATTGGCGCTGGAAGGGGAGGTGATCTCAGTAACCTGAGACAATGGCGGGGAAACAGCGGACAGAATCTAGAGGGAAGCAGGCTTTGAGGCGAGAAAGTTCACCAGACTGACTATAGGAGAGAAGGAAAAAAAAAAAAAGGGTAGGGGGGTACTGGTACAGGTGAGTTTCTCTCTCTGCCAACCTTGCAAAGGCCAGCAAGAGACAAAGAGAAGGCACCACTCTGGATATACATAACAAAAGGGTAGAGCTAAGGAACTGAGGCGCTACAATTCCGTAGCCTAGGCAACCCAGTGGGAGTCCGCAGGAGAAACTGAGCCCGCACAGACTCTTTGGGTAGAAGCCAGAGCTCGGAAGCTAAATACCATCAATTCTGCTCAGCTGTGCAGTATTACTTACCTCCTGAATAAAAAACAAAACAAATAAATAAATAAATAAATAGAGAGAGAGAGAGATTTACCACGCAAAACCTGAGGGTGTCACCTTTGCACACCCGTAAGCTGGAAAACCAAGCAGAGCTCTCAGGCAACACCCATCTCAAGCCTCCAAGGCTCCTCTAACAGCAGACAGTCCAATTAACACAGACACAGTATAAAAAAAAAAAACAACTCACAGTGAGGGAAGAAGAATTAACAATGCCAACCAACAAACACAAAAATTGAGGGAACAATATCAACAATGACACTATGACACCTCCAAATAAACAAAACACCCCAAGCCAAGATTATGAAGATGATGAGATAGAAGAAATGCAAGATACAGATTTCAAAAAATTTATGGTAAGAACATTTAGAAGTTTGCAGAAGCAAATCCTTGAACTACAGAAATCCTTATTGGACAGGATTGAAAATCTCTCTCGTGAAAATGAAATTTTAAGGAAGAATCAAAATGAAACGCAGAAACTAGTAGAACAGGAAAGTGTGATAGTGAAGGGAAATCAAAATGAAATGAAGAGCTCAATAGATCAAATGACAAACACATTAGAGAGCCTTAAAAACAGAATGGGTGAAGCAGAAGAGAGAATATTGGACTTAGAAGACAGAGAACAGGAAAGGATACAGTCAAACCAAAGAAAAGAAGAGGAAATTAGAAATCTAAAAAATATTGTTGGGAATCACAGGATACTATTAATAAAACCAACATTCGAGTTCTAGGAGTTCCTGAAGGCATGGAGAGAGAGAAAGCATTAGAAGGCCTTTTTAGTGAGATACTAGCAGAGAACTTTCCAGGTTTGGAGAAGGACAGAGACATCCTAGTACAGGAAGCTCATAGAACCCCTAGTAAACATGACCAAAAGAGATACTCACCACGACATGTTGCAATCAAACTCACCACAGTGAAACATAAAGAAAAGATCCTAAAATGTGCAAGAGAGAAATGTCAGATTACTCTCAGAGGATCTCCAATTAGACTCACAGCAGACTTCTCATCAGAAACACTGCAGGCTAGGAGGGAATGGTGAGACATAGCACAGGTGCTAAGAGAGAAAAATTGCCAGCCCAGAATATTATATCCTGCTAAGCTCTCATTTGTGAATGAAGGTGAAATAAAGACCTTTCACAGCAAACAGAAATTGAAAGACTTTGCTGCCACTCGTCCGGCCCTGCAAAAGATACTTAAAGATGTGCTACACTCAGAAACACAGAAACACGGCCATCAGTATGAAAGAAGGGAAAGGAATAAAACCTACCAGTAAAAGAGCATAGGAAGCTCAAAGCATATACTAGAAAATATCTCCAGGAAAATGGCAGGGCAAAGTCACTATGTATCAATAGTCACATTAAACGTAAATGGACTTAACTCTTCAGTTAAAAGACACCGATTGGCTGACTGGCTCAAGGAACAAAACCCAACTATTTGTTGCCTACAAGAAACACATCTTTCTAACAAAGATGCATGCAGACTGAAAGTGAAAGGCTGGAAAAAGATATTCCATGCCAACAGAAACCAAAAAAAAGCAGGTGTAGCCATATTAATATCAGACAAAATAGACTTTAATACAAAAACTGTTAAGAGAGACAAAGAGGGACACTATATAATGATTAAGGGTTCAATTCAACAGGAAGATGTAACTATTATAAATGTATATGTACCTAATTACAGGGCACTGGTCTATTTAAAAGATATGTTAAGGGACTTAAAGGGAAACAGACTCCAATACAATAGTACTGGGGGATTTCAATACTCCACTCTCAGAAATAGACAGATCATCCGGACAGAAGATCAACAAGAAAACAGCAGATTTAATCGACACTATTGCCCAAATGGATCTAACAGATATCTACAGAACTTTCAATCCTACATCTAAAGATTTACATGCTTCTCAGCAGTGCATGGAATCTTCTCTAGGATTGATCACATACTAGGCCATTAAGCACGTCTCAGCAAATTTAAAAGAATTAGAATCATACCATGCAGCTTCTCAGACCACAGTGGAATGAAGCTGGAAATTAGCAACTCAGGAAACCCTAGAAAGTATGCAAACACATGGAGACTGAACAACATGCTCCTGAATGAACACTGGGTCATTCAAGAAATCAAAAGAGAAATAAAAACTTTCTGGAAGTAAATGAGGATAACAACACGACACATCAAAACTTATGGGATATGGCAAAAGCAGTATTGAGAGGCAAGTTTATAGCAATAGGTGCCTATATCAAGAAATTGGAAAGGTACCAAATAAATGAGCTTTCAGCGCATCTCAAGGACCTAGAAAATTTGCAGCAAACCAGACCCAAATCTAGTAGCAGAAGAGAAATAATTAAAATCAGAGAAGAAATTAACATGATTGAATCCAAAAAAAAAAAAAAAAAAAAAAACATTACAAAAAATCAGCCAAGCAAAGAGCTGGTTTTTTGAAAAAATAAACAAAAATGATACCCCATTGGCCCAACTAACTGAAAAAATGAAGAGAAAAGACCAAAATCCATAAAATCAGAGATGAAAAAGGAAACGTAACAACAGACACCACAGAAATAAAAAGAATCATCAGAAATTACTACAAGGACTTGTATGCCAGCAAACAGGAAAATCTATCAGAAATGGATAGATTCCTGGACACATGCAACCTACCAAAATTGAACCATGAAGACATAGAAAACCTAAGAAGACCCATAAATGAAACAGAAATTGAAACAGTAATAAAGGCCCCCCCAACAAAGAAAAGCCCAGGACCAGATGGATCCACTGCTGAATTCTACCAGACATTTAAAGAAGAACTAATTCCATTTCTTCTCAAACTATTCAGAACAATCAAAAAAGAGGGAATCCTCCCAAATTCTTTCTATGAAGCCAGCATCACTTTAATCCCTAAGCCAGAGAAAGATGCAGCACTGAAAGAAAATGATAGACCAATATCCCTGATGAAAATAGACACAAAAATCCTCAATAAAATTCTCGCCAGTAGAATACAACAACACATCAGGAAAATCATCCACCCAGACCAAGTGGGATTTATCCCTGGTATGCAGGGATGGTTCAACATTTGCAAATCAATCAATGTGATACACCACATTAACAGACTGCAGAAGAAAAACCATATGATTATCTCAATAGATGCAGAGAAAACATTCGATGAAATTCAACACCCTTTCATGATGAAAACACTAAGCAAATTGGGTATAGAAGGAACATTCCTCAATACAATCAAAGCAATTTATGAAAAACCCACGGCCAGCATCCTACTGAATGGGGAAAAGTTGGAAGCATTTCCACTGAGATCTGGCACCAGACAGGGATGCCCACTCACACCACTGCTGTTTAACATATTTCTGGAAGTTTTAGCCAGAGCCACCAGACAAGAAAAAGAAATTAAAGGAATACAAATTGAGAAGGAAGAAGTCAAACTATCCCTCTTTGCAGGCAATATGATTCTTTACTTAGAGGATCCAAAGAACTCTACTAAGAGACTATTGAAAATCATAGAGGAGTTTGGCAAAGTGGCAGGATATAAAATCAATGCACAAAAATCAACAGCCTTTGTATACACAAGCAATGAAACGGCTGAGAAAGAACTGCTAAGATCAATCCCATTCACAATAGCTACAAAAACAATCAAATACCTTGGAATAAACTTAACCAAGGACGTTAAAGATCTCTACGATGAGAATTACAAAATCTTAAAGAAAGAAATAGAAGAGGATACCAAGAAATGGAAAAATCTTCCATGCTCATGGATTGGAAGAATCAACATCATCAAAATGTCCATTCTCCCAAAGCAATTTATAGATTCAATGCAATCCCAATCAAGATACCAAAGACATTCTTCTTATATCTGGATAAAATGATGCTGAAATTCATATGGAGACACAGGAGACCTTGAATAGCTAAAGCAATTTTGTACAACCAAAACAAAGCCGGAGGCATCACAATACCAGATTTTAGGACATACTACAGGGCAGCTGTAATCAAACAACATGGCACTGGCACAGAAACAGATGGATAGACCAATGGAACAGAATAGAAACACAAGAAATCAACCCAAACATCTACAGCCAGCTTATAATTGATCAAGGATCTAAAACCCATTCCTGGAGTAAGGACAGTCTATTCAATAAATGGTGCTGGGAAAATTGGATTTCCACGTGCAAAAGCATGACGCAATACCCCTACCTTACACCTTATACAAAAATCCACTCAACATGGATTAAAGACCTAAATCTATGACCTGACACCATCAAGTTATTAGAGAACATTGGAGAAACCCTTTAAGATATTGGCACAGGCAAAGAGTTTCTGGAAAAGTCCTGGGAGGCACAGGCAGTCAAATCCAAAATCAACTATTGCAATTGCATCAAATTGAGAAGTTTCTGTACTGCAAAAGAAACAGTCAGGAGAGTGAAGAGACAACCGACAGAATGGGAAAAAATATTTGCAAACTATGCAACACATAAAGGGTTAATAACCAGACTCTACAAAGAGATCAAGAAACACCACAAAACAAAACAAACAACCAACTTAAGAGATAGGCCAAGGACCTCAATAGATATTTTTCAAAAGAGGAAATCATAATGGCCAAGGACACATGAAAAAATGTTCAAGATCACTAGCAATCAGGGAAATGCAAATCAAAACCACAATGAGGTTTCACCTCACCCCGGTTAGAATGGCTCACATACAGAAATCTACCAACAACAGATGCTGGCGAGGATGTGGGGAAAAAGGGACACTAATCCACTGATGGCGGGAATGCAACTGGTCAAGCCACTATGGAAGTCAGTCTGGAGATTCATCAGAAACCTGAAGATAACCCTACCGTTCGACCCAGCCATCCCATTCCTTGGAATTTACCCAAAGGAATTTAAATTGGCAAACAAAAAAGCTGTCTGCACCCTAATGTTTATTGCAGCTTAATTCACAATAGCTAAGACCTGGAACCAACCTAAATGCCCATCAACGGTAGACTGGATAAAGAAATTATGGGATATGTACTCTTTAGAATACTATACCGCAGTAAGAAACAACGGAATCCAGTCATTTGCCACAAAATGGAGGAATCTGGAACACATCATGCTGAGTGAAATAAGCCAGTTCCAAAGGGAGAAATATCATATGTTCTCCCTGATCAGTGACAACTGACTGAACACCAAAAAGGAAACCTGTTGAAGTGAAATGGACACTATGAGAAACGATGACTTGATCAGCATAGCCCTGACTGTTAATGAACTTAATACGTTATCCTTCTTAGTATTTTTTTTGTCTGTTCTACTTAATACTACTGGTTTAATTCTGTAATTAATACACAGTTATTCTTAAGTGTTGAAATTTAACTGAAAAGTGATCCCTATTAAAATAAGAGTGGGAAGAGATGTACAATTTGGGACATGCTCAAGCTGACTTGCCTCAAATGGTAGAGTTAGAAACATACCAGGGGAATTCCAATTCAATCCCATCAAGGTGGCATGTGCCAATGCCATCTCACTAGTCCAAGTGATCAATTTCTGTTCACAATTGATTATAATGAAAAGACTAACAGTCAAAGGGATCACATAAGCAAGTCTAGTGTCTGCTAATACTAACCGATAGAATAAATAAAGGGGAGAGCAATCCAACATGGGATGCGAGATACACAGCAGACTCATAGAATGGCGGATGTCCTAAACATCACTCTGGCCTCAGAATCAGCCCTAAAGTTATTTGGATCTGGCTGAAAAACCCATGAGAGTATTTCAGGCATGGAAAGCCAAGACACTCTGGGAAAAAAAAAAAAAAAAAAGAAATATCTCCACGAGTGAGATCCCAGTGGAAAGAACAGGTCATCAAAGAAGGAGGTACCTTTCTCTGAAGGGAGGAGAGAACTTCCACTTTGACTACGACCTTGTCTAAATATGATCAGAGTCGGTGAACTCAAAAGGCTTCCATAGCCTTGGCAACTCATGACAAGAGCCTAGGGTGATTACTGATGCCATAAACAAGAGTGTCAAATTGTTAAGTCAACAACAGGAGTCACTGTGCACTTACTCCTCATGTAGGATCTCTGTCCTTAATGTGCTGTACATTGAGATTTAATGCTATAACGAGTACTCAAACAGTATTTTTCACTTTGTGTTTCTATGTGGATGCAAACTGTTGAAATCTTTACTTAATGTATACTAAACTGATCTTCTGTATATATAGAAAATTGAAAATGAATCTTGATGTGAATGGAAGGGGAGAGAGTGGGAAAGGGGAGGGTTGCGGGTGGGAGGGAAGTCATGGAGGGGGGAAGCCAATGTATTCCATAAGCTGTACTTTGGAAATCTATATTCATTAAATAAAAGTTCAAAAAAATCAAGTGGACTCCCAGGTCAGCAAAAATGCCTGACAGTGGTTTAGTATATTATGCCCTTGCCAGCAAACCATTTGACTCTTTAGACCAAAGACTCAAAAATAAAGCTTTTTTTCAGATTGGATGTTATTGACATATAACATTATATTTTTAAAATGTACAACTGAAGTTTTGATACATTATGCAGTATGAAATGATCACACAGTCAAGATAATTAATATATCTATTGTCTCTATTTGAGTATGTGTACTGAAGTGATTTAATTTAGATCTATCCTATTATTTAATTAAGATCTAGCTTGTTAGCAAATTGTAAGTAAGAAAGACATAGAAATAGAAACACTGAATGAGCTCATTTATATGTGGAGTCTGAAACAGTCAAATTCATAAATCCAGAGTAGGGTGGTAGTTGTTAGGGGTTGGGAGAAGGGAGAACGAGTTGCAGAGGTACTGATCAAAGGGTACAAGTTTTCAGCTATGTGAGGTAGATAATTTGCAGAGTTATAATGCACAGCACGGTTAGGATAGTTAACAATACTGTATTATACACTTGAAAAAATCTGTCACCACATCTGTTTTCTGCTTATTATTGTCGCTATACTGGTGGCTTGTTTTCATCCTCTGAAAGCTGTGTAGGACCAATAAGATATCACTGTTATCGCAGTTTCATACAAAATATTCTTTCTCATAACCAAAAATTTGAGTTAGTCATTTAGTTTTCTTAATGAGGTCTTCTTGATCTTTATATACCTCCAGTTTATTAATAATATTCAGGCACTTAGGAGATATTTGGAAAAGAAAATTTCTCTCTTTTAATGTTATGGTTATTTCTAAATCTATATGTCATGTACTGTTTTCAAATAACTGTCTTGTCCAATTACATAATGATTTTTTTAAACTTCCAAACCTATGAGTCTACATGTCTAAAGAGAGAGGATGCAAAATAAATTCTTAGTAATAGCCATTGATTATTGTACATATCAGATTCTACAAATTATACAAATTCTACCTATTGCTACGCTATCTGATGGTAGAATTGTTTATAAAATTCTGAAGGAAAAGAGTATGATCTCCAGACTATAACACCTCTAAAGCTATCCTTTTACATATTAAGATGGTAAATAGATATTCCCAAATTAAAGAAATAAACAAAAAGTAGTGAGCTTTTTTAAAAAAAAACATTAAAATCATGATGAAATCTGGTCAGCTAGTGGAGAAATCAAAACAGTCAATTCTAACACATAAAAGCCATCGTGTCATTACGTTTAAGCAATATACACCAGTCCATTAACTTCTCTATCTAACTTATCCATCCATCCATCCATCCATCCATCCATCAGCAGTGAACAGTCAGAAAAGGGAAAACAGATATGTACACATAAATTTTTGGAAGAAGATGAAAATCTTTGAGTATATAGAAACTCAAAGAAGGTATTTTCTACATTTCATAGCAAATATTTTTGAAAAATAGAAATTGTTCAATATGGAACATAGAATGTGCAAGTCATAGTGGATTTAGAGTTATATTTTTATTTGACAAGTGGAGGAATAGATATGTTTAGAAACAATGAAATATTTATATTTTAGCAGTTCATTTAATTTCTCAGATTTATTCATGTTTATTTATTTACATTCAAGCATAGTTAAATGAAATAATTGTCATACAATTAAAGTGACACTATGGTTTATATTTTCTAAAATATACTATGCAGCCATTTCTTTCTCCCTCATTTCTCTTTTTTTCTATTTTTTCAACTTAAAATTTTCATCCGCATATTCATATAAGATGATTTGATATCTAGATAGTTATAAAAACTATTTTCAAAGAATTATACCATCGATATGACAATATACCCTTTTTCTTCCCTTTATAACCATTTTCATGAGTCTTACATTATGTGATATTAATATCCCTTTTTCCAAGAAAAATAGTATTCCTGTGTGTGTCTACAATTTAAACAAATGGAGCGAATATGGCAAGATGTTAAAATCTGTCAAATGTTAAAATGAATATTTGAATGTTTATAAAGGTAATTTCTTAGTTGCAGGCCTTTTTATAGAATATGAAAATGTTACTTCCTTGCTGTAACATATTTTCAGTAAGTATACTCTATGTAAGAAGTAATTTAAGAACACTAAATTTTTATTTGGAGAACACACTATAAATTTAAGTAAAAGTTTTCAGGAGAAAGTGGCCATTAAAAGCCACAATATAAGGTGTTATGATTTATTTAAATTTTCAGGTTTCATAATGTAGGTTTGCTTTTATTTTCATAGATAAAATATATTGAGAAGAAGCTCTAATCAAGAGAAATAAAATGAGAAAATAGTTTCTTCAAAAAGTCAAAATGACTCTGGTGTGATTTGAACACAATGAAGAGACAAGATTAAGGTAACCCAGAGTTGCAAGCCAGAAGGTAAGATCAGGTTATTCTTTGTTCATTCATTCATCCATTATTCTTTTGATAACTAAGTATTTAGTCTCTAATGACTTCCAGGCATTATTTTCGTACCTTGGCATTCATTAGTGAACAAAATAGACAAAGGCTCTACTGTCTTTGATCTTACACCCTTCGCGTGATAGACACCGCACTCTCAGTCGTGGATGTTGAGTGGGCTTCCACTGTTAGTAACCTGAGCAGCTATGGAGCCAGAAAAAAATCATAAAAGTGAATCAGATCCATAAGCAATATCATATATGACAAACTGCAAGTTTGGGAAAATAATTGCTCCAAGTAAAGGTGTCTGGCAGATTCGTGCTATCATTTGTATATGAATTATCATGAATGCCACCTGAATATAATAATTCCCTATTTCTGATCTTGTCTTTGTTTATTTAGAGAAGAGTTCAAAAGGATTTAAGGTACCTTACAGAAATATGTATGCTAAAACAGGATAAATCCCTGTACTCTTTGTTTATAAATTCTCTGGAGAGTGAGCTTTTCTAACGAAAGTAATCCCCTTATCAAGATCACATAACTATTCATAAAACACAGGGCCTCTAGAAAATTGTCTTTCTTGGATCACTAAATAATTATTTTGAGGATTACATGCCTCTATAATTCTTACTCCATTGGAATTTAAGGATTGATGAGCTCAGAATCTGTTGAGGATTTAAAAGCTTTTCAAGGAAATGATTTATATAAATACAGGGTTTTACATTACAATATTCTCCTCTTCTACTTCCATGTCAAGGTAGGGCTCACTCAGAGAGCAGCTTATGTGGCATTTACTCCATAAGCTGCTGATTATGTTCTTTCATGTCTGAGAGGCTCTGTTTCTCACAGATGGCACCTACTTTACCCAAGCTTCCTACTGGATTGATTTGCCAGACATCAAGAATCTCTGATGGTGACAGTTCTTTCTGGGTTCTGGAGTGACGTTTGAAGTTCATCATATTTGACAACTGTTACACTTACTTGATAAACAGTGTTGATGATAAACTTTGGTAATCTTCATTTTACTGATTGCGTTCCCAACTTAAAACAAAGTTAATTTGTGTTTATGTTAGAAAAATAAATTTGAAAGTGAATTGGCAAATTATAATTTTCCAATTAACTAAAACAAAATTGAAAACAAAAATTATCCTAAATTACTAGCAAATTTCAGGAAAGAAAACTTGTGTATTCCTTAACCTACCTGACTATGATAATTTTGATATTTTTCTTGTAGATTTTCTACATGGCTTCCAGTAACATATATGATTAAATTATTAAAAATTATTCTTCAGATTTTTCTCTTTTTCACTACAACTTTATTATTTTAAATTACTTAAGCTTTTCATCAATATTCCACACTAGTAATAATGACTATGTCCACACTCTATGTTAAATATGACTGTACTTCAAAAAGTGTGTGCAAAAAAATGGAATTACAAATAAGTTTATTTTGTTGAAAGAGCATTGAAATCCATATGTAATATGGTCATTTAGACATTAATGGAAAATGAGTTTATTGAAAATTCTGTGATGGGTTTCCAGACTTTTTTATGTTAATGTGATATCAATTCGAAGAGAATAGATTTAAAGTAGTTTATAGATAAAATTCTTTTTATTAAGATTTATTTATTTATTTTAAAGTCAGAGTTACACAAAAAAGAGAAATAGACAAAGAGAGAGACATCTTCCACCCTCTGGTTTACTCCCCAGATGACTACAAAGGCATGGACAGGGCCAGGCTGAAACCCAGAGCCAGCAGTTTCATCCAGATCTCTCATGTGGGTGCAGGGACCCAAGCCTTGGGCTACCTTCTGGTGCTTTCCCAGGCACATTATTAAGGACCTGGATAGGAAGAGCAACTTGGACATGAACCAGCATCTGTATGGAAAGTTGGTGGCACAGGTGGCAGCTTTACCTACTTTGCTTCAATGCCAGCCCTGTATATAATTCTAAGAATAAAATGATATTTCCTCCCTCTCTTCCATCCTCCCTCCCTCCCTCTCTCCCTCCCTCCTTCCTTCCTTCCTTCCTTCCTTCCTTCCTTCCTTCCTTCCTTCCTTCTTTCCTTCTTTTTCTTCCTTCCTTTCATTCTTTCTTTTCCTCTTTCCCTTTCTTTCTTTTCTTCTCTTCCTCCCTCTCTATCTTCCTTACTTCTTTTTCTTTTCCTTTCTTTCTTTCTTTCTTTCTTTCTTTCTTTCTTTCTTTCTTTCTTTCTTTCTTGTTGTTGAGATAACACATTCGTTGAAGTTACATTACAGTCAAGAACTTAATGCTCCATTAAATAAAGAGGGCCAACGCCACAGCTCACTAGGCTAATCCTCTGCCTAATGGCGTCAGCACACCAGGTTCTAGTCCCGGTCGGGGTGCCGGATTCTGTCCCGGTTGCCCCTCTTCCAGACCAGCTCTCTGCTGTGGCCAGGGAGTGCAGTGGAGGATGGCCCAAGTGCTTGGGCCCTGCACCCCATGGGAGACCAGGAGAAGCACCTGGCTCCTGCCATCGGATCAGTGCGGTGCGCCGGCTGCGGCGGCCATTGGAGGGTGAACCAACGGCAAAGGAAGACCTTTCTCTCTGTCTCTCTCTCTCTCACTGTCCACTCTGCCTGTAAAAAAAAAAAAAAAAAAAAAAAAAAAAAAAAAAAAAAAAATTGAGTTCAACCAGTAAAAAAGACCCTAGTTCAGAGTGAATATCGAAGTTTTTTGTATCAAAATAAAATGTTGCACAAAAATAAACTTATCTTTTATTTTTTAAAGATTTATTTATTTATTTGAAAGTCAGAGTTACACAGAGAGGAGAGGCAGAGAGAGAAAGAGAGATGCCTTCCTTCCGCTGGCTCACTCTTCAATTGGCAGCAATGGCTGGAGCTGAACCAGTAAGAAGCCAGGAGCCAGGAGCTTCTTCTAGGTTTCCCAAGCAGGTGCAGGGGCCCAAGCACTTGGGCCATCTCTACTACTTTCCCAGGCCATAGCAGAGAGCTGGATTAGAAGTGGAGGAGTCAGGACTAGACCCGGCACCCATATGGGATGCCGGTTCTACAGGCAACAGCTTACTGCTATGCCATAGAGCCAATCCATAAACTTATCTTTTAATTCCATTTTCTAGAATACTTTTGGCCCCAAAATGCTTATTCCTAAGTAGAGAGGATACCATGAAGAGTGTAATTCAATCATGTGTAATCCAACAAACTGTGTGCATGTGGCAGGGAGGGGAGACTTGGGAGCACTGTGACATAAATTGCAGTAAGAAGATAAGTGAAAAATTCATGCTGTGCCAGAGGTTTGAGGTTAACTCTTTGATACTCCATTTGTTTGAGCATTCTCAGAGTATTACCTGTGTTACTTCTCAAGATAATTATCTTATGCACATGCCGGTGACCAGCATTGCTTTCATGTTGCCCTGCCTGGATTAAACTTAGACAAGTTTTATCCTGACTAGCGGCTATGGCCTTCTTTTATTAGAGCAGTTAATTTAGAAAATCTACAAATTCTTTCTGTGCCTCTCTGACATATAAATCTTCTCTTTACCTCTTGTCAGTTTTATAGTCCGACTATGTTTTTCTGAAACCACTCTCTCTTTTTATTTTTTTCAGTCTCCGTGGGAAGGTAGGATTCAAATTTCAATAAAGGCCAATAAACAAACACGGATAACCTAAACAGCTTGACTACCCTCCCTTCTTACATCCCTCAGTATTTTTGCACTCATTTACCTCAGATCTTCAACATTCTCTTGCCTTTTTTCTTCCTAGCGGACTTGAAGTTAATTTTCTTTTTCCAGTTACGAAAATCTTGACATGGACTACAGTAGTCTTCCATGCCTGCTAGATTCTTGGGTGCAACTTGGCTTTCAATAGAGTTTTGGGAGAAATGATGTGACTATGGTTGTATACGAATCCCAGCAATTACGAACTCAGTTTCAGTTAAGTGTGTCTGTATTTTGGAGGCACTACATGGCAAATTGCCTTTAGGAATGAAATAATACTGATCCCATTAAGAAACAATGAAGAAAGCTCCTCTTTACACACATTTTCATGAGAAGCCCGATTCTCTGTGCTTCAGAGCGGTAGCAGGCTGTCATGGGTGCAGACGATTGGCCCATGATTTTCTGTAGAACCGTAGAAACTCCCACATTTTTGCAGCTGGTTCTGTGTTGGGTCATCATACTTTAAAATAAGTCTAGCTAGAGAGATCTCGAAAAAAAAAAAAAAGAGGCGCATACATAGGATCTAGAATGGAGGAGCTGTCATTCTGGTGTCATCTCCAGAGGGCACTCCCTATATCATTTTGAAATCTTTCTTTTAATTAAAAAAAATTAAAATGCAGAGAAACAGACAGAAAGAGAGACAAAGAGGGAGAGAGCAAGCGAGCACTCTGCTGGTTCACTCCCAAAATGCACACAACTGGGATTGGGCCAGGGAACTGGGAGCTGGGGACTGAATCCAGGTTTCCCACATAATTGAGAGGAATTTAATCAGTTGAGCCATTATCACAGATTCATAGGCTTTGATTAACAGGAGCTGGAGTTGGTATGAAACCCTGGTACTCTGATATGGGACATGGGTATCTTAACTGTTAGGCTAAAATAATCTCAATCCTGCTCTACTTAGTTTCTTCCAGTAGCAGATAATAGCACAATAGAAAATACACAATAAAAATGATTTTTTTTTCCTTTTGGTTGTTGTCTTTATACATTTTTTCTCTCAGAACTTAAAATTTTTTTGTAAGCTTTCTCAGAAATTTAATGAGGGAAAAATTTTCCATAACATTACTCAATTCAGTTGAAATAACATGAAATTTTTTAAAAATATTCACATTATATTCATGTTTCATTTATTATATTTAGGTCTTTTATATATTCGTATTCACCTAAGTATTTGTGCAGATGTCCTGTATTATTAATATTAATATTAGTATTTTTCTATATCACTGACACTAGTATACATTGTATTTAAAGCTAGATTCCATGCTATATGATATTTTTGTATTTTGACTTTTATCATGTAAACTTTTTGTAAGGAGAGGAAATATAAAGAAGGGAGTAATGATAATGTCTTTATGTATAAGGGCACTTCAAAATGTTCATGAAAAATGTGTATTAAGAATGATCAATGTATGGATGCTGAAAAAATGTGTCCCCAAATAAATTCATGTATTAATTTCATTTTCCATGAACTTCTTGAAATACATTTATATTTATATGCAACATTTAAATATATGTGCTTATATATACAAACATAATTTATATGATTTGAAAGTACTGAGTCCAGCATTGTGGGGTAGTGGGTTAAGCCACTGTGTGAAACTCTGGCATCCCACATGGCCACTGGTGCAGGTCCCTGTTGCTCCACTTCCAATCCAGCTACCCGCTAATATGCCTGGGAATGCAACCAACTACAGCCCAAGCACTTGGGCCCCTGCCATGCTCATAGAGTCCCTGGCTCTTAGCTTTGTCTTGGACAAGCATCTGGGAAATGACCCAACGGATGAAAGATCTATCTCTCTTCCTCTATGTAACTCTACCTATCTAATAACTAAATCAATCCTCAAAAAAAAAAAAGCTAAAAACAAAGTACTTCACATATGTACATGCATGGTAGTAGACATATGTACATACAAGTTGTAAAATTAACACATGTGCACAAAATATAATATTACACTGGCTTGAATACTAAAACATAGGTTGTTAGGAAATTTTCAAATATAACTTTATGCACTTCCTTACACCTCTTTAGATTTAAGACAATCTTTTAAAATTTTGTTTTACTTTTTGTTTCATTTTGATCTACTTTTCTCATAGTCAAGATCAAAACACCCATCTGGGGTCTCTGATGAATTTTAAGCCTCCTAGCTCTTTCTAGAATCAATGAGAGTACTATAAAGATTTCCTTTATTTGACTCCCGGTTTGTCATTGATTTTTTGAGGTTGTCTGTTTTAGAGTGATATAAAGAGATTTTAGAACTGCTTAATCAATATGCTGTTACTCTTCATGAGTTTGGTTGATTATCTACTTACATTATTGGCTATTGGATAATAGTTCAACAGTACAATTTGTGACTGGTAACATGCTTTTAGAGCCAAAAATCTTACTAATCTTGAGTCTGAACAAACATTAAACTTAATAGGTGACCTGCTTCCACATGATTCCAGTTCTCACAGAGATTATACCTCTGCAATTTCAGTTTAATTAACATGAAAATACTTGGCTTTAGGAAAACTTGGCCTTATTCTTTGAGTAAACATGATTCAAAGAACCCTCAAGTGAAGTGGCAACTCAATTTAATGGGGATTACATTTTCTGTGAGTATGTAATGAAAGGTAAGTAGAATCATATTTTACTACTATGGAAATATTTAGTTTCAAATAGATAAGCAGTACAGTAATTTGAGGGTCAATAAAGGGCATCTCAAAACAAGAAAAGTCTTTCGATTCATTTGCAAAAAGTAGTATCAGCCTGTGTGATCATAATTGATTGCACTACTCATGTTAGAACACTTCACCTTGCTTCACCTTATAGGATTCTATTAACTCAAAAAGTAGCAATATAACAAAATAAACAGCTGCAAATATCTGAATGGACATCCCAGGACAAATTTTAAGTATACACTAATATGCATTTAGTTTGCATTAAACAACTGATCTTATATTTAGAAATTAATTGCATTAATACAGTTTGTATAGGAGGAAATAGAGACTTGGGATAGTTAATATTGACTAAATTTAGATAGGAAATATACAATTCAAATGCAGGAAGAGTTGAACCTAAACACTGTATTTTTTTTTTTTTTACCTCTGTGCTATTAGCCACCTTATGTACCACTGAACAGAATGTATTCAGACTTCGCTTCAGTATTGATACTGGTCAAGTTTAACTCTCACGGAGATTACTTTCTGGTTCCTATGCTAATGCTAATAGACAGATGATGTTGTTCCGCCATACTTGTCATGACCCTGTAAATTCTTGGTGTCCCGAAAGAAAGTACAGCAAAACTCCAATAGACAGCAATACCTGAAATGTAACGTATTGGAGTGAAATAGACATTTCGAGATTCAATGATTGTGTATAGCCCTTGTCTCTTCCATTGAGGAACAGTGTTTTTTTTTTTTTTTTTTTTTTTTTTTTCCTCTTCATACCATTTGTTGAACTCTTTTACTTAGAGTAGGATTAACTATGCAATCATTAAGTATACTGAAATAGATCTTTATAAAATTTAAGAGTGGGAATGTGGGAAGAGAGAGGATTGCATCATGTGCAGGAGTGAGGGTAGGGGGAAAAGCATCACTGTGTTCCTAAATCTGTATATATGAAATGTATTAATCTTGTATAACTTAAATAAATTAGAAAGAAAGTGAGCAACAATCCAATTTCTGCTTTTTTTTTCCACAAGGACACCTGTTTTTGTGACCTGATCTTTTGCTCTTTGCTCTAATCTTCCTTGTTTTTCAAACTTTTCTCTGGTTATTTGCAATCGGGATCCCTTTGTAATAACTCTCAAGACACCTGTTCAGTAGTTATTCTTGGATAGTCTTCTGGAATCCATTTTACTAGACCTTCACTACATCACTAAGTGGAAAAAAAAAGAGACTCAACTACTTTTCTTTCAGACATCATTAAAAAATGACCTCTTTGGGTAGGCCGGTGCTGCAGGTCCCTTGACTAATGTCGCTCCCCCTCTTCGTGGAGGAACGACACAGGACCCTGCACTGTTCTTTTGTCTGCTCGGCCCTCCCCGGGTTTGCTGCTGGTTCTTCCCGGGTTGGCTGCCGTCCCTTCCACCTCCGTGGAAGGGCGGTTCCCCCTGGCCACTTTCCCCACTTCCGCAGGGGAGCGGCACACCGCCGGCCCTCTCGGGGGCTGCACAGGTGTTCCTTAAGATAGATGTTCCCCTTAGATGTTCCTCTTAGATGTTCCTGGTGCATGTTGTCTCTCTCCTCCTTTATAGTCCTCTTCCACCAATCCCAACTCTGCTACCCACACGCCGAGTACGCTGCTCTCCTCCAATCAGGAGCAGGTCCTGCTGTTTATTGATTGAACTGGAGGCAGCTGTGTAGAAGCTGCTTCTCCCTTCTCAGCGCCATATTGTGGGAGAGCAGATGCATAGAATAAGTCTTAATTCCAGTAACTTAGTCTAGTCCGAGTTGCTCCCCACAACTAATACTCCGCCTGAGGGGCTGGCACCCCGGGGTTCTAGTCCTGGTTGGGGCACCAGATTCTGTCCCATTCGCTCCTCTTCCAGTCCAGCTCTCTGCTGTGGCCCAGGAAGGCAGTGGAGGATAGCCCAGGTGCTTGGGCCCTGCGCCCGCATGGGAGACCAGGAAGAAGCACCTGGCTCCTGGCTTTGGATCGGCGCAGCGTGCCGGCCATAACCACCATTTGACCAACAGAAAAAAGGAAGACCTTTCTCTATGTCTCTCTCTGTCTAACTCTGCCTGTCAAAAAAACACAATGACCTCTTTGAATCAGTCTCACCCAACAAGTCTTGCCTGAGAAATTAGCTACTACTACTGTACATAGGCATTTAGTCAATTTAGGGTCTCTGGGAGCATAGATGCTCCATTAAATTAAAAGCCTATTATTATCATTATTCTCTTCACCAGTTTGCTACCTCACACCCCTGTGGACATGCTGGAGTGATGGCACCCCTCCAGATTCTGCAATATGTCTGTCATTGTTTCCTGTGGTTACCCACCAATGCCATCCAGGCTTTAGAAGAAGAGGACTGGAAAACCTTACAGGCTATTGAAAAGATAACTAACCTCCCCCCACCCCATACACACACTGGAATGAGTCTCTCCTACCTGTAAACACTAAAGCAAGGCAAACAGTGGTTACATTTTATTTTAAAAACAATCACATACCTGCCCCCTAAAACCTATAGCACCACAAGCCGTTTGAATTAATTGGAGCTACAAATGTCTTCTGATTTGAATATACATTTCTTCAAGTGCTGATCTTTTCTATTCTTTCAAAGCTCAAGTTTTGGCACATATTGTAACTGCCTCAATGTTCCTCTTCGCCATCAGTAAAATATATTCTCCTTCTTAAACCCAGTGAAAAATCTCTTCTTGTGAAGGCTTTCCTGCAGAGTTGCTGTTTGTTCTTTGACATTCTCAGAGTTATTTTCACACAATCAGTACCTGTGCTGTCATTATTTGTTCAAACTTCTTTTCCTATATATAATTTAAAATTTCTTGACAACAAAACCTGTAACATATTAGCTTTTGTATCTCTCAATATCTAGTGTAGGTCTTGGTACATAGTAATAACACTATACCTAATATTTCTCTTTCCATGGGCATCAGAGAGGATATAATTTCTAACTTTATTAGTTTCAAATGATATTTATGTTTTTTTACTATTGAATTCCCTGAATTCTTTATATATTTTAGATATTAACTGATTATCAGATTTACCATAGGCAACTATTTTTCTTTCATTCCAGAAGTTGCCTCTATACACTGTGAAGATGTAGTGTGACATAATGTCATTTTTTGCTTTTGTTTTAGTTGCCTGTGCTACTGTGTTCAAATCCAAAAGGAATTATTGCCCAAACCATTGTCATGGACATTGTCCCCCAATGTTTTCTACTAGTAGTTTTATAGTTTCAGGTCTTATGTTTAAGTCTTTGCAAAACTTATCTTCCTACAGGTTTATTCTAAGTAATCATATTTCATTGCTGTATTTGCTACCATGTGCTATTGACTATCAGTATCTAATTTTTCAGTGAATAAAAATTGCTGTTTATTTTTCACATACTGAATTAGATCAAATAATCAATGCCTGCACTTGCTCCTGATACAAAAGTACTGTGATAAATGAATTTTTCTAGTATGTTTTAAAGACAAAATTTTATTACAAATAATCATGTGCAAGTGAAATGGTTGGTAAGATGAGGAAAGGAAGTTAAGGAGTTTGAAAGACTTGGCAGAAAAATGATGATTATTATGTAGCTGAAATTTATATCTCAGGAGGCTGTCACTGCACTCATTGTACAAACAGATACCCACACAATGCTTCATAGTACCCATGAAATTGATCTCTGGGTGAAACTGACATACTCATGGAACTAGTGGCTAGATTCTGTAAGACTGAGTGCAGGATTTTCACAACCTCCTCTTGACCATAATTTCTCTAATAACTCTAATGCCACAAGAAACTATAGCAAGGAAATTGTACCCACCTCATTTCTACCTTCCATCTCTCAAATGAATACATGTATATCACTATAAACACTTACCTACAATCCAGAATCTATACTTTGAGAACTTTTTTTTTGAACACTCTAGCTTCTTTAATAAACAAAGGCATCTTTTACTGTCAACTGAAGATTAGATTAGTCAATCTCTGATAACTCTTCCAGATAAAGCTTTCAGACAAAGCAAATATGAAGAAAGCTTTATCTTTGATACTTAAATTTTCAGCCTTAGATTTCAAATGATTTGAGATGGTAAGACAGATTTTTAGGTAGAAGGATGATATCTGATTTCACTCAAGTAGTTTTCTTGCAAAGTGAGAGCTGGATTTGCTAATACTTGAGAGTTGGTGAGTTTCACTGACTGGACAAGAAAGACAGCATTTAAGAAAGTATTGGTGACGCAATGACTAAGAGATTGGTGAAACTAAGAAGGTTGAATCATAAAAATGGCACCTTGTCCTATGGACATGTTTACATAAAATTAAAGCTCAGAGGGAAAAGGACAATAAAATCTTAGAGATATTCCCTTCTTTTAAAATTTATTTTTGTACATAAGTATTAATCACAATTTCAAAGGTTAAACAAATTACTAAAGATAAGAGAAGCTCTAAAATGGAAGTAGAATTTAGTTCATCATTTGTATAATGTGATAAAATATAACATCAAAAGAAAAAATACCACCTAAAATAAGGAAGTGGGTTTTGTCAAAACTAATAGTTATTATTCTTTAGGGGACCCTATTAGGGGAATGAGAAGACTAACTATGTTACCATAGGATCAAGCAATACCACTACTGGGCATATATCCAAAGAAATTGAAATAGGCATGTTGAAGAGATAGATGTACTGTTGTATTATCTGCATCACTATTTATAATAATCAAAACATGGAATCAACCTAAGTGCCCATTAACAAGCAATTAGAAACAAACATACAGTATATATAAATAATGAAAGACTAGTCTTGAAAAAGAAAGAAATTTCTTAAAACAGAAATAAACTTCTACCACTAGTAGCAACTTGGAAGACATGCTAAGTGAAATAAGAATACACTGAAAGATAGAAATATGCATTATATCATTTATATGTAGAACCTAAATGTCAAACTCATATGTGGCAAATTGAATGGTGGTTACTAGAGATTTGAGGGGAAAAGAGTATTAGGTAAGGTTGTAGATTGTGGCATGGCAAGTTAAACCACCTTTTGGGATGCCTTAATTAGAGGGCCTGGTTCAAGTGCCAGCTAATGCATGCTTCTAAAATGAGCCTGGGAGGCAATGGATAATGCACCTACTACATGCTTCAGTTCCTGACACTTATGTGGGATACCTGGGTGATGTTTCTGACTCCTGGACTTTAGTCTGGCTTTTAGCTCCATTGTGGGCATTTGATGAGTGAACCAATGGATAGAAGAAGATTCTCTCTCCCCACCCACCCCTGTCTTCCTGCCATCTCCCTTTCCTCTCATCACTCTGCCTTTAAAATAAATGAGTAAATATTTTATTAAAAATTTTGAAAAGAAAAATTTGTCAGTTAAGGAATGATGTTTGTGGAAGGATATACAATTGCCCTTAAGAATACATTTTGGATTTCTATTGCAAAGCGTAATGACAATAGTTATCATATATTATATATTTTCAAAATGGTGAAAAATGTAGATTTTAAGTGTTCCCAGTACTATAAAATGATAAGTAGCTTAAGTGATAGATACATTAATTGCTTCAATTAACTAATATTTCCTTTTAAATTTTTAAAAAATTTATTCATTTATTTTCACTTTATTTGGAAGAAAGAAAAAGAAGCGACACACCAAGATTTTATATATATAATATGTATTGTATTTATATTTATATAAATATAAATATACATATATGTATCTATCTATCTATCTATATATATATCTTCCATCTGCTAGTTCATTCATAAATGTGGCTCAGCTCATGTTCAGGTTCCTGTAACATAATCCTAGTCTCTCAAGTACTTGAGCAATCACCTGCTTCCTCCCTGGATATGTATTAGCAAAAAGCTGGATTTAGAAGTGGAGCTGGGACTTCAACACAGGCACTCTTACCTGGAAAGCAAGCATCCCAAATCATATTTAACTGCTGTGTCAAATGCCCATTTCAAACCAATCTTTCCATATTGTATACTTGGTACCCTATTAAACACATTTGTTATTTGACAATTTTAAAATTTTTAGTAAAAAAGACAACAATAGGCTCAAAGAAATCATTTTCAAATCCCATATTCAATAAAGGCATTGGTTCCAAAATAACAAAAGAAATCTCAAAGCTCAATCAAAATCAAGCAAAAATGCAATTAACATAAGAACAGAGATTTGAACAGATGTCTCATCAAAAAATACAGATGACACATGAATAAATAAAAGTAGCAATGAAGAGCACAGTTCCCTTATTATTTTATTAATCATTAGAAAAAGATAAATGCTGGTGGGAATGAGACATGGTATAATCACTTTGGAAAACATCTTGTAGATTACTTAAAATGTTAAGCAGACTTCCAGCATATGATCCTATTATTTCACCCCTAGAATTTATATTCACAACTGCTATGAATACTAATAGCAGTTTACTATTAATAGTCAAAAACAGGAGCAACCTAAATGTCCATCAGCAAGTGAATATACAAGCAAATTGTGTTATTCATACATAAAAGTACACTACTCAGCAATATAGATGAATAAACTGAAGCACAAAACACACTGAACCTCCAAACCACTATACTGAAGTAAGAAAATAATGAATTCTATATAATACCATGTATATCTAATTCTAGAAAATGTTATTAAATCTAATGATACAGAATCAATGTGGGGATGAATTTAGATGAGGAGGTACTAAATGATTAAAAATGGGCACAAAAACCCTTAAAGATGGTGGAGGTTTCTAACAACTCCATTGGGGGTTACTTGATAAGCAAAAGAACTGCACTCATTTCTCACAGTCAAGATAATGTGCAAATCCATCATCTTAAACTATCCTTGCATTCTGTATATGGGTGTGGTATATATGTGTGGCAAGAACACTTAATGTGAAATCTACACTCCAATAAATCTGTACCGCGGAGTTCTAGAGTTCAGTAATCTTTCAAAATTAAATTTATACCTAGTGAGTCATAATTTCCATTTTCCCTCAATCCCTGGACACCATCATTCTTTTCTCTGCTTCTATCAGTCTAACTATTTTAATTCCTTCATTCAAGATTAGTCATCCATTATTTGTTTCTATCAGAATAGTTTACTTCACTTAGCACATCTTTCTCTTTCAACCATGTTGACACAATTGGTAGGATTTTTTTTTTTTTTTTGGTCAAACAGTATTCTAGAGTTCGTATATACCACATTTCTGTCATCCATTCCTCTATTGCTTTGAACTATTTCTATATTTGGGTATTATGAATAAGGTCACAGTGAACATAAGAATGCAGATATCAAAATCTCAATGACCTATCATCACATCTGTTAGAACAGATATGAGGAGAAAAAAATGTTCAGGCAATTATTTGGAGAAACTGGAATCTTTATACATTGTAGAATATAAATTAGCATAGCTGCGATGGAAAATATTACACGGGTTTCTAAAAAGTTAAAAGGAGAACTGTATGACCAACCATTCCACATCAAAGCATATATTCAAAAGAACTGAAAGCAAGATCTCTAAGAGATATATATCTTCACTCCCATTTTTCTTGTAAATATGCTAATTGTTTTGATTTTGGTGATGACTACATTGATGTATAGATATATCAAAACTCATAAAACTGTGCAGACCCAGCATGTGCAGTTTATTGCATATCAGTTATATCTTATGAAGTAATTTTAAGAAGCAACCAACTTGTGGTTTTATTGATTTTTCTCAATTTTTCTGTTTTCAATTTCATTGAGTTATTTTCTTATTTTCATTATCTTCTTTTTACAACAGGGCTGGGGCAGGGCCACATCAGTAGCCAGGAACTCCATCTGGATTTCCTACTTGGACAGTAGGAATCCAAACATTTTGCTTATCTCCATGATCACTAGTAGGAAGCTGGAATACAATTGCATTTAGGGGGCCGGCGCCGTGGCTCGCTTGGTTAATCCTCCGCCTGCTGTGCCGGCATCCCATATGGACGCCAGGTTCTAGTCCTGGATGCTCCTCTTCCAGTCAAGCTCTCTGCTGTGGCCCCGGAGTGTAGTGGAGGATGGCCCAAGAGCTTGGGCCCTGCACCTACACGGGAGACCAGGAGGAAGCGCCTGGCTCCTGGCTTTGGATCTGCATAGCTCCAGCTGTAATGGCTGTTTAGGGAGTGAACCAACAGAAGGAAGACCTTTCTCTCTGCCTCTCTCTCTCATTGTCTAACTCTATCTGTCAAAAAAAAGAATTGCACTTAGAACTTGGACCCAGGCAGGCACTCTATATGAAATACAGGTATCCCAACTAGCATCTTAGCCCACCATACTACAATATGTGCTCCTTTTTTTATTCTTAAGGTATAATAATAACTTTAGACTTTTATTCTTACATAACTATCTAATGTTGTTTCTCTCTATTGTTTAAGGTGCTTCTAAATATCTTAGCATGTTACATTTAATTTTCTTTCAACTGAAATTATTTTCTCACTTCTTATGTGAGATTTAAATCATGACATCTAGAACTATATTGTTTAATTTTCAAATAGTTGAGAAATTTTCCAATTATATGTTAGTGACTTTTCTGTTCAGTAGATTATCCAGCCATCATTCCACCTTCAATTTATTCATTCATAAAAGAACTTACCTTAAATTTGTTCTTCTCCTTTGCCTGTTGCCCAGAATTTATTCCTCCTATGCTCATTTGGCAGTATCTGTCTCCTTGGATTTCAGACTATTTGGTTGTGCTGCAAGCATAGCTCTGTTATAGTTCCAAGAGATGCTATGCTATTGTGTTTCATCTGGTTTTGTTATTGTTGTTTGTATTCAGCATAGGCACTTGTAGAAGCTTTCTATATCCTAGGAAAAATCAAATTGATTATAGAAAAGAAAACACTGTGGGGACAGAACATTGTAAAAAGACAATCATTTAAAAAATAATTTTCAAGAGCAAAAGATTGGTCATACTCTATCATTATTAGGAAAAGTTGTGAATGCAGAAACTAAAACTGACCTAATGAAAAAGAAGCAAGATGGTTTCTCCTCTCTCATACAAGAAATCCTGATACAAGTTCACTAGGTCATTGCTTCAGGGGCCAATAATGTATGTGTTGAAGATTCCTCATAGAATGTGATCTGTGAGAGTCACACAAACTCCAGTTCTCACATCTATATCCTATACAGTGGGAAGAGGAAAAATAGATGAAGAGACTCATGGGGGAATGCAAGATATTTCTCGAGGTAAGATAATTTTTCTATGTTCCTTTATCATATCTACTCATGCTATACCATAGTGACAACTCATAAATTGATGTGAAATTCTATTTTCAAGGAAGAAAGGGATTATTGAAATCTAAAGACAACATTTGTTTCATGTCAATAATAATTAGTTCACTAACACAACTGAGAAAGGGATGTTTAGAATATTTATTTTATGATCACACTGTCTGAAGAGCATGTATACATTGGAAAAATACAAAAGTCCTATCTTTTGCTTATGCGTGTGAATGTTTTAATAAGTGAATATTTGGTGTTTTTATATGTATGTGTGCTAATATATTTAGGATAGTTAGAATGCTAGAGTTAGAATCTAATGACAAAAGCAAATATTATCCCAATTAGGTAATTCACTCTTTTTACCACACTTTTTCACACGGACACCATTACTCAGGCTTTGATAGAAAGCTGCATTATCTCCTTAATATGCTAATACTAACTAATTAAAATTTTAATAACTGATGGAAGTTAACATTTTGTCAGGGTAACTGTAAACATATTCTTTTTTGTTCTTAATACCAAAATCATATTATTACACTGATGTGTTATTCTGTAGATTTTATTTATTAACCCATTTTTAAAAATTTTCTTTGTAGCTTTTTTTGTAGTTTTTTTTTTTTTTTTTTTTTTTTTTTGACAGGCAGAGTTAGACAGTGAGAGAGAAAGACAGAGAGAAAGGTCTTTCTTCCGTTGGTTCACCCCCCAAAATGGCTGCTACAGCCGCTGCGCTGTGCCTATCTGAAGCAAGGAGCCAGGTGCTTCCTTCTGGTCTCCCATGCGGGTGCAGGGCCCAAGCACTTGGGCCATCCTCTACTGCACTCCTGGGCCACAGCAGAGAGCTGGACTGGAAGGTTAGCAATGGGGACAGAACCGGCGCCCCAACCAGGACTAGAACCCCGGGTGCCGTCACCGCAGGTGGAAGATTATCCTAGTGAGCCGCGGTGCCGGCCTCATTTTTTTTTTTTTTTTTAATTTTCAAGAGTTATTTAAAGTAGAGGTGCCATATACAATAAAAGGTAAAATAAGAAAATGATTAAGAACTGATTTTGGCTTCAAAAATCTACATGATATAAAATGTAGGATCAGTAAAAGTCAAACAACTTACTATTCTTGGCAATTAAGTTATTCCTAGTGGCTATCTAAAGGAACACAAGCTCTAGATTCACTTACAGCTAATTCAGAAGCTGTTATGTTTAGAAGCTTGATATATTAACAAACAAAAGATTTGTTAAGCAAAAGTAATTTATTGTTGTGTAGGTGCATCTTTCAGTCTGTGACTCTGCAATGATTAAAATTCGTCAAACTTATACAATTAAGCAACCATAATGATCAACTTCACCAGATTGTGTGTATGATGAGTTGTTATTTTAATTAGATATTACTAATTCTCAAAAATGCATGTAGGTTGGAAATGTACTCATACATGTGCTCATCAAAGTAAGACTGTGCTCCAAGATTGATTTTTGAAAGTATTTGATAATTATGAAAGGTGGTTAGAACTATAAATGCCCAGGAAGAATCAAGAATATAAGCATAGATAATATATTTAAACAAGCAAACACATTTTTACATAATGACTAAACAATGACATCAAATGAAGACAGGCACATTTGCACTGAAAACTTAACTAGAGTGTTTTTGCTGGGGCACAGGTAAAGCTGCAGCCTGCAGTGCCCGCAACCCATATGAGGACCTGTTCCAGTCCTGGCTGCTCCACTTCCAATCCAGCTCCTTTCTAATGTGCTTAAGAATGCAGTGAGAAATGGCCTAAATGCTTGGACCCCTGCGCCCACATGGGAGACCTGTAAGAAGCTCCTGGTTCCTGGCTTCAGCCTGGCCCAACCTTGACCATTGCAGCCATTTGGGGAGTGAATCAGGGGCTGGAAGTTTCTCTCTCTCTCTCTCTCTCTCTCTCTCTCTCTTTCCTTCCCCCTCCCATCTCTGTAACTCTGCATTTCAAATAAATAAAGAGAAATAAAAAAAAAAAAAACTTACCTGGAGAATTTTTTCATTTTTTTTTAACTGTCCAAGTCAAAAGCACTAGAGTTGAATTTTGAAACCAAATGAAATGTATTGAAAAAGACAAAAAAAATTAAATGATCAAAAACAAAGGCCATTATACTAGTGTCTACTATATCTAGTTATCAATCCGACCTTTGAAAATACATGATTAAGCAAAAGCTTTAAATGGCCTCTAGTGTGTTTCTTATTTTAAGCATAGTATAGATTTTACATATCTTTGTATTGCTGATATTATTGAACTCCAGCATTTCATGCTTTTGTTGAAATTTCATGCATTTATTATCTCATTTGATTATCACAAAAGCTCACTGTACTTTATCAATTTAATTGTAATTATTTTGCTCTTTTCATTTCAACAACTTTGAAATCAAGATTCATGTTACAACTAATGCAAGGCCATAGTGTGTAATTGTTGGCTTTTGTTTTCTTTAATGATACATAAAATGATTGTTTTATAATACATAGCATTTTAAATTCATTATTTATAGCAGTGATACAAACACACACACACACACACACACATAATAGGTCTGATGGAAATGAAAGATGTTTTAGAACAAGGATTTCAACTCAGGACTCTGATACCTGTACATCTGTACATGCACACTTACCCTGTTATCCTAGAGTAATTTCCCACATATTATTTGCACATAGTATTTTTTAAACTTACAATTCATTTAATGATTACAGGGATATGTTATAATTATTTTTCTTTCTGTTAAATATTTCTAATAATAGTTACAATAAATGAAATTAATTAGCTTTTTTTCTCATCTGAACCAATAATGTATTTAAGTAGTATTGGATTGAATCTATTCTTTAAACTTGAAAGTATAATAGTAATGTTATTTCAAGAGAAAAAACCTGAAAAGCAAAATTCATTTTTTTATTACTATAAAGATTTATTTACTTGAAAGGCAGAGTGAGAGCGAGAAGGCAGATGGAGGCAGAAACTCACTTCCCAAATAGCTGCAATGGCTGGGGCAGGGCCAGTGGAAGCCAGGAGCCTGGAACTCCATCTGGGTCTCTCCTGTGAGTTCGGAGGCCCAAATGCCTAATCCATCTTGCTATGTGTTTCCAGGCACAGTGGAAGAGCTGGATATAAGACTGAGTAGCCTGCACTCAAACCAATCCTCTTATATGGGATGCCAGCATTGCAAGCAGGAGGTTTAACTCACTGCACCACAACAATACCCCACAAAACTCATGCTGATCCTAAACTTTCCATCAACATACTGATAGCCTTTGAATGCTCTATGAGGAAACTTTTTCATAAAACAAGAAGCACTATAAGATTGTGAGACATTACCTATAAATAACAAACTTGCTGTCATGCTTTAACTCTATAGAAATCTGTTCTGACATTGTACATGCAATAAAAATATTTAATTTATCCAATTGAAATGGATTTTATGTCTATGTGCTTCCTTATTTATGAAGATTAAGATAAAAATAGGATAATTACAAGAATTATTTGTTAACAAATATTCATCAGTCACCTGTTTAACTCCAACCTAGTTCTTCGTATGAGAAATAAATTATTTAAAATTACTTCTGCCCTCAAGGGTCTTGAAATGAAAGAATGAGATTTATGTTGAATGAGTGCACACATCAATGCAAATTTTGATATTTACAAATAGAGGAGAGGACGCAATGGACTGCTAAGCTATAGCTGTTCGACCTCACTCACAGGAAGAAGGGAGGGTCAGGGATAACTGTGTAAATCTGTGGACATGAGGAGAAACTGGCCAGTGTGAAAGAACGCATCTTGCAGGGACAGTGTGTTGAAAGCAGGGTGAATGAGCTATGTGAAGCCTTCGTAGCAAAAGTGTCTCAGAGGTTCTGCTTCAGCTGCTCTGGGCCCCATCTGCTTGTTGTTGCTCCTGCACCTTAAGAAGCAGGTCCATGTGTGGGTTCTGACTGACCTTTGGCAGACACAACTGTGCGTCACCTCCTGTTAGTTACCACATGTCTTCCCAGCTTTGGTTTCTCTTTTTATGCTATTAGAAACTACTCAAACCTCACAGTGCATAACTGTAAATGCAAAGAACTGAACACTTTCTGGGACAAAGTTGTCATCATTAAAAACAAGGCCAGGAGTCAGCATTTTGGCATAGTGGGTAAATCCACAGCCTTCAATGCTGGCATCTCATATGGGCGTCATTTTGAGTCCCTGCTGCTCCACTTCTGATCCAGCTCCCTGTTAATCGCCTGGGGAAAGCAGCAGAGGATGCACCAACTACTACTTGGGCCTCTGCCACGCATGTGGGAGACCTGGATGAAGCTCCTGGTTCCTGTCTTTGGCCTGGCACATTGCAGCCTGGACGTTGCAGCCATCTGGGAATGAACCAGCGACTTGAAAAATCTCTCTCTCTCTCTCTCTCTCTCTCTCTCTCTCTCAAACTCCCTCTTTCTCCTTTTCCCTCTCCCTCTCTTTCTCTGTAACTCTTTCAAGTAAATAAATAAATTTTAAAAAAGAAAACAAGAAGGACATAAGTGAATTTCTATCTTTTTATCCCACCATAGATGATCCTAAAACATAGTTTAAATTACTTTTTTAAAAATTTATTTGACAGGTAGAGTTATAGACAGTGCGAGAGAAAGAGAAAGGTCTTCCTTCCATTGGTTCACTCCCCAAATGGCTGCTACGGCCGGCGCTGTGCCTATCCGAAACCAAGATCCAGGTGCTTCTCCCTGGTCTCCCATGCAGGTGCAGGGCCCAAGCACTTGGGCCATCCTCCACTGCCCTTCCAGGCCACAGCAGAGAGCTGGACTGGAAGAGGAGCAACCGGGATAGAATCCAGCGCCCATTAGGGATGCAGGCACCACAAGGCAGAGGATTAACCAAGTGAGCCACAGCGCCGGCCCCTAAATTACTTCTTAATGGTTGCTCCATGGGAATAAGAAATCAGTTACAAGTAAGAGAGACTATTTCAATAACAAACCCTCATAATCTTTCCCTCCCTACCCCTTTCATCCTCTTTGTCCTGCTCCTGCAACAGCTACCTGCTAGAAGCAGGTTGAATGTTCCTTATCAGAAATGTTAGGAATAGTCGTGATTCAGACTTTTTGAAATTTTCAGATCTGGGAATACCTGCATACACATTATGAGATAGCTTGTGAATGGGGCCTGAGTCTACACGCAATGTTCATTTATGTTTCATGTGCATGTTATACACATCGCCTGAAGATTATTTTATTCAGTAGTTTTGGTGTACTTGCCTTTTGACTACAATTCATCACATGAAAAATTTTCCAGTTGTGGTGCCTTGTTGGTGCTCAAGGAATTCTCAATTTTGGAGTTATTTGGAATTTTGAATTAATGGATTAGATATGCCCAACCTGTATGACAAATTCTTCTGATTGAGTTTCTGTGTAGCCCAGGTCAAAACAGTCATGTTCCAGGAAATCCTACCGATTTAATGACTGGTCAGATGAAAAAAAAATAGAATCCATTATAATTAATGTCAGAGTAAAGGGATTTATATTATTTAATTAAATGGCTTATATTTTAAGGAATAATCATGCTTCTCATGTCCAGGCAAGGCTGTCTTAGGAATGGTGAACTGTTCTCTAAACTTGTCATCAAATGAAAAAGAATCAATATTTTGGCATCAATACTTCATTTGTAGCAACTACAAGCCATGGTCTATGACTTGTGAAACACTAGCTGACAGAGTCATTGGGAGGACTGAAGAAACATCTCCCACCCCAAGTAGCCAAGATGACTCCCTGAGACACACATGGAAAGCACCACCCAGGGAGCTATGTTTCTACCATCACTGGAAACTGTCTCAGAAAGAAGCCACTGAAGCCACAGGAACCACTGGTTGAAGAACCATGGTGTTGTGCAAAGTTGAAGGAGCCAGCTTTGCTCAGTCAGGAGACTCTCATTCCAGTTTCCCAATGCAGTCACTTCACATCACCACCTGGGAGAATGAAATGCCCCCGAAGCTCTGAATTCCTGACATTTCTCAGTTCCCCCAACAGGTACAGATCAAGTTTTATGTATGATTGCCAGAAAGCAACTTGTGCCTGGAACCAGAGGAGGAATTGCATGTAAAATAAAAACATAGAAATAGATACAAGTGTATAAATCTACACACACACACACACACACACACACACACATAACCACACGCATATATATAAAACTACATAATGGCTCCTGCCTTTGGATCAGTGCAGTGTGCCGGCTGCGGCGGCCATTGGAGGGTGAACCAACGGCAAAGGAAGACCTTTCTCTCTGTCTCTCTCTCTCACTGTCCACTCTGCCTGTCAAAAAACAACAACAACAACAACAACAACAAAACTACATAAATATACTACTCTCTCTCTTTTTGACTCTAATATCTATGTTCATATTTATGGAGTACAACATTTTGTTTTAAGTATCAACTAGGGTCATGTCCCAGATGGAGAGGAATAAAATGCTTAGCAGAATATATGAAAGTTTTACCTTCAAGGTGCTCACAGACTAGAGAAGAAGATAAAAAATCTAAAAGAAAAACAATGAAATAAATAATTGTAAATACGATCTCAGCTGATTCTTCTAATCAAAGCCACACGTTGTTCCTTCCTCAGCATATCTTACTTCTCATTGTAGATGCTGAAAAAATGTTTTCTGTTAACTCCTTATTTGTCAGTAATTGCTATGCGAATAACTAGATAATATTTTTAACAGCAGGTATGTGTTTTAAAAATGCTTGCCATTATACTAGAAATAAATTATTTTTTAAATTGTCTAATAATTAAACATTTTTGGAAGTATTCAATCACTCCCTGAATGGGATTTATAGTGTTATAGTAATTGAAACTCACAGGTCTTAAGTGCCATGACACACATTATTAAGTAGAAGTTACAAGGATAAGACTATGTGTGTTGATTTCCACTCCTTTTGTTTTTCATCTCTTTTCCCTTCCCTAAAGGAAAAAAAAAAATTAACAATGTTGAGATTCTCAGCTGGATCCTAAAAAGCCTAAAACATGTTTCAGGAAGCAGTCTTAATTGAATCTTTCTTCTTGGTCACAATCGTATACATTAACTCTTAATTTTGGTGTCTTTGTTATAAAAACTGTTCACTCATGTTTTGAACTATTATGTTATTTTGAATTATTATGAATTATTTCAGTAAACACTAATTTTATTTTTTTAAGATTTACTTATATAGTTGAAAGAACAGCAGAGCGGGATAGACAGAGAAAGAGAAATCATATTCCTTGGCTCACTGACCAGCACTGACCCGCAATGGCCAGCATAGGGACAGGCCAGAGACAGGAGCCAAGAGCTTCTTCTGGGTTTGCCATGTGGGTTGCAGAGGCCCAGGTACATGGGCCATTATCTGCTGCTTTCCCAGGCCATGAGCAGGGAGCTGGATTGGAAGTAGAACTGCTAGGACACAAACCAGTGCACATATGGCATCACAGGCAATAGCTTTATCCACTACATCACAATCCTGACCCAAAACATTCATTTTAAAAACATTGATATAAATATTGTAAATCTCTTTACAATGTAATGTATTTATCATTTTCAAAATTATTTGAATATATTAAGAATATTTAGGTAGTTGATTTTATCTCTTAGTTTGACCAAGTTAGAATTATAATAAATGATAAAATAATATATAGTATATATTATGTAATAATATATATAATTATGTAATTAAGATTAGAATAAAGTAAAGAAATATAAAATAAAGGTTAGAATTATAAACAGATGGCAAAATGATGGGAAATCAAATGCATGTAGTTCCAAGTGTTGTAGGCAGGCATATAGGATAAATTAATCAGGTTTGTGAGCTATAAGATCACGCCTTCACCCTGTGTGATTTCATGCTCCTACGTGGCCACACCTGTGTGCCCACCTGCCAATCAGACTAATTAGCCACTCCCCTTTGGAAGTGGATTAAAGGCCTGGAACACAATGGGCCCAGCCTTTGGCCTTTTGCCTCTTTCTCCATTGCAGGCCCTTGCAGCCCTGCACCTTAGGGCACGTGGCCTTCGGGCCACCTGCTCCACGCTTTCTGGCCTACGTGCACCTCTGTGTGGCTGGCTCTAGGTGCTCGATATAAATCCAGATTTCCCTTTCTCTTTTAGATAGGGCCCTTCCTCTCCTATGCATTTATCTCACTGAATAAAAAGCTTAAAATTTATCATGCTGCCTTGTTCACGTATGCCAGTATTCAGAATTCTCTGAATATTAGGCAAGAACCCACAAGGCTTATTAATATTCTGAATTTATTAATAAGCAGCCTGTAACATAAATGGCACCCCATACTCTGATAGTACAAGGACAAATGCTGACACAACTTTCTAACTTCTGTGGAGTTATTGCCTCTGACACATGGTTTCTTGTCTGGGCTTGTTTTATCTGGTTACAAGCTATTTTTGTAGAACCAATATGTGGGAGCTAGAAGTCAAATCATTAATCCACAGGGCAGCTGCATAAATAGATAAAGACAGCGTAGTGGTTTCCCAGGAACTATTTTCCACCGTAAGTACCTTTAGTACCTTCAAATATTTCCCATAAGAGTTGCACTCATGTATTCCCACCACTATTTGAAGCAGATAGCAAGTTAATTCATTTCTTCAGAGGCCTGCAGCTTCTACCATTCTGCCTCATCTGAGAAGAGCAAGCTACTATTTGTCTTATAAAAATGTGATCAAACTGCTGGTCTGTTTATGTGTTTCTTCCATTTGTAGAGTTGTGATATTATGGATAGTATTTAATGAATTATCAAATGTAACTGTCTTTCATCTGCCATCTCCAATTCATTTCATGGCAAAACACTCATTCACTCTCATGCTGCCTTAAAAAGTCTTACACAATTACTTACTCCTGCGAATGCATCCATTTCATAACATTATATATAAACTTTTTTATTTTTCATGAGTTTTATTATTTTTCTTTTCTGTTTTTCCTTCTTTTATCCCCCACTTCCCTATATATCAATCCCATACACATGCTCATCAAGTGCACAAAGACATATACCTGCTAATCCATGTAGGTACATTTTCTTCCATTGTCGTTCCCCCATTTGCGGAGGGACGACACTAGACCCTGCGCTGTTATTTCGTCTGCTCGGCCCTTCCCGGGTTAGCTGCTGTTCCCTCACTAGTGGAGGAAAAACGCCATCCCGGGTTAGCTGCCGGCCCCTCCACCTCTGTGGAGGGGCGGCACCCCCCCGCCACTATCCCCGCTTCCTCGGAGGAGCGGCACACTGCTGGCCGGCCGGCTCTCTCGGGGGCTGCTCAGATGTTCCTCAGGTGTTCCTTGTGCATGTTGTCTCCCTCCTCCTTTATAGTCCTCTTCCACCAATCCATGCTCTGCTACCCACACGCCGAGCACGCTGCTCTCCTCCAATCAGGAGCAGGATCAGCTCCTGCAGCTTATCAAACTGATGAGGCAGCTGCGTAGAGGTTGCTTGATCTCTCTCTCTCAGCGCCATATTGTGGGAGAGCAGATGCATAGAATAAGTCTTAATTCCAGTAAGTTAGTCTAGTCTCAGTTGCTCCCCACATTCCATGTTTTCCAATTTTCCTCTGTGTTCATATAAATTTATTACATATGTATATATAGTTTATTATAATTCTCAAATAAAAGCTGAATTTTAAACATTTCCCATATGTATAACTAATTTTTAGACATGATGAAATTATTAGGGCAACTTTATTTTCTTCCCAATGAATATAAATTTGTGAATTTTCTTGATAATAAGAATATAACCCTTTCTGGCTTAATATATCTTTCCTATTCTTATTCTAAAAATAAAATTTTTATTTATTTCATTCATTTGAGAGGAAGAGAGAGAGAGAGATGGAGAGAGACAAGGCTCATTATCTCATTTAGAAGGGAGTCTACAGCCTTACCACCCTGAACTTGGCTGATCTTGTCTGATCTTGGAGGCTAAGTGGGGTCAGGCCTGATTAGTACTAAGATGGGAGAGAGAAACAAAGAAATCTCATTTAATGCTTTTCTTCCTGTATGCCTAGCAGCTGGGAATCCAGTTCAGGTCTCCCACATGAGTGACAAGGACTCAACAACGTGAGCTTTCATCTGTGGCTTTGCAGGGTGTGCATTAGCAAGAAGTCAGAATTGGGAGTGGAGTCTGCACTCAAAACTGAGCATTCCAATGTGTAATAAGAGAATCCCAAGTGGAGTCCCAACAGCCATGGCAAATGCCAGCTCCATCTTTATCACATTTTAAATTAAAATATTTGTTAAATTCTCTTTCTAGATGTTGTGTCCTGTTCAAATCTTGCTGTTATTATTTTTGTTTTGCTTCCCTGGCCAACACAAATGGTAGATTTAATATATGAGTTGATAGTTAAGAAGTTTTCATTTGACTGAACTATAGGCATTAATTCTTATATAAAAACTTTACAATCATTTATCCAATTAAAATCAGTAAAAAGTCTGTTGTATTCCAATTATCACTGAATATTTAATATTATAATAATTAAATTTTTAATAATACAAGTTTTATTTGTAAGAACACAGATTATATTTGTATTTCTCAGACCTTGTTTTGCCTCTTTAACTAGATCTTATATATACTGTATTCTTTTCTGCAATATTTTCTAGATATAAAATTATTTCACAGTTACATCACTGTTGTGTGATATGTATTATTCCATTTCTTATAAGTTTTGTTCTAAAGTGAGAAAATATTTAAATTAGAGTATTTAACATAAAAGCAAATTATCACATTTCAATTCCAGTTTCTATTAAACTAAATAATCATATAAAATACAAAGCAAGACTTTTTTCTTTGTCATGGTAGCTGTTATATTATTTAAAAATTGAGTGTACTGACATGAACAGTTAAGTAAATTTAACTAATTACTCTAGTAAAGAATACTGTCTAGATTTTGATTTTAATTGAAATTGTTTTAATATTTCATTACAGAGTTTCTATTCTGTTTTACCTGGAATTTTATTATCTATGGCTGAGATATTTTAGCTAATATTTCAACATTTGTATGATCATGTTTTTTCTGTTTAAATTTGTTGATACAACAAATTATGGAAATAGCTTTCCTGTTATTAATCATATCTTATTTTCATAAAATTAATTTAGTGAAAGTATATTATAATTTACTGCTTATGTACTGTATTTAACACTTATTCAGAACGTCACATATATGTTAAAAATAAGATTTTCTAGTCCGGCGCCGTGGCTCAATAGTCTAATCCTCCACCTTGCGGTGCCGGCACATCAGGTTCTAGTCCCGGTTGGGGCGCCGGGTTCTTTCCCGGTTGCCCCTCTTCCAGGCCATACTCTCTGCTGTGGCCAGGGAAGGCAGTGGAGGATGGCCCAAGTGCTTGGGCCCTGCACCCCATGGGAGACCAGGAGAAGCACCTGGCTCCTGCCTTTGGGTCAGTGCAATGCGCCGGCTGCAGCGCGCCACCCATGGCAGCCATTGGAGGGTGAAACAACGGCAAAAGGAAGACCTTTCTCTCTGTGTCTCTCTCTCACTATCCACTCTGCCTGGTAAAAAAAAAAAAAAAAAAGATTTTCTATAGTTTTAATTTTATACTGCATAATTTTATAATGTAGTTGTACTAATTTTGTAATGTGGATAGAAGGTTATAAGTGTACTTAGAAAAACTGAAATTATATTTTCTCTAAGAAATTCCACTGTGATCACAGCTTTGGGGCAATAGACTATTTAGAAGATAATAACTTATTCACTTCAAGAATCTTTTAATTATCAACTGTTACACTTTTTTGGATAAATTTCTAAAACTTCAGTTGCTCAATGATTTTCAAAGTTTCATACAGCTTTTCAAAGTTTTGCCATGGAATTGCATGCAGTATTGATTTCTTATTCTTGAAAATATTTCTGTACCTGTGATTATATTCTTTTTCCTATCTCTAACATTTAAAATTTCCTGTTACTATTCAAAAAGATAATTTAATCAACCAATGTATATTTAATTCCAGCTTTTTTTCCCCATGTATTTTTAGAGTATTGTGGCCCAAAAGAGCTTTCATGTTGGAAAGGCTTATGATCTGGGCTGTCCATTAGCATAGCATCAATCTAATATGACTACTGAATATTGGAATCATGGCTAGTGAAACTAACAAAATCTTTAAGTTTAGTTTGTTTCAATTTAAGTTGCAACATGTGTTTTGCAGTCAGAATATTGCATAGTGCATGTATAAATTTGGGGACCATGCCAGTGTACAAAATAGACAAAGAACCCATCCTTGGGGAACTTACATTGTAAAAAGAGGAGAGAATTTAAGAAACTAATTGTAAATAGTCCAACAGATATTGATAGGTGCTGTAAGGTAAACAAAGAATTGTAAGATGGGAAAAGAATATCAGGAAGTTGGAGATATTGCTATTTTCTAATAAATTACCTGGAAAGACCTCTCTTAAAAGGTGGAATTTAGTAGATACATGAACCTGAGTGTGAAAGCCTTGTAAGACATGTGTTCTGGGCAGAATTAAATTAAATACAGAGACCCAGTGCAGGGAACTTATACATGAATTGGAGACCAACAGAAGTAGAAGGGGAGATTAGTAGGAGGTAAAATAAAGTAATTTTCTGGGAATTTGAAAATACGTAAAATTTCTGGATGGAATAAGAAACCTCAGAAAGCTGGTAAGAGAAAGTAACTTTAGGAGGATCAATCTGGATGCAGTATGGATAATATATCTGTCTTTTTGGGACTGGCTTATTTAATTAATTATAATGGTTTCCAGTTGTGTCCATTTTGTTGCAAAGGACAGAATTTCATTATTTTTACAGCTCAATTTCTTTATCCAGTCAGCAGTTGATGGACATCTGAGTTGTTTCTATATCTTAGCCTTTGTGAATTGTGCCTCAATGAACATGGGGATACAGATAACTCTTTCATATGCTGATTTCTCTTGGTTTGGGTAAATGCCCTGGACTGAGATAGCCCGATCATATGGCAGATCTATATTCAGATTTCTGAGTTATCTGCATATGTCTTCCACAGTTACTGCACCAGTTTACATTCCCACCAGCAGTGGATTAGGGTACCTTTATTCCCACATACTTGCTAGCATTTGTCATTTGTTGATTACTGTACCGGAGCCGTTCTAAATGGAGTGAAGTGAAACCCCATTGTGGGTTTGATTTGCTTTTCCCTGATGGTTAGTGATCTTGAGCATTTTTTCAAGTATCTGATGGCCATTTGAATTTCCTCTCTTGAACATGCATGTTCAAGTCCTTTGCCCATTTCTTTTTTTAACCTTTATTTAGAATATAAATTTCCAAAGTACAGCTTATGGATTACAATGGCTTCCCTCCCATAACTTCCGTCCCACCTGCAACCCTCCCCTTTCCCACTCTCTCTCCCCTTCCATTCACATCAAGATTCATTTTTGATTGTCTTTATATATAGAAGATCAGTTTAGCATATATTAAGTAAAGGTTTCAACAGTTTGCACCCACATAGAAACACAAACTGAAAAATATTGTTTGGGTACTTGTTATAGCATTAAATCACAAGGTGCAGCACATTAGGGACAGAGATCCTACATGAGGAGTAAGTGCACAGTGACTCCTGTTGTTGACTTAACAAATTGACACTCTTGTTTATGGCATCAGTAATCAACCTAGGCTCTTACCATGAGTTGCCAAGACTATGGAAGCCTTTTAAGTTCGCCGACTTGGATCTTATTTAGACAAGGTCGTAGTCAAAGTGGAAGTTCTCTCCTCCCTTCAGAGAAAGATACCTCCTTCTTTGATGACCTGTTCTTTCCACTGGGATCTCACTCACAGAGATCTTTCATTTAGGTCATTTTTTTTTTCCCCAGAGTGTCTTGGCTTTCCATGCCTAAAATACTCTCATGGGCTTTTCAGCCAGATCTGCATGCCTTAATGGCTGATTCTGAGGCCAGAGTGCTATTTAGGACATCCGCCATTCTATGAGTCTGCTGTGTATCTTGCTTCCCATGTTGGATTGTTCTCCCTCTTTTTGATTCTATTGGTTAGTATTTGCAGACACTATTCTTGTTTATGTGATCCCTTTGACTGTTAATCCTATCATTATGATCAAATGTGAACATAAATTGATCACTTGGACTAATGAGATGGCATTGGTACTTGCCACCTTGATGGGATGAATTGGAATACCCTGGTATGTTTCTAAATCTACCATTTGGGGCTAGTCAGCTTCAGCATGTCCCAAATTGTACATCTCTTCCCTCTCTTATTCCCACTCTTATATTTAACAGGGATCACATTTCAGTTAAATTTCAACACTTAAGAATAACTGTGTATTGATTACAGAATTCAACCAAAAGTATTAAGTAGAATAAACAAAAAAATGCTATGAGGGATAACGTATTAGGTTGTTCATCACAGTCAGGGCAAGGGCTGATCAAGTCACCATTTCTCATAGTGTTCATTTCACTTTAACAGGTTTCCTCTTTGGTGCTCGGTTAGTTGTCACCGATCAGGGAGAACATATGATATTTGTCCCTTTGGGACTGGCTTATTTCACTCAGATAATGTTTTCCAGATTCCTAACAGGGATCACTTTCCAATTAAAATTTAAACACCTAAGAATAATTGTGTGTTAATTACAGAGTTCAACCAATATTACTAGAACAAAAAAAAAATACTAAAGTGTATAACCAATATCATCAAAATGTCCATTCTCCCAAAAACAATTTATACACTCAATGCAATACCAATCAAAATATCGAAGACATTCTTTTCAGATATGGAAAAAAAGGATGCTGAAATTCATATGGAGACACAGGAGACCTCGAATAGTTAAAGCAATCTTGTACAACAAAAACAAAGCTGGAGGCATCACAATACTAGATTTTAGGACATACTACATGGCAGTTGTTATCAAAACAGCATGGTACTGGTACAAAAACAGATGGATAGACCAGTGGAACAGAATTGAAACACCAGAAATGAACCCAAACATCTACAGCCAACTCATATTTGATCAAGTATACAAAACCAATCCCTGGAGTAAGGACAGTCTATTCAATAAATGGTGCTGTGAAAACTGGATTTCCACGTGCATGAAGCAAGACCCCTACCTTGCACCTTACACAAAAATTCACTCAACATGGATTAAAGACTTAAATCTACGACCCAACACCATCAAATTATTAGAGAGCATTGGAGAAACCCTGCAAGATATAGGTACTGGCAAAGACTTCTTGGAATAGACCCCAGAAGCACAGGTAGTCAAAGCCAAAATTAACATTTGGGATTGCATCAAATTGAGAAGTTTCTGTACTGCAAAAGAAACAGTCAGGAACGTGAAGAGGCAACTGACAGAATGGGAAAAAATATTTGCAAACTATGCAACAGATAAAGGGTTGGTAACCAGAATCTACAAAGAAATCAAGAAACTCCACAACATCAAAACAAACAACCCACTCCACTTAAGAGATAGGCCAAGGACCTCAATAGATATTTTTCAAAAGAGGAAATCCAAATGGCCAACAGACACATGAAAAAATGTTCAAGATCACTAACAATCAATGAAATGCAAATCAAAACCACAATGAGGTTCCACCTCACCCCAGTTAGAATGGCTCACATTCGGAAATCTACCAACAATAGATGCTGGAGAGGATGTGGGGAAAAAGGGACACTAACCAACTGTTGGTGGGAATGCAAACTGGTTAAGTCACTATGGAAGTCAGTCTGGAGATTCCTCAGAAACCTGAATATAACCCTACCATACAACCCAGCCATCCCACTCCTTGGAATTTACCCAAAGGAAATTAAATTGGCAAACAAAAAAGCGGTCTGCACCCTAATGTTTATTGCAGCTCAATTCACAATAGCTAAGACCTGGAACCAACCCAAATGCCCACCAACAGTAGACTGGATAAAGAAATTATGGGACATGTACTCTATTGAATACTATACAGCAGTCAAAAACAGTGAAACCTGGTCATTTGCCACAAAATGGAGGAATTTGGAAAACATTATGCTAAGTGAATTAAGCGAGTCCCAAAGGGACAAATATCATATGTTCTCCCTGATCGGTGACAACTAACTGAACACCAAAGGGGAAACTTGTTGAAGTGAAATGGGCACTGAGAAACAGTGACTTGATCAGCTCTTGTCCTGACTGTTGATGTACAATGTTATACTTTGCCCATTTCTTAACTGGATTTTTTGTTTTGTTGTTATTGAGTTTTTGAGTACTTTTATAGGTTCTGGATGTTAATCCTTTATCAGCTGCCTAGTTTGCAAATGTTTTCTCCTAATTCTGTCGGCTGCCTCTTCACTTTGCTGAGTGCTTCTTTTGCAGTGCAGAAACTTCTCAGCTTGATATTATACCATTTATCAATTTTATTTTTGATTGTCTGTGCATCTGGGGTCTTTTCCAAGAAGTTTTTGCCTATATGTATGCCTTGCAGAGTTTCCCTAATGTTTTCTAATAATTTAATGGTATCGTGTCATAGATGTATGTCTCTGATCCATTTTGAGTGGATTTTTGTGTAGGGCGTAAGATAGGGGTCTAGTTTCATACTTCTGCATACAGAGACTCTATTTTCCCAGCATTGATTGTTGAAGAAACTATCCTTGCTCCAGGGATTGATTTTAGCTCCTTTGTCAAAGATAAGTTGGTTGCAGATTCATTGATCCATAGAGTTGATCCGTAGAGTTTCTATTCTTTTCTGTTGGTCTAGGCATCTGTTTTTGTGCCAGTACCAGGCTCTGTTCATTATAAGTGCCCTGTAGTATATCTTGAAATCAGATACTGTGATACCTCTGCCTTTATTTTTGTTATATAAGATTGCTTTAGCTATTCAGGGTCTCTTGTGTTTCCATATGAATCTTAGCATCTTTTTTTCTAGATTAGTAAAAATACAGTTGATATTTTGATTGGGATTGCATTGAATTTAAAAATTGCTTTTGGTAGTATTGACATTTTGATAAAGTTGATTCTTCCAATCCATGACTATAGAAAACTTTTCATCTTTTGATGTCTTCTATTTCTTTCTTCAGTGTTTTTTTTTTTTTTTTAATTTTCATAGTAGAGACCTTTGACATCCTTGGTTAAATTTATTCAAAGATATTTAATACTTTTTGAAGTTATTGTGAATGGAACTAGTCTTAAAAGTTATTTCTCAGCCATGGTATTGTCTGTGTATATAAAGGCTATCGATTTTTTTTTTAATTTTTCTCTGTTTATTTTTATCCTGCTGCTTTACCAGACTGTTTATGAGTTACAATAGTCTCCTGGAGGTGTCTTTTGGATCCCCTATACATTCATAGAATCATGTAATCTGCAAATAAAGATAGATAGTTTGATTTTCTCCTTTCCAATTTGTATCCCTTTGATTTCTTTTTCTTGCTTAATGACTCTGGCTAAAATTTCCAGTACTATATTAAGTAGCAATGGGGAGAGTGGGTATCCTTGTCTGATTACAGATCTTAGGGGATAATATTCCTTTAAATATGTACACTGACTGCACTGTGTTTATGAGTAAAGTCACAATATTTTTAAGGTGTGAGGACTTAGCAATGGCAAGAATATATCTGATATTTAAAGAAATGGGGTGGAATAGATGAAAAATAAGTTTCATATTGAACTCATATTTCAGAGTTCCTTTATTGATTCAATGGAAAATGCCAAGTTTGGCTGGTAGATATACTAGCAAAATTAGCGAATTATGTGTAGCTAAAGAAATATTTGGAAATTATCAAATGTTAATACAATTATTGGGATCAACCATAAGGATGACAACATTCTGTTATGCATTGGCCAGTATGGTAGTTAAGAGCCATATGTGGCTACTGATCATTTGAAAAGTAGACACTACACTGGGGAAGTAAATTTTAACATTTTATTCAAACTTAATACAATTTACTTTTTCAAGATTTATTTAATTTATTTGAAATTCAGAGTTACAGAGAGATAGGGAGAGACAGGAAAAGATCTTCCATCCACTAGTTCACTCTCCAAAAGTCAGCAATAGCCAGAGCTGGGCCAATCTGAAACCAGGAGCCAGGAGCTTATTTTGAGTCTCCCATATCCGTGCAGGGCCCAAGCACTTGGGCCATCCTCTACTGCTCTCCCAGGCCATTAGCAGGAAGCTGAATTGGAAGTAAAGCAGCCAGGACTTGAACCAGCACCCATATGGGATGGTGGCACAGCAGGTGGAGCCTTAACTTACTATACCACAGTGCTGGCCCCAGTTAATATACATTTAAAAAGGCATACATGATTAGCAGCTGCCATATTTAGACAATACAGATATTGATAGTACTTAACAAGAGACTGGATAAGATCACCTTTACCAATGAATGAGTCTCAACTGACTAAGACTGATACCATATATTCAGAGAAAGCATTTTATAATTTCTGTCATCCTGAAATGAAATTTTTAATATGATACTATAACTTGTTTATAAATACATTTTAAGTTTAATATAATAACCCAACCATGGTGTTAAGGTAAAATAAATTTTAAAAATGTTTATAACTAAAATTTAGTTTAATATATAAGTAATCAAGAATGGCTACAACAGGAAACTAATCAAATAGTTACACACAAGCTTTAAGTAAACATGAATATGATAAGCATTAATGGGATTTAATTTGGGTACGTTTTGTGGACAACTTGAGAACTATGAGCGTGTTACTATCAGTAGCATATATTTCAAAGATATTTCAAAGATTATCACTGAGCTTGGAAAATTTTCAAATTAAATTAAAAGGTTTCTCAATGGATAGAAGAGCTAGTTGCATTCTGGTAAAAGGCAGGAGGTGGTAACAATGTAATATGTGTTGATGTTTATAAATTAAATGGAGTCAAGATTGTAACCATTAGGTAGTCAGGCAGGGAAAAAGGTGGGTTAAGGCAAGGAATAAAAAATAATTATTTTTAAACTATTCTGCATGTACTTTCATGCACCATCAGTGTAATGATTTGATAATTACCAAAAAGATTCATAAAATGCCACCACTATAGTTTTCTTTAAAATGAAAGGACTTGGAGATTTTTTTTTTTCATTTTTTTTTAAATTTTTGACAGGCAGAGTGGACAGTGAGAGAGAGACAGAGAGAAAGATCTTCCTTTTACCATTGTTTCACCCTCCAATGGCCACTGCGGCCGGCACACCGCCCTGATGCGAAGCCAGGAGCCAGGTGCTTCTCCTGGTCTCCCATGCGGGTGCAGGGCCCATGCACTTGGGCCATCCTCCACTGCACTCCTGTGTCACAGTAGACAGCTGGATTGGAAGAGGAGCAACCGGGACAGAATCCGGTGCCCTGACCGGGACTAGAACCCGGTGTGCTGGCGCCGCAAGGTGGAGGATTAGCCTATTGAGCCGTGGGGCTGGCCAGGACTTGGGGATTTTTAAAGCAGTGTCAAATATCTTTTTTGAACTATGTTAAGAAGTGGACACCAATATTTTTTAAGATAGAAATAGTTATCCTGGTTTAAGAAAAAAATACATAGGAGTCAAAGAAATTTAGATAAACATCTGATAGAAGAAGAAAGAATCACAGAATTTTTATTGCTTAATCTATGTCATCAGAAGTTGAGAAAGAGAAGACATATTTTGAATTATTATTTTTAAAAGGCTATTCACCAGTGTAATTAATAAATAACTTGAATAAATCATTAATTACAAACAAATAGTGTAGATGGACAATTGTATACCTAAAGCATGTAGCATCTTTAATATAAAGTACATGTTTGTTTATCTATAAATGTTTATCCACTTGCTTTTAAGGTTCTAGATCTAGAAATTTCCCAGCTATATTGAAATTAACTTTCATGGGTGTACATATTTTCATATGATCTGTAGTGTTGAACTGTAAAGTCTTTCACATATTCCTATCTATTAGTTGATGCTGTTGCTTGGAAGACTGTGTAATCAAATGAATTACTGTCAAGTACCATCATGATCTATGTACAAGTTAAATGGGTGGTGAGGTCTCATAAGAACCTTGAGCCTTGCATCTACTAAACTGATTGGTACAACAGCATACTTAAAAATATACACACTTACTACTTTAAAATAATGATGTGGATTATAATACACATAAGTATTTTTCTGAGTTGAGCATGTATGCTGAACAGATTCCAAGAAAATGAAATAATGAAAAAAGCTGTAGTATTGGTTTATCTAATGGCATGGTATGGATAATCATTAAAATGAACAATAACCAAAATGTGACATATACCAGTATCACTAGAATCCATGTAAGTGAACATTTAAATATGGTTATGTGGTTGCTCCTTTCTAGTTATTCAAATAGCCACATAAAGAGAAAGCTACCATATGTCTTAAATAAAGTTATTTTTAAATTGAGTGCCAATAAACACAGAAAGTTTAAAAATATATTACAGAGAAGGGAATCTGTATAGCTATTTAATTCAAATTTAAGATTTGCAAAAATATGATAATACAGTAAAATAACAAGCAGAAAACTAAAGTGAAAAGTTGAGATTGAAGCTGATAACTTATAACATTTCCAGTCATAATAAGATGATTTAGCTACAAGATCATGTGCAATTTGTTAGAATATGTTACGTATTTATATGCATGTAGTTCAGGTATATTCTTAACCCTGATTTTCATTTCTGCAGAAACTAACAAAAAATTTTTCCTGTATTAGGTGCAGAATAAATATTTGTTAACTGATTAAATTTCACATTGTTGAACATCCTTTTTGTTGGACTTATTCAGTTATAAAAAGCTTAAATATTTAATGTATATTCAAAAGACTACACAGATATGAATGCTATATATACACATTTAAATATATATAATTTTTTACATAAATATACATGACTTAACATTACAGCATAATAAAGTCTCATTTGTCTTCATGATAATTATTAAAAACCAATATATATATATATATAAATTTTATTTCTTCATTTTGTATTATTTCTTAAGTGCTGAAACATAACTGAAATGTGATTGCTGTTAAATATAAGAGTGGGAATAAGAGAGGGAAGAGATGTGCAATTTGGGACATGCTCAAGCTGACTTACCTCAAACGGTAGAGTTAGAAACATACCAGGGGATTCCAATTCATCCCATCAAGGTGGCATGTACCAATGCCATCTCACTAGTCCCAGTGATCAATTTCTGTTCACAATTGATCATAATGATAGGACTAAGAACCAAAGGGATCACATAAACAAGAATAGTGTCTGCAAATACTAGCTGATAGAACAAAAAGGGGAGAGAATGATCCAGCATGGGAAGTGAGATACACAGCAGACCCATAGAATGGCAGATGTCCTAAACAGCACTCTGGCCTCAGAATCAGCCCTTAAGGCATGCGGATCTGGCTGAAAAGCCCATGAGAGTATTTTAGGCATGGAAAGTCAAGACACTCTGGGGAAAACAAACAAACAAACAAACAAACAAACAAAAAAAAAACAAACTAAATGAAAGATCTCCGCGAGTGAGTTCCCAGTGGAAAGAACAGGTCATCAAAGAAGGAGGTACCTTTCTCTGAAGGGAGGAGAGAACTTCCACTTTGACCATGGCCTTGTCTAAATAGGATCAGAGTCAGTGAACTCAGGGGGCTTCCATAGCCTTGGCAGCTCATGACAAGAGCCTAGGGTGATTACTGATGCCATAAACAAGAGTGTCAATTTGTTAAGTCAACAACAGGAGTCACTGTGCACTTACTCCTCATGTAGGATCTTTGTCCTTAGTGTGCTGTACATTGAGATTTAATGCTATAACTAGTACTCAAACAGTATTTTTCACTTTATGTTTCTATGTGGGTACAAACTGTTGAAATCTTTACTTAATGTATGCTAAACTGATCTGTATATAAAGAGAATCGAAAATGAATCATGGTGTGAATGGAAGGGGAGAGGGAGCGGGAAAGGGGAGGGTTGTGGGAGGGACAGATGTTTTTGGGGGGAAGCCATTGTAATCCATAAGCTGTACTTTGGAAATTTATATTCATTAAATAAAAGTTAAAAAAAAAAGACAAATAGGCTTAAGGCCCTAAAAGATGATATTCAGAGGACTGAATTTAGGGTGTGCAGAGAAATATCTGGTCACTTTATCTCACCTTGCATCATCTTCTGTATTTGGAACACAAAATTATGCTGTCCACGAAGATCTTTTTTTTCTTAAGACATGTTAAAATGTATTTATACAAATGCATACATTTTATGTAAGCCATACGCACATGCTAGCTATATTTGAAACTAAATGCCTAAGTTTATGGAAAAAAGATACCAATTTTTTAAGATTATCTGCTATCACAATGTTTGTAGTAGATACACTAGTTTTGGGTATAAATTTGTGTATGTGAGTTCAATAAATGTTTTTTATTTTTATAGAAAGCTTTTATTTAATAAATATATTTTTTGAAAGTACAAAAAAGTATTATTTCTATTAAAACATGTTTACTAAAGAGACTTTCCAGAAATGAGAAAATTATTGTACATATCTTATTTTACATGTTTTAAAGTAGATTCAGATGAAAGCTATTATAAAAACATGGATTATTTTCTATTTTTAAAAGCTTTTATTCATGTAAACACTTTTCCCTACAATTGGTTTCTTGAAGATGTAATGAATACTCAGATTATTTTCTTAGGAGAGCGCTAACGGGTGCTTCATACTGTACCATCCAAGACCCAAAGTGAATACTTGCGCCTAAACTCAAATCAGTGGATGATCCTTACTCGCTTCCTTTTTGTATTAGAAAATTCTTCAGCTCTAGGAGTTAGCACTCACTAAATAGATTTTATTAACCAACTGTAGATATATCAGATACTATGTGTTAACTCACTAAGTTGCTGGGTGGGGGTAGAGGCAGGGAGAGGGAATCATTAAAGACAGAGAGTTTATGAGCTTGCAGAAGGCAAACGTGATAATAAACTACTCTGAAGCACTATAGAGCTTAGTATGGAGTAATTTACAAGGTTTTTTTGTTGTTGTTGTTTATAAATACTGGTGTATTTCAAGTTAGGAGAGCAAAAGTGAACACAGAGAGACCAGAAACACGTGAAGTCCTGAAACCTAAACTGACTCTGAGATCTGAAGAACACACAGCAGATGAACTAGATGAACCGGTATCGTGAGTAGGTGTAAAGGACTTTCAGGGAGAGTGGATGCCATGGAGGGGAAAAAAGGAAGAAATAAAGAGAATGGAAAAGATACATGTTGATAAGAAACCCTGGTTAGTTAATATTAATTCATATAGAGAATAAGGAAATTGTAATGAACGCGGCTGGAGAAACAAGTAGTGAATAGCTACTAATTTTTCAATGTGATGTAACTGAATTTACACATTGAGTTATTTGTGTTACTTGTTTATTTACGTGGCTTTTTGAGCCACATATACTTATCCTTTCTTTTTTAACCTAGATTTATGCTTATATCTTTTACCATCTCGTATATAAGTATTGCTATTAACATCTTATTTTGGTTTAGTTATTTCATATAACTAAGTATCCCTTGCTTTTCAATATATGCTGCCTACATTAATTTATTCTTAATCTTTAAAGTTTTGGTGTTGTTAGATGAAACACTTTAAGCAAGTTAGAAAAGTCTGGCCTGAGGGGTTGCTCTCTTATTCCGTGTGGAATAACATCTACTCTACTTCTAATGATAACATATCTACATTGAAGACATTCTTGTATACATTGCTAAAGAGCAAGCTTTTGTTTAAATGTCATCAAATAAAATCCAATGTTCCCATACTTAACAACAGTAGCTAATCTGTACAAAAAAGAAACAGAAAAAAAGATTATATTGAGCCTCTTATAGGGAAAGATTTTAAACTTCTGAAGCTTATAGTTTATTTTTTATTAGATAAAACTGGTATCTTGTAAGAGAGTATTCAATTAATCAATTCTGAGTATACATTTTGGTGAGTTTGAAAAACTTGAGCAACCACCGTGGCACATTTCCATCTTTGCCAGTTTTAGAGTTATAACAATGGGGACAATGTTTGTCGACAGTTATGATGTAATAACATTACAATGTTTGTAACTAACTGACTTGATTTAGTACAGGATACTTGAAATTTGCCAATTGTCATGGACCCGACAGTGACCTCACAAATATATATTCACATCCTAATACCAAGAATCTGTGAATATCATCTTGTATGTAAAAAGAATAATAATAAAAGAAGCAGCTTATTCTGGATTATTTATGTGGTCCTGAGATGCACTCATGCCTATCCTTATAAGGGAAGGCAAGAATAGTTTGAAACACAGAGGAAGAGACTATGTGTCAACAGAGCTGAGACATGGGATCACAGCTAAAACTTGCCAGGTTTTAACCTGTATGCCTGTCTACTTCACCACCACCAGAACTAAGAATCAAGGAATGAATTCTCTCCTAGAGCTTCAAGGTGGGGAGGGTCAGTCCCCACCAATATCTTGACTTTATATTTCCAGGACTTCTTCATTTTTTCCTCCAAAATTGTGAAGGTATGAATTTCTATTGTTTCAATCCATGAAGGGTGTGGTAATTAATTACAACAACCCTAGGCAACTAATACATTCCTGTCATATATATTAAAAATGATTTCCTTGTGTTGCTAAAGAGGATAACATTGTGTGAGAATAGCAAAAGTTCAATGAATATTTGAGTGTCTTCCAGTTTTTTTGTCACTTGAACAAAGCTTCAAAGAGTATAAATCTTTGTATGGGCATAAGTTTTCATACCTATTGGAGAAATACAGTAGAATTGATGGGTCATAAATATATGTTTAATTTTTTAGGAAGCCACCCAATCACTAATGTGACTAAAACATTTCGTCACCCTATTAACAATGTATGAAGGATTATTTACTTGGTACCCCTGCCACTACTGAGTATTTTCAGGGATTTATGAATTTTAACATCAATTTTATTTTACTTCATTTCATTTAGTATGGAATGGTATCTAATATTGACTTTAATACGTATTGAGCATTGTTGTGTGTCCCTAATTTCTTTGGCAAAAATGTGTTCAAATTGTTCACTCATATTTTTATAAAGTTTGGTGACTCTTAGTTTACCGGGACAAGCATGATAAAGTGCCATACAAGGGCTTAAGCAAGAGACATTTATTGTCTTACAGTTCTGGAAGTTTGAGACCAAAGTGTAAGCAGGGTTGTTTCTTTCTGGGGCTATGAAGAATTCATTCCTTGGTTTGCTCATGGCTTCCTGTGCTTTGCTAGAAATCTTTGTGGCTTCCTCCTTGTAGGATTATCACTTTGATCTCTGCCTTCATCCTCTGATGTTATTCTTTCTATCTGCATGTATACCTCCACATTTTCCCTTTTTATAAGGATACCACTCATATTGGATTAGGACCTAATGACACTAATGATCTCATCTTAACTTGATTGCCTGCACATGACCTGATCTCTTAAGTGAGCTTGCATTCTTCATGGGTTTGAAATACAGCAAAAGCCTCTGGGGAGGATATCAGTGTAATGGTACTGACATGGAATGCTCTGTAAGAGGTGCTGAGTTGGAGGCTCCTCACATCTGGGGGACTATTCCCAGAAGTCACCTAATTACATGATGGCCTATTGCTGAGTAAGTAAGTACAAACTGGAAAACACTTTAAGGAGCTATTCGAATTTCTATTAAAGTTGAATATGTGAAAATGTATAAAATTGCCAAGGATAATGGCAGAATAAGACAGAAACATGAGGTGAAATTATTTAAGAAATGAGTTGAGAAGCAGGTATCTGCAATAAGGAGATTCTAAAGAAATAGGGAAAAAACACAGTCCAAAATCTAAGACTCTTGAAAGGGTCTCATTCCTGATGATCACAACAAAACCAGATGTCACATGGTTTTTTCATAAATGGTACTTTTGATAAATGTAATTAAATACTTTGAGTAGAATAGTGGAGAAGGATCCTCATTATAAGTTCACAGAAGGTTTTATGCCAGAAAATTCCTGGTGCAATTATCTAACCACTTATAAGTTAAGAAATTATTAGACTAAGGAAACCAGAGGATTCTAGAATAGTTAAGAACTACAGAAAATGATTCTCATTATCTGAATATATTTTCCTATTCCTTTTAAAATGTGATATTATTAATTAAGCAATATCCAGGCCTGGTTTTGAAAGAAATATAAAATGTGACCAATAAATCAAATATGAAAATTAACAGTAAAAACTGTAAAAACAAATTTTAGACATGATGGAGTTTGTGTGATTGTCTACCTGGTAGCTCATGCTTGCTGGTAAATATACTTTCAAGAGAAATAACTTTACTGCTCTCCTTCACCCAGATTTTTCTCGCTGCCAGCTCAGAGTACAAGAGATATTTTATATAGTATGGAGATAAATTCTGTTTGAAACTTTCACTGCGATATTGTCTTTAGGTTTATTTTCTGTTGGGACTTGTCCCTTATCTGCTTGCTTGTGTGGTCAACTATGCTTCCCACAAATAGCAAATGTGTTTTGTGTGCTATGATGTGAAATGCTCTTTTTTGCATGTCTTCCCCCCAGACCAGATTTTCTGTGGTCCAAGGTAGAGTTCTCTCTGTTAACTTCAACCTACACACTAATTCAGACCAAGTTTATTACCATAGCCCTATAGTCTGCTCAGCCCCACATATTCTATGAATGGTCTCCTGATTAAAACAGAACACACTTATTGTATTTCTTTAAGTTATGCTATAGCACAGTTCATAATTATTCATGTCCAAAGTGATCACAACTTTAAAAAGATACTGGCCACTATATTATATTTTATTTCTAGCATCACAGAGAGACAACATGAATTTCTTGATTTTTAAACTAATTAATTAATTAATTAATTTTTAAAGATTTATTTATTTGCTTGAAAGCCAGAGAGTTACACAAAGAGAGGAGAGGCAGAGAGAGAGAGAGAGAGAGAGAAAGAGAGAGAGGAGAGAGAGATCTTCCATCCGCTGGTTCACTCCCCAATTGGCCACAACAGCCGGAGCTGTGCCAATCTGATGCCAGAAGCCAGGAGCTTCTTCCAGGTCACTCACATTGGTGCAGGGGCCCAAGGACTTGGGCCATCCTCTGCTTTCCCAGGCCACAGCAGAGAGCTGGATCGGGAGTAGATCAGCTGGGTCTTGAACCAGAGCCCATATGGGATGCTGCACTTCAGGCCAGGGAGTTAACTCGCTTTGCCACAGCACTGGCCCCTTTTAAACTAATTTAATTTAATTTAAGTTGAAGATGGTTCTGAAGTTTTATAACACATGACACACGGCTCAGTACTAAATACTGGATATGAAATATAAACTTCTCGATCAGTTTGATAATTGAGGAAATGGGTAAAATAATATCCTTCATTAAAATAGATTTAATTGCATTAATGAACTTAACCTTTGATTGTTTTGAGAGAAAATAGAAGAATTTTCCTTTCAGTCAAAAGATAAATGTCAGATTACTTGGTAGAGTTCATGAAATTATCCATTAATCAAATTATTACTTACAGATTCACACAGTTCATCCTGCATACATTTATAGAATGTCTACCCTGTGTCACACATTTTGCTAGTGGTATGATTAAAGCACTAAGCAAGACTGACAAGGCCCTGCCATGTTGGAGCTTGCATTTTGGAGAGAGTGACAGATAATACAATAAACAAGTGCTTCAATCATGGTTAATAGGAGTGGAGGCTGCTTTAGATTCAGCAACACATGCTGGACCTCAGAATCCTGCCAAACTAGCAGCTAGAGACGGAGTATTCCAGGCATGGGAAAGGAGGAAGACATCCCACAGGGCATTGATGTCATGTATTAGTAGTGGTACTCTGAGCATACAGCAAAATTATGGGGAGGACTCGTTAGAACCCAGTTATCTTGCCCCAGACATAGAGTTTCTAACTCACTAGGTCCTGGGAGGTACTCAAGGATTTGAATTTTTATAATTTCTCAGGTGGTATTTATGCTGATGCTTCAAAAACCACACTTCAAAAATCATTGAGTTAGAGACACAGAGAGATGAATATTGTTCTCTTTCGAATCTTTTTTTAACGAACATTTATTTGAGAGGCAGCGATGGATAATAAAGCAGAGAAACCTCTCATCTGCTGGGTGCGTCCCTCCTCAAGTAGGCAGGAACCAGGAACTCAGTGTGGGTTTCCCACCTGGAAGGCAGGACTCAATTACTAAGACCATTCCCTGCTGTCTCATGGGGTGAGAGTTACCAGGAAGCTGGGACTGGAAGCAAGTGAAGATCAAACATAGGTGCTCTGATATAGGAAGCTGGCCTCTCAATTGATTTCTTAACTTCTGTGCCAAACACTCCCCTATATTTGGAATCCTAAAAAAATCAAATACAGCAAGGTAGTAAGCAAAACAGTGGCTACTAGTAACTTTGGGTAGGGAATGGATAAGATATAAGGAGGCAAAAGTCACGGAAACCAAGTAGCTGCTGTGTAGAACCAACAAGTCTAAGGTACAATGTGAAGGCTACAAGAAAGGGAATTGTGCTGTTTCTATGGGTTGGCTGTTTCGGGTCCCCCAGAGGTCCTTGAGTTAAAGGGTTGGCTCCAGAGCAGCACCACTGGGAGAGAGCTTGGACTTAACACTATCATGGTATTTGGGAGGTGGGCCTAGGGAGAGGTCCTTGGGTCACCGGTGGCATGTCTTTGGAAGGTGGTTCTGGTGAGGGTTTGCTAAGAGAAGCCTGATTCAACCGTGTTTGTTGCTCACTTTCTACTTGCTGAGTCACCATGGGATCTTTCCTTTGCACTCATTTTGCCCCCACTGCACTCATTGGACTCCAGAGAAATATGCCTGCCTGATCTTCTACTGTGAACCTCTGAAATTGTGAGCAGAAATAAACCTTCTTCCTACATAAGCCGCTTCTCACAGATTTTTGTCACAGTGACAAAAAAGCTAACATAATTGTAATGGGATTCATGTTAAATGAGTAGATTTTAGCTGTTTTTAACAAACACATGCAAAATATGGGTAACTAGGGGAAATGATGAAAATATTAATGTTTCACTACAATACATTTTTAACTGTTATATATGTCACATAACATCATGTAGTATACTTTAAGTATAAACAGATCTTTTGAAAAGAGATCAATATGGCTAACAGATGAAGGATAATTCTATTATCTGAATAGGAATGAGACTGATTCTACAAATGGTAACTAGACAGAGTCAGAAAGATTCACACTGACCATCATAAGGAGTTTGAATTTATTCTAAGTGCAGCAAAGAGACCCAGCAGGGGAGTATTATGAACTGATTTACATTTTAAAAGTATCACTCTGGTTTCTATTAACAAAAACTACTATAGTGGTGAAAGAAAGGAAATAGACTTGTATAAAGTCATTGTAGTAATCCAGATGATAGAAAATAATGTTTTCTACAAGGAATATGTCAGCAGAAATTATTTTCTGGAAGAACAAATGTTGAGATAAAATAAAGGGAGAAATCAAAGATGATTCCAGATTTTGGACTGACTTCTGGGCACCTCTATTAATAGGCAGAGGATAAATACAGAGCAGATACCGAGCAATTGATCTTACCTTGTTAATGTTGCTAGGCCTTGAACCACATTTTGAACAGCACAACATACAGGATGAGTAAAGGAATATAAAGGTGATTGATACTCTTGACAGCAAGAGCTTCAATTCAGCGAGGTGAGTAGAAGCTTGGCTTTACTGGCTTACAGAAAAAAAATGGGAAAAGTAAATAACTGAAGATGATGCATGACAGCAATAGTTTCCAGACAATTTTTATTGAGTCAAAAGGGAAAGGGGGCTAGTAACTATATCAGATTATCAATTCACTATAAATCCCTAAATTGAGATATGCCAAAATTAACACATGTATCTTTTTAAAATTAAAAGTAGAGCAGGAAAAACTGGTGAATTGAATTAAAAATAAGTAAAAATCCTAAAGAATATTTGGGATAAAGAAATACAATCAAAGTAGAAGGGCTCATATTTGACAGGATGAAGGTCATTATTGTCCTTGTAATTGGTAGTCAGATAGATTATATGGTATAGAATAGTGTTAGCTGGTAGAACTGAGATGAAATTTATCCATATGGTTTCAGTTTTCTCAATGCAATGTGATGCAAGGCTATCAGTTGAGCAGATATGAAAAGAGAGGAAGTGTGAAGTCATTATCTTGTATACAAGACAGAAACGTGTTTTGCCAAAATGGCAGTATTGATAGATGTTTAAAAGGATAAATTTAAATTGAAGACATTTAGTCAGAATTCAATTTACCAATCCTTTCAAATATTGAGATGATGGCTCAGAGGGGATGATAATTGGTCTAAAGACTTTCTCATAGTTAAAGAAAAAGAGAAATAAAGGGAAAATAAATTGGAAAGTGGTGATTGCGGCATTATAAAACAAAGGAAGAACTCATCAAAACAAGATATAATTAATAGTAAATGAGAAGTCAGTGGCTGGAAGGTCTACAGGCAGTCAAATAGTTGTCAAAACATAAGAATAGAGTTATGAGCTGGGAAATATGTCTTTAATAAAAATATACCATACAAATAATTAAATTTTGTTTCAAAACACAGTGAATCCTAAGTTCTGTCAAAATGTGCTGGCCTGTGAATGAAGTGTAATGTATAAATGATGATATGAGGAGATGGATATTGGAGATAGATTAATGCTAAAGGTAGACAGAGAACAGAGAAGAATGAAGCAGAATAGAAGAGGGGGGGTCATTCCTCTTTTGAAACCTTGTTACTCATGAAAATTTACTTCACAATTTCACCTGTATTCAATATTTACTATTTTAACCACTCCAAATAAGAATGACCAATTCTTATACTGTGGAGGGACAAAAAAGCACGAAAATCACGCTATCAATTTAGATATATGTGTTCATTATGGAGCATTTACTGTGTATAGAATTAGGTTAAAAAGTTAATCGTGTTCACTGCGTGATGATGCAAGTTGCAGTTTTCTCAATTAGCCTCCTTCCTGCCTCTCTTAAGCTCTAAGATAAAACATCATCCAGAATTTTATTAAGCCTAGTTTCTGAAAGTGTTTAAATACCAATAAAAGGTACCAACCACTAGAGTAAATGTTTTTAAATTTCTATTGTTCAGTTCTTTGAACCACTAAAAAGGATATTGTAGAAGTTCAATTATTTACATGGAAAAAGTCTCATGTATTATTGAGAGGCAAAAGTATCAGTCTGGAAAAATATAGCACCAGTGTAATTTCAGTTTTGTAATATTTGAATATATCGCTTAGTTGAAATGTGCATCCGCACGGATGACATGATCTGGATGCATGCGCATAATCCACAGTAATTATCTCTAAGGAGTGTAATGCTGATTTTATTGCTCTTTTTTTTTACCTTGGTATTTTCTGTTTTTTCTAAGGAAAATATTTGAGGGAGCTTCAACAATTCATGGAAAATGGAATTTAATATGTTTGTTTCAGTGCAAAAAGCTGTGAAATCTATGCATATTGCAAACAAATAGTTTTCAAAATAATCATGGAAAATTCATATTACAAATAAACAATGCATGGACTTTAAAATATTTTTACAAAGATTTTAAATTTCATTTCTCCATGAACTTTTTAAAGTATCTTTAGATTACCTAAATAATTTTGCAAGCTTATTTTTAAAGCTGAGGCATGATGTTTGAGCAATGGCCTACTTCTTGCTCTCAGATAAGACAGTATTTTCTTCATTTCTCTTTGATCTGTTTAGATTACATGTGATGCTTTACCACCCAAGCTATGTTAAACATCTTTGATATCGATGTTGAGAAGTACTGTATAATTTAAAAGTATTAAATAGATGCGAATATTCCTCTCTTAAAAAGAGAAGCTGGTTTTCATGAGAAACCCTTTTGTGTTTGAATACTTTCAATTTCTTATTTCTTCTTCAACTATTGGATTTATATCTCCTGTTACTTTTCATGAAAAACAAAACCAGAATCACAGAGACAAAAAAAAACAGATATTCAAAAAAGGATTCATATTTAGAAGAATAAAAATGAATAACAAAAATAAGAATACACCTCTATCACTATTAAAGATGTAACATGGAGTAGACGGGTGAACTCTACTATATAACTGAAATCTGCTCTTATTTGCTGGTATTTTTATTTTCCCTTTACTTTGCTGAGCATTTTTTTTCTCTTTTTCCCTCTGTTTTTTGATTGAATCCTGTTGTCATCCCACTTTCTCATATAACTGGGATCTCATACAGAATTGTTCCATTAAAGATTTATCATTTATTAAAGATTATATATTCATTGCTTAGTACCAAAGTAAACTGTGATTCGCTTTAAACAAATTATTTTGATGTTCAATTCAGCTTTTAATCTTCTACCTTAGCTCACAAGAAAAGCCAAAATGTTTTGATTAAAAAAATCCAATTAATATTTGTGACAATATTTTTAGTAAAAATTACAGATATTGAAAATAAGTATTGGGAGATTGCAAGATGATGGATTAGGGAACGATATACTGCTCTAGGCTAGGGATAAACAGTAAAAAATAAGTGTAGGAAGTGCACTCACATAGAAAAATTGGGGAGAAAACTGCACTGGAAATCCTAGAAGAGGAAGAGGAATGCATGGACCTGTGTTGGGGGTGCAAACGTACAGCAAGAACAAGAACATGAACACAAGGCACCACTGCCAAGAACCAGAGCAGGTGGCAGGTTGGAGTAGGAGGTGAGACGGGACTGCAGCAACCCATGGTGATATAGCCAGAGGGAGAGTGTGGAGTGAATCTGCACTGGAACCCTGGGCGCTAGCAGTTGCCTGCGGAACAAGTGGAAGTAGAGGAGTCATGTTTATCTCACGGCAACTTCCCCACAACAGTGCCTGCTGCCCTGGTGAGAAATGTCAGGTGCCATTTTGGGTTTGGGCAGGAGCTGTAAAAGCCTTCGTGAACGCATACGACAACTGGCTGAGACAGGAAGCTATCTACTCTGCAGTGCTGACGGTAAGTGGTGGGGAGACAGCAACATTCGGCAGGGCTCTTGTGTATGTGTGTGATCCAGAGATCCCGGGGAGGAAATAATCCACAGTCCCAGGACTTTGAGAAGGGCTGGTAGGTGGCTGGGCAACCACATAGGACCATGAGGCGCCTGCAGCCTTCCAGGATCAAGATGCCTAGATGGAGCTGTCTCAGGAAAAATCAGCCTCTCTGCTGACTCTCAGGCTGGCAGGGCAGAGGGAAAATTCTCCATCCGACAACAGTGGAGCCTTGTGTGCTGAGACCATGGGGACTTGATGGTTACATGAGAAGGTGCAATTGCTATCATTAAGTGCGGATCCACACACTCAGCCCTCCTTGGTTGCCTAGAGCAGGTCATTGCAGTAGGAACTATGCTCAAGGTGAAGACCATGCAGATCATTTGTGCCATTCACATGGTGATGCAGAACACACTGGGGCTAAAACTTGGCCATGAGATCTCCCATATACAACTTGGGAGTTACCCTGAATACTGTCCCACCTGGAGCACTGACCAGAGGTCCTGGCCACACTCACCACAAACCTCCTGATATTTACTAAGGTGCAGACACGCCACTAAGCCACAGAGGCATAACTCAAAGATAAAAGCCATCAGAAGAAAAAATAATAGCAATCAACTCCACAAATGCCTGTAAACAAACAGAAATTCAAGAAACAACAATAAAAATGATGGCCCTAAAGGAACAGAACAACATTTCAATATTAGAATGTGAAGATGAAGAGATTGAGAAAATGCTGGGAACTGAATTAAAAAAATAATCATAGGATTACTTAAAAGCAAACAGAGGTAAATCCACAAGCAAAAGAAAATAATACATGACATGAGTGAAAACTTATTCCACAAAATTAAGATTTTAGATAAATCAAAATAAAATATAAGAAATGAAGAATTCAATAGGTAAAATAAAAACTGTGGTGGAGAGCCTTACCAGCACATTTGGTGAGGCAGAAGAAAGAGTATCTGAGCTAAGACAAATCGTTGGAAAACTTACAGTCAGTCCAAGAAAAAAAATGAGAAGAAAATCGAAAACTTGAAACAGTTTTGGAGATTTATAGGATACTATCAAATGACCTAACATACAGGTCTTTAGAGTTCCTGAGGGTGTTGAAAGAGAATGGACTGGAAGACCTATTTAGTGAAATAATTACAGAAAACTTCCATAATTTGGGAAAGAATGAGGCATCTAAGTAGAGGAAGCACATAGAACTCTTAACAGATGTGGCCAGAAAAGATCTTTCCCATGATACTTTGTATTCAAACTTTCTGCAGTAAAACATAAAGCAAAGATTCTAAAATCTGCACAAGAGAAGTGCCAGATTACTTTCAAAGGATTTCCAATTGGAGTAACAGCTGAATTATCATCAGAAACCCTGTAGGCTAGAAGGGAATGGTGAGCTGTAGTCCAAGTCTTAAAAGAGCAAAATTGTCAACCCAGAATACTGTACCCTGCAAAGCTCTCATTTATGAATGAAGATGAAATAAAGACCTCCTATAACAAACAGAAATTGAAAGAATTTGTCACCACTTATCCAGCATTACAAAAGCAGTTTAAAGATGTGCTAAACACAGAAACACATAAAGATAGCCATCATTATTAAAGAATGTGAAGGCAGAACATCCCTTAGTAAAAGTACAAAAGAAGCCAAAGTAAATAATAGGAATATTTACTGAAAAATGAAGCAGGGCCAAGTCGATACTTATCAATAGTCACCTTGAGTGTAAATGGCCTCAGCTCTGCAGTTAAAATATAGACTAGCTGAATGGATTAAGAAACAGACCCATCTATTTACTGTCTACAGGGAACAATTCTCATAGATGAAGATACACGCAGACTGACAGTGAAAGGATGGAAAAAGATTTTCCATGCTAATAGAAAGCAAAAAAAGGCAGGTGTTGCCATCCTGTATCAGACAAAATAGATTTTAACATAAAAACCATTAAAAGAAATGAAGAAAAGCACTTTGTAATGATTAAGGGATCAATTCAACATGTGACTATAATAAATGTATGTGCACCCAATTACAGGGTGTCTGGCTATTTAAAAGAAATGTTAATGGATCTAAAGCAAGACATAGACTTCAATACAATAATAACAGGGGATTTCAATTCCCCACATTTGTCAATAGACAGATCAATTAGACAGAAAATCAACACAAAACAACAGAGCTAATCGACACTATGGACCAAATGTACCTAACTGATACCTGAAGAATTTTCACCCCATTGTTGCAGAATACACGTTCTTCTCATCAGTGCATGGAACTTTCTCTAGTATAGATGATATTCTAGGCCATAAAGCAAATCTCAGCAAAATCAAAAAAATCAAAATCTTACCTTGCATCTTCTTTGACCACAATGAAATTCTGTCTTTTGAAACAAAATAGACACATCTGGAAACCATTATCCTTCGTAAAATAAGCCTGTCCCAAAAAGACAGATATCATATGTTTTCCCTTATCCGAGATAATTAATAGAGTACCTGAAATATAATGTTATGTTAAAATATATGTTAAATATAAGTTAGATATATATTAAAATAAACTATATGTTATTTTCAATTGTCTGATATATATGTCAAATGTATGTAAAAATGAAATATATGCTATTTTCAGTTGTCTTTGATATAGTCACCAATAAAGATAATAATCCTGGAACTGTAATAAAACATAAAAATGTATCAAATTATAATTGTATGAATTATATCACCTTACCACAATGAACCAAATAGAAATCATTGATTGAAATACACACATCTCTAAACTATTGAAAACATACAACACAGTTTTAAATTATCTATGGGCAAAAATTTTGAAAGAAAATTTTAAAATATATAGAACTGAATAAAAAGGAAACATCACTAAAACATTTCTGGAATGCAATTAAAGTAGTGCTAAGAGGAAAATTTATAACATTGTTATAAAAAAGTGAAAAGGTCTCAAATTAATCAGCTGAATATTTACTGCAATACTCTAGAGAAAGAATAGCAAAATAAATACTATCAGAAGGAAAGAATTGATAACTACAAAAGGAAAATTACTACAATTGAAAACAGAAATTAAATGGAGATATATTTTTTTAATTAATGAAACTCTAAGACACCTAACAATAAAAGGAAAAAAGCCATCAAAGATAATATAATGGAAACTGCATAATTTAAAAGGATAATAAGGGATTTCAATAGGAATTTGACACTTTAAAATAAAATAACTTCGAAGTAAATATCATTTTTTTTTAATATCATGAGCCAACAAAGCCAAGACAAAGCTAAATAAATCAGTTGAATGTTATGTAAACTTTAAAGAAATATAATTTGTCTTGAAAATGCTTCTGAAAAGATAATATCAGCCTCAAAATTATTTTACTACAGAACTTTGACAAAATCTTTTTAAAAAATTTTACACAAATTTTATACTATTTCACCCAGAAAATGTGAAGTAACACATTTTACCTAGCTTGAGCCAGTATTAACCTAAAAAAAAAGAACTTTCTTTTTTTTAAAAACTTTTATTTAATGAATATAAATTTCCAAAGTACAGCTTATGGATTACAATGGCTTCCCCCCCATAACGTCCCTCCCACCCGCAACCCTCCCCTTATCCACTCCCTCTCCCCTTCCATTAACATCAAGATTCATTTTCGATTCTCTTTATATACAGAAGATCAGTTTAGCATACATTAAGTAAAGATTTCAACAGTTTGCACCCACACAGAAACATAAAGTGAAAAATACTGCTTGAGTACTAGTGATAGCATTAAATCACAATGTACAGCACACTAAGGACAGAGATCCTAATGAGGAGTAAGTGCACATTGACTCCTGTTGTTGACTTAACAAATTGACACTCTTGTTTATGGCCTCAGTAATCACCCTAGGCTCTTGTCATGAGCTGCCAAGACTATGGAAGCCCCCTGAGTTCACTGACTCTGATCCTATTTAGACAAGGCCATGGTCAAAGTGGAAGTTCTCTCCTCCCTTCAGAGAAAGGTACCTCCTTCTTAAAAAAAGAACTTTCACAAAAGAAAACTATAGACAAAATATCTAATGTATGTGATACAAAAAGTTTCATCAAAATATCAGTAAATCTAATATATCAATATAAAAATAATAACAGATCACATGAAATGAATTTTGTCATTGGTATGCAAACCTGGTTCAATTTTTTACATCCAGGCAATGTAATCTATCATATCAACTGATTAAAAAAAAAATTCCATGATTATACCAGTTGATTAACAAAAATCAAAACGCCACAAAATACTAATTGACAAAATAATAAAAAATGTAAAAAATCATTGTTACACTGAAATAGTGGGATCATCCTCAGCTTGATAAAGAACAATCACAAAACAATTACATAGCACACAGTTATATATATCATACATACTTGATGAAATTTTTAAAACTTTTCCCTAAAATCTAGAACCAGGCAAACATTTCCACTCTCATCACTCTTACTGGAACTTCAAGCTGAGTCATAGGCAAGGAAAAAAAAATGAAATTCCTAAATGTTTCAAAACAAGAAATAAAATCACTTGTATCTGCAAATGTCCCACTCTGCTTCTGAAACAAGCATAAAAATAGTAACTTTTAATGGAAAGGGAAGGTTCTAGAAAACTCAAAGCAGTTGTGAAAAATAATAAATTGAAATAATAGCTTCCCAAGGGATACTGTATACTTGCAGTCTTCAGTCAGTGTGTTACTAATCAAGATATAAACTCATAAGTTAATGCAACAGAATAGACAACTCAGAAATAACACAAATGTGCCCCAATTATAAATTCTTAATTTATTTTCAAATAAGTTTAAGGGATCTAGAGAAATTATGTAGAAGAGTACTAGTGTTCTCACCAAATGGGATATTTTAGGCAAACATCAAATTGGACATTACAAAGGATAAATGGGATATTGAAAAATGACTCCATCTAAGTTGAAACAATTTTTTCTGAGAACCCAAGATGATTGCAAATTATATATCTGTAAAAGTTTGTTTTATGTCTAAAGAGCTCTCAAACTCAAGGAGTAAGAATGAAAAGAAATGTGCGAAAGATGTGAGCAGATATTTTACTACAAGACATGGAGATACATAAAGAATGGATGAAAAATTGCCTAGAAATTAAGAAAATAAATGAAACTACAATAAGATAACATTAGACACTTATAGAAACAGATAAAATGAAAAACAATGTCAATATGAAATGCTGGTAAGGACAGAGGGAAATTGAGAAATCCATACTTTGCTGGTAGGAATGTAAATTGATACAGCTACTTTCTAAACATTTTGGTAGTGATCTTAAAAAGCATCCATGCAACTACCACATGGCCTGGTATTTAGAGGCATAGACGTTTATCTCAGAGAAATGAAAATAAATATTTATATTTATATAATATATATATTCATATAAATTTTATATAAACATAAACTTTACATAAATTTATATAAATATGTATTTATTTATATCTATTATATCTATTATATATCTATTATATATTATATATAAGTATATTATATAATATATATTTATTTATATATATTATGTATTATATATAAATATATATTTTATAACCTATATTTTTAAAAATAATTTCAGCATGTATTATTTATATGATTTTAAAAATAAGTGTAAGGAGGGGCCAGTGCCGTGGCTCACATGGTTAATCTTCTGCCTGTGGCACCGGCATCCTATATGGGTGCTGGGTTCTAGTCCTGTTTGCTTCTTTCCAGGCCAGCTCTCTGCTGTGGCCCGGGAGGACAGTGGAGGATGGCCCAAGTGCTTGAGCACCTGCACCTGAATGGGAGACCAGGAGGAAGCACCTGGCTCCTGGCTTCGGATTGGCACCGCGCCAGCCATAGCAGCCATTTTGAGGGTGAACCAACATAAGGAAGACCTTTCTCTCTGTCTCTCTCTCTCACTAACTCTGTCTGTCTAATAAAAAAAAAAAAGTGTGAGGAGCAAGGGATGCATTTTAGTGACCATTTTGATGATATGAAAACCAAGTCACTTAACATCTAGATAATGAATAACGGATGAGGAAAAACTCCAATAATATATCAATACCACCTCCCATCAAATCCCCTATAGTAAAACAGCAGAAGTAGTTTCTTCTTTTGAGAAGCAACCTCCGTGGCTAATGTGCTGCCAAAAATGGTAAATTTTACAAATTTAAATGCATTATTGTATTACTTATTGTAATAACTAAACAGCTACAAAAGATATCAAATAACCAAAAATGATTATTAAAAAATAGTCACTCTGATGCTATAAGGAAATCTGGCATGGCTAGAAAAAGCAGAACACCATAATTGAAAAAGCATAATTGAAAATCATGTCAAACTTCTTTCTTTCTTTTTTTTTTTTTTTTTTTTTTTTTTTGACAGGCAGAGTGGACAGTGAGAGAGAGAGAGACAGAGAGAGAGGTCTTCCGTTGCTATTGGTTCACCCTCCAATGGCTGCCGCAGCCGCGCGCTGCGGCCAGTGCACTGCACTGATCCGAAGGCAGGAGCCAGGTGCTTCTCCTGGTCTCCCAAAAAAAACTAAATGAAAGATTTCCACGAGTGAGATCCCAGTGGAAAGAACGGGTCATCAAAGAAGGAGGTACCTTTCTCTGAAGGGAGGAGAGAACTTCCACTTTGACCATGGCCTTGTCTAAATATGATCAGAGTCGGTGAACTCAGGGGGCTTCCATAGCCTTGGCAGCTCATGACAAGAGCCTAGGGTGATTACTGAGGCCATAAACAAGAGTGTCAATTTGTTAAGTCAACAACAGGAGTTACTGTGCACTTACTCCTCATTAGGATCTCTGTCCTTAGTGTGCTGTACATTGAGATTTAATGCTATCACTAGTACTCAAGCAGTATTTTTCACTTTATGTTTCTGTGTGGGTGCAAACTGTTGAAATCTTTACTTAATGTATGCTAAACTGGTCTTCTGTATATAAAGAGAATCGAAAATGAATCTTGATATGAATGAAAGGGGAGAGGGAGTGGGAAAGGGGAGGGTTGTGGGTGGGAGGGAAGTTATGAGGGGAAGCTATTGTAATCCATAAGCTGTACTTTTGAAATTTATATTCATCAAATAAAAGTTAAAAAAATAAAAAAATAAAGACAAGGAAAATCAGAAGTGTAGGAGGAAGTTGAAAGGACAATCTCTACCCAAACTAATTTGTCATTTAAACAGCTGTTACCCTAATAATCAATGAATATATCACTATGTCACTTGGACACTTTGAAACTAAAAATTCTAAATGCATTTATATTTGAGTGCATAAAATAATTTTTATATATTTTCTCATTGACAGTCTTTTTCAATAGTACAAAATATACTGAAGTTTTTTAACATAAATATTTACCAAAATATACATTTGTCAATATGTTGTCTAAGACAAATCAGAGTAGATCCAGTAGTACTGTTTCAAACCCTTGTAGATTCCTGTTTTTAGTTTATTGATATTGGCCAAATAAATATTTAATTATTTAACAAAAAAATTATGTCAAAACATTATCCAGGTGCCCTCAACTCAGCGTACTTAATGTAGCCTTGATTTGACTCACATATAATTTCCAGTTTTGATGATAATTGTCTTGTGTTTATGTAATTCTCATTCAAAGGAGGTCAGAGCTCTTTAAACTTTAATTAATTCAGGACAGTCCATACTTACATATGTTCTCATAGATTCTATAATGACTGATCTAAAATACTATTTTTTTTTTTTTTTGACAGGCAGAGTGGACAGTGAGAGAGAGAGACAGAGAGAAAGGTCTTCCTTTGCCATTGGTTCACCCTCCAATGGCCGCCGCGGCCAGCACACTGCGGCCGGTGCACCGTGCTGATCTGATGGCAGGAGCCAGGTACTTCTCCTGGTCTCCCATGGGGTGCAGGGCCCAAGGACCTGGGCCATTCTCCACTGCACTCTCTGGCCACAGCAGAGAGCTGGCCTGGAAGAGGGGCAACCGGGACAGAATCCAGCGCCATGACCGGGACTAGAACCCGGTGTGCCGGCGCAGCCAGGTGGAGAATTAGCCTAGTGAGCCGCGGCGCCGGCCCTAAAATATTATTATTGCCCTCACTCTTCTACCATATTTGACAAATCTGGTTGCCACATATGATTGACAGAGGAGTGAAGGAAACAGTTTTCTTGTTAGATGCTGCAATATTTTACACTCTAGGATTAAAAAAAAAAAAAACCCTGTAGTAGGAGAAAGGATGAAAGGATGTGTCTCACAAAATTGTGAAGAAGTTTTGAAAAAATGATCAGAGAATTACTGAATAATGTTTATAAGGCATCTGTCATCTAGCCTGGGAAATTGTATAGCTAATTAGCATAGTGACTAGAGAAGCCAGTAAGTGCGTTTATATTTCCCATTCTCTTCAGGAATCGTATAACACATAGCAGATCTTAACAAATATACAGTGTTCATAGAGAATTTTTAAAGAATGTGATTCATTGTGGCCACATAGTGTACCATGTGCTCTTAGGAAGGACTGTGGTGAAAATTTAATAGCAACATTATTACTGTGATTATTATACTTATTCTGAAGTTCTTAAGTAGAAGATTGAATAAAGCAAGTCTGATGGAACATTTACCGCTCTAGCAATTTTACTGGAACACTGAGGTCCCTTTTTAAACGGCCTTAAAAATGGAACTTATGAAAAGATGAGTTCAAGGAAATGTCATTCTTTCGAAATACATTTCCTTAAGTTGCCATTTTATAAGTAAATTAGTTTTACTCACTTGCTCTTTCCCCTTTCATTTTACATGAAGTACTGTAAACCTGTATGCTAATGATCACCAGTTACATAAATGATAAAATGAGAGACCATTATGTGACAAACAAATAGCAGCACTAGTAGCTAGTAAATAATGTCAGCCATTATACTCTATTTGCTGTTCCCAAAGTGTGACCTCCTAAGAGGACCTTTGGAAAATGTTATCATTTGGGAGGTTAATCACATGCTAAAAGCAATCCTTGGCAGACAACATGATTTTGGCACTACAGCTTTTTATGTTGCAAAAATCCCCAAAGTATTATAAATTCAAGTCTAAATTACACAGTACTATGAATTACCATTATCATTAGATCTGCTGAATTCTAAAAGCCGATCCATTTTCAATGTGCTAGAGGCAATGATTCTTGCATTTTTGAGACATTTTCTTGTCTATCAGTTTGCCATGATTGGTTAATTCTTAGCTATACTGGTTTACCCAAGAGACATTGCTTCATTTCTCCTGACAATCTCTTCCTAGACTTCTTTTACAATGAGTGGATTAGCCCTCCAATACACACCACCATGAAGCAAATTACAAAATATCGAACAAAGGAACACATTTACTGTTTTCAGTGTCAGTAATTTTCAGTATTTAATAGTAAACAAAAAGACAGTTATGCGTTGAAGCTGAAAAATAGTAAGCATATTATCTAAAAGATTGTTGGAAATTAAAACACTTTAAAAGACTGAAAGCAAGGAATCAAGATGAAGAAACAAGGAGATACTTACTTAAAACACATTGACTTCAATTTCTTCTTTGCTGTCAGAGTGATTAGTGAATTTAAACATTTCTGTCAACATTTCCAATATTAGATGACATTGCTTACCATATTATGGGAGAAAAGTAATGTTAATCCTTGAAAATATAGTTGTGTCCTTTCTTTGTTTACTGAGAACCATCAAAATCCAAATTCTTGACTAATGTAAAAGATTTATCAATTCAGATGTACATATTTTAGACACAGAAAGTAATTATCAAAAGTGAACAACTAATTTTTTATAGATTTAATAAGAAAAATAAAATAAAATTAAAAAAAACCAAAGCACTAATCAGTTTTTCATTTCTTATGGGAAAACATGTGGTGCAGAAACACACGGAGCAGAATTAGAATCCTAATCTCCCTAAATGTTTATGTCCCAATTTTCAAGAGGCAGTGGAAATTGCAGTAATATTTCATTATGTGTGGAAATAATTCAAATGGCTCATAAATTTTAGCAACATTACCAGCCTTTTACTTGGATCACAAGCCCAAACAGTAAACTAATCATATTTAGCAATCTCAAGATTCTAATTTAAGTTGTTTAGGATTAGGAAACGAAAGGAGAGAATCGTTTACACAATTTGAAAACTTGCTAAGCATTTTTGTTCCCTTTATCCTGTATTGTTTATATTATAGATATAGATACAAGGGCCAAAAAAATAACTTACTGAATTCATTTTGTCCATGAACTTTGTATGGTATCCTAATAAAGTCATGTGCAAACCATAACTAAATCAGAGCTCCTTCAGATTTACAATAACTTAATATATTTGATTACAAATTTCTTATCCAACTATATTATCCCAGTTCATTGTCTCTTGCCTTTAAGGGATGTAATAATAAAAGTTGTCATTTGTCTTGCTGAATTAAGTGTTTACCTTTTTTGATTATTCTTTATTCTCTCATTTTACAAGAAAACAATTCAGATATGTTAATTGAAGTATGATTGTAAGATCACTGTTACATCTGTTGCTTCGTAGTATATCATCACAGTGGGAGTAGTTGTAACGATTCTAAGTCTGTCATGTTTAAACTATAAATATTTTCGACTAATTTGATTTTGAATATGCTTTCAATATGCAAATATTTTCATGTTAATTTAGTTGGAAAGTCTTATCAAATTTCCATATATATTAGGCTGTCTGTCCTTCTCCCTACAGTGTTTTTTTTTTTTTTTTTTTTTTTTTTTTTTTTTAAGACAGGCAGAGTGGACAGTGAGAGAGAGAGAGACAGAGAGAAAGGTTTTCCTTTGCCGTTGGTTCACCCTCCAATGGCCGGCCATCACGCTGATCCGAAGGCAGGAGCCAGGTGCTTCTCCTGGTCTCCCATGCGGGTGCAGGGCCCAAGCACTTGGGCCATCCTCCACTGCACTCCTGGGTCATAGCAGAGAGCTGGCCTGGAAGAGGGGCAACCAGGAAAGAATCCGGTGCCCCGACCTGGACTAGAACCCGGTGCGCCAGCGCCACTAGGTGGAGGATTAGCCTATTGAGCCGCAGCGCCGGCCTACAGTGGTTTTAACTTTATTTTAATCTTGAACTTAATTCAAATGTTTTAAGAATTTTTGATGGTCCCTCCTTAATATTTCCTATATAGCATTTAAACTGTCAACAATTATAGAAATTTTTGCACACTATTCTGTGAATTTTAAAGTTGACTTCTTCTCTCATAGTTACAGGGAAAACTGGTGAATTTTGTCCATCAATGGTAGCCATAAAAGGGCTTATAAATGCTAAGTGGTAATATTGCCTCGAAAAGGATTTATCCTAGTTCATCAGCAATAATGCAGGCTTGACATAGCATAAGTAAATGTGGATAAATATCAAACATATTACTGTTGCTACCTGTTATGTTTCACAGTGTAAGCATAAGTTTTCCTCTGCACTTTAAGTACCTGTATTTAATCCCATTTTTGTTTAATTTTACATATAGGCTATTTTCAGCCCAGTTTTATGGTTTAAAATATTTTACAGCTCAGTGTTCTCCTTGTCATTACACAGAATTGTTAAAGGCCAGCTGAGCAATGCTAAAGAAGTAGGAAAAAACAATTTAAAAATGCAAAAGTCCCCGTTGCTTAAGAAAAATGTTTCCTTAATGGGAATACAAAAGCTAGACAGGTATATAAATAAAAAGGAATTGCATAGTATAGAAATTATGTGCCAAATTCTCATCCCATGAGATTTTCTGGCAACTGCATATGGGGAGAATCTAGCTTAAAGAAAAAATAAATTATTTAAGAAATAAGAGGGATAGACACTTCATGAATATATTATTGCTGTATTTCTTCATTAACAATTATGGACTGTGTATTAGCTGAAGATAGCTATATGACAATTAGAAAATATCCTGAGAATATCAAGGTGATATATAAATGCTGAATAACAATAAGAACAAAGATTCTGAAAAATAATGAAACCATGGCTTGGTGACTTCAGCATTTTTAGCTTGCTACTGTAATCTGTTTAAAAGCTTTATTACATAATTTGAGGTGCTTCTTGGGATGAAAATTAAAGTATGTAGGCAACAGAGAGACTAATAAGGGAAAACTTTCTGAGAGAAAACAACATTGACAACCTTTGAAGAACCAGAAAATAGTGTCTCAAAAAAGTTAGAGAGATTATAATTACGTAGTCTTAAATGAAAGCTTTAGGGATAACAATACTTTTCTTCAGATAAACACACAAAGAGCACTTTTATGAAAGGAATTCCTATGCATGCTACAAATAAATCTTAGTCACCAGCTCAGATAATTTTTTGATGATCTGAAATGTGACAAACAGACAGTAGCAAATACATTTTTAGAACAGAGTAAATATAAAATAGCAATTGAGAACAAAGAATTATTTGTGATCTCAATTATTACAGACGATGAAGTTGAGTGATAGCTTAGTTTCTTTGACTTTTCCTACCAATAAATTCAGAGTGCTGACAAGATACTACTTAAGAGGACTTTTGATTTAAAAAGATATTTTTGATCCGAAGGGCCACAATACCACATGTCATCCATATACTGTAACTTTCATAACCACTCTGATGAGAACTAAATAGAAATTATGAATTAAACTTTAAATATACATTGTTCTGCAAATTTGTAGTCCATGTTGAGTATGTAAGTCCACATGTTGATTACCAAATACAACTCTTGCATTCCATAATCGAGGAATAGCAAGGAAACTAGGAATCCTTACAATTCTACATATATCTGAGATGGAATATAGTTTTCCCCACAGAATTACGTGTAGATCAATGGACAAATTACATCCCTCTTAATGAGACCGTGAGTTATCGCTTATAAGAAGATGACCAGCAAAGAAGAAATAAAAGGAAGAACAGGTCTGCATTCTGTATGGGGTCAAAAGTTCCCATTCACTCCGCAGTATGTGATCTGATTGTATGCTATTCCAGCTCCCCACCTCAGAACGAGTTCAGCTGTGTTCACAGGTGTTCCCTGCTGCTCTCACAAGGATGTCTCTGGACTAGTCATTTTCAATCTTGTAAAAATTTAGGATCACCTGAAAACCTTTTTACGAATATTAGTGCTTTAACCTCAGTTCCCTAGTTTCAAATTTGATTAAACTGTAGTTCCCAAAGTGATTCTAACATATAGCCAGAATGAGAATTTTTGAGTTAAACCACCTCACTCTATGAGACAAGCATCTGAATATGTCTATTCAGCCCCAACATAGCATACTATGATAAATTAAATGTAGAACAATGTGGCACAATTAAAAAAAAAAAAAAGATGTCCATGAAAGACATTTAAGTCAGATTGGATAAAGAATTTTAAATAAGGTTTTTTAAAAGATTTATTTATTTACTTGAAAGTCAGAGTTACACAGAGAAAGAGGGAGAGGTCTTACATCTGCTGGTTCACTCCCCAGTTGGCCACAAAGGCTGGTGCTAGGCCCATCCAAAGCCAGGAGCCAGGAGCCATGAGCTTCCTCTGGGTCTCCCACATGGATGCAGGGGCCCAAGGACTTGGGCCATCTTCAACTGCCTTTCCAGGCCATGGCAGAGAGCTGGAAAAGAAGTGAAACAGCAGAGACTTGAACTGGCACCCATATGGGATGCCAGCACTGCAGGTGGTGGCTTTACCCACTATCCCACTGTGCCAGCCTCGTAAATCAGATCTTTTGTTGCGGTTGTCCTCACCTTTCTGATTGACAATTTCATCCCTAAAATTGTACTTCAAGCCCCAGTGCCATGGGGTCCTTTGGATTTTGCTTCTTTTGCAGCCTCCCTCCATGCCACTCTGGCTGGAGGTCTTTGACTGTAATAAATCTTGTTTTTAAACCTTAAAAACAAAATAAATGTATGCAGGGTATTTCACTTTTCTAATTTTTCAACATCAACTTTTAGATAACTAGCTTTAATTTGTAATTTAAATAATATTTTGCATGTATTATTTATATCCATCTAGTATTCCACCTTTAGAATCATCACTTTATTTAAAGAGTAGAAGAAGCTGGAAATTCTTCTTTAAAAGCAAATATGAATAGTAATGAAAATTTTGAATTTGTGTGTAGCATTGCTATTACATTTTTGCCTTGTGTTTTTTTAGATATTTATATTTGCAAAGAGTTATTGAAATAGAATTATCACAAATATATAAAAATCATTTTCCTCTACTATTAGTATCATACATTAAAACGAAATATTTGTCACAATTATCAAACCAAAATTAAAATACTAAAGTTCTTATGCTATTCTAATTTTTACTTAAGATCCTTTTTGTATTCAACTATTTCATTGAAGATTACACATTATATCTATTTTTAATTTTTTTTATTTATTTGAAAGACGGAGTTACAGAGAGGTAGAGCCAGAGAGAGAGAGTCTTCCATCCGCTGGTTCACTCCCCAGATGACCACAAAGCCAGAGCTGAGCTGATCTGAAGCCAGGAGCCAGTAGCCTATTCCAGGTCTCCCATGTGGGTGCAGGGGCCCAAGGACTTGGGCCATCCTCTACTGCTTTCCCAGGCCATAGTAGAGAGCTGGATCAGATGTGGAGCAGCTGGGACTCGAACCAGTGAATTGGTGCCCATATGGGATGCCGGTGCTGCAGGCTGGGGCTTTAACCCGCTGTGCCATATTGCTGGCCCCTATATCTATTTTTATAAGCTTCTCATAGCTCTATCAATTCTCAAACTTTTTTTTTATTTTATCTTGAAATAATGATCAATATTGTGAATTACTGGTCAGTTACCTTATAGAATTTTCCTTAGTGGAGATTTTCTGTTCTTTTTATTATAATTAGATGCACATTACTGATTTTAAGGAGGAAGACAAAGGGAGTCACTTACCATTGTCACTGTAGCCTATCAAAGATTAATAGTTTAAATACCACTGATCACTATTGATGTTAACCTTGATATGCTTGTAGTGCTTGTAACTTTTCTCTGCTGTAAAGTTACTCTACCCCTCCTCTTCCATTTCTGAACTGTAATCTTTGGAAGGAATTTACCAAGGTAGAGCAAAACCAAATAAGCTTAAAGCAAAAATAGTAGCACAGCTGGTTAAGCCATCACCTGCAACACTGGCATCCCATTTGAGTACCAGTTCAAGTAGTAGCTGTTCCACTACTAATCCAACTCATTGTCAATACAACTCGGAAGTCAGCAGAAGATGGCCCAAGAGCCTGGGCCCCTGCCACCCAAATGAAGGACCCAGAGGGAGTTTTAGGCTCCTGGCTTTGGTCTGGCCCACCCCTGTCATTGTGGCCATTTGGGGAGAGACTCAGTGGATGCTAGATCTCTGTCTCTGTCTCTTGTTCTCTTTAAGTCTGTGTTTCAAATAAGCAAATCTTAAAAAATAGAAAAAATAAAAACATAATGATGGAATAATGTCATAGCATGTAGGCCCCAATTACAAAAACTCCTAATGGCCAAAGCTATAACAACTTGAACGAGAAAATTAATAAACTTGTATCAGATTATTACCAAAAATATAAAACAAATGTCACTGATTCCACACTGTTATAAATAAATTATTGAATAAATAAGTAAATGAGTTATGTAAACAAAGTTGCTTTGCAAAATTTCCAAAGAATTTATGTCAATATACTATTCTCAAGGAGGTATACCATGAATCTCTGTTACTTAGCTGTCAATTGCACATAAATCCAATTTTTTAAAAAAAATTTATTTATTAATTTGAAAGTCAGTTATAGGGAGAGAGGGAGAGACAGAGAGATTTTTCCATCTGAGGGTTTTCTCCCCAGATGGCTGCCACTGCAAGGGCTGGGTCAGGATGAAGCCAGGGGCCAGTAGCTTCATGTTTGTCTCTCACATGGATGACAGGACCTCAAGCACATAGGCCATCTTCTACTGAGTTTCCCAAGTGCATTAGCAGGGAGCTGGATTGGAAGCAGGGTAGCCAGGACTTGAATTAGCACCTGTATGGGATGGGATGCTGGCGTCTGAGGCAGCAGCTTTACATATTATACTACAAGGCAGGTTCCCAAGTCTACAATTTTTAAAGCCCTATATTTAGATGAAACTTTGCAAGAATTTTCACAGTTTGTCCGTGTATATAACTTCATCACTGAAATCTAAACTTAAACATGTTATTAGTTCAAACAATCATAGATATTTACTTTTAAGAAGTAAATGTATATGTCTGGAAGCTCTGGTTAAGCATTAAAAAAGTGAATGCTAATTTCCAGAATATTTCACCTATTTGAAAATAGAACTTAGAAATATTAGGGAGTTTAAATTAAAACATAATAATAAAATGATAATTTTTCAATATAATTCTACTTTTTATGAAAAACGTCGAGTAGACATAAAAGTAATTATGGGGCTGGTGCTGTGGCATAGCGGGTTAATCGGCTGCCTGAATGCCAGCATCCTATATGGGTGCAGGTTCGTCCCTGGCTCTTTCACTTTGGATACAGCTCCCTGCTAAAGTACCTGGGAAGACAGTGGAGGATGGCCCAAGCACTACACCCCGCTGGGAGACCTGGAAGAAGCTCCTGGCTCCTGGCTTTGGACTAGTCCCACTCCAGCCATTGCAGGCATTTGGGGAGAGAATCAGCAGGTGGGGGATCACCCTCTGTCCACCTTTCTCTCTGTAACTTTGCCTTCAAATAAATAAAATAAAATATTTTAATCAAATAATAACAACTTGTTTACTTTGGGACTTTTCATTATAAAAAAATCAGAAACATTTTAAAAAGATAATTTTAGTATAACTAAACTCTTTGGACACTAGGTATGTATCCATATTATGTAGAAAATTGTATTATCTCAGAACTAGGATTTAAATTCAATTCTTTCCTCTCTTATCTAATGTCTATTTATTTTTTCTTTTTATTATGTTTTGTTTTAAAGTTTAGCTTACAGAATAAAATGTATACATTATTTCCATAGAAGGTGTAAGAAATAATGTTATTATTTTTTTTAATTTTAATTAAATATAACCATGCTTTAAAAAACAAATTGTGCTTTAAGACCAAAGTGGAAAACAATTTTATTTATCTGTAATATTCAATAAAATGTATTATGTGAACTAAATTTTATTACTGTAAAATAAAAGCTCAATCAAATTTCATAACTGTTTAGTCACTTTTAGATTATAAGTTTATTTTTGCACATAGAAAAAATCCCAAACTAGCTTACATCAAAGTTCTAGTATTTCATATAGTTTGTATTTCATCGCCCCCAGACTAGGGTGAGAAACTAGCATTGGGAAGCAGCATATATTTCTCTCCTGTTCTCACTGTAAATTTGAGACAAACAGAAGCCAGAGGGGCAAATAAATGTAGGGCTTTACCTTATTACTGTGGATTTAATTTGGCCATGTTTTTCACTGTGGGGAATTTATTCCAAATACCAGTCCTTTTGATCAAAGTTGCTCCTGGGAGTTATTAGGAAATTCTCCTCCCTTGAGACGACTCAAAAACTAGTAAAAATCCTGAGGATTTAGAGATGTCTGCTCTAGCCACTGCTTCTGCTGCAGGTGTTGATGTGGAGTTCACCCAAATTCTCACAAAGCCCTTGTTTATATAGTCCTTCTCAAGGCAACACAGCCCAGCTCCTATCATGATGCCCATAACTGCCCTAGAGAGCCCCACACACCGACTGCCCACCAAGCTCTGCACTTATTGGCCATTACAAAAGCAGTCATTTCCATTCTGCTATCAAGACTGATCATATCCACTCACATGTAGGCTCCTGAAACACGAATCAGGCCTCTCTGTGTATCCCTCACAAGTACAGGCTTAAAGCTAATCTCTCTGAGTGCTATTTTCAAGCCCTCTTCATGTGATTGAGTGAGCAGGTAGTAAGTCTTCTCTTCTCCGTGGTGGTAGGAGATACAGAATTCACAGTAAATCTACAATTATCTCCTAAGTAGGAGGCAGACAAAGGACTAATGTCAGAACACATTTATGCTTACTTCTATATAATCCTCCATGAGATAGTCTGTGACTATAATAAAATACCTGAGAAAAATTACTCCATAAAGAAAAGAAGCTTTTTTTCATTTATAGTTCCAGAGGTGCAAGGTCAAGGGGCCTCCTCTGGCACCACATGACAAGAAATAGGGACTGTGTATTTCTATCAGTGTTTTGCTCTCTGGCGGCTGCTAGGATCTAATTGTGGGGGCTCTACCCAGTGAACTTATCTAATTCTAATCACTTTCCAAAGGCCTGACCTCCACACACAATATTTGGAGCAAGTGTCCATCCACTTACTACCTCACAATGGGGATTATATTTCAACAAATGAAGTTTTATTTACTCGAACAATGTCCAAATCACAATACCTCAGAAATGATCTACATTGGCACTGTGGCATAGTGGGTAAAGCCACTGCCTGCAGTGCCAGCATCCCACATGGGCAACACTTTGAGTCTCTGCTGTTCCACTTCTGATGCAGCTCTCTGCTATAGCCTGGGAAAGCAGTAGAAGATGGCCCAGGTGTTTGGGCCCTTGCACTGACATGGGAGACACAAAAGAAGCTCCTGGCTCCTGGCTTCAGATTGACACAACTCTGGCCATTGTGATCATCTAGGGAGTGAATCAGCATATAGAAGACCTCTCTTTCTCTCTCCTTATGTCTGAAACTCTATCTCTCAAATAAACAAATAAATCTTAAAAAAAGAAGAAATGATCTACATTTTTTTCTTTGAAAATTATAGTATTACCTAACTCAGTCACATTACCATCTTATTCTTACAAAAGTAGTGAAATATACAATTATCTTACATAATTGAAGTTCTATAATATTTTCACATATCTGTGTATTTTATACAATAGTACTATATCCATATACAACAATGTACTAAATAAGAAAATATTCCTTGAACAAATAATGTAATTTTTTTGCCAACAAATACAAATTAAATATGAGTTTCTGATGTTGGTCAATAAAACAGGAAGGGTAGTGATACATTTATTTCAACCATATTGGAAGTTTATAAATATATGGATCACTACATGGGATCTGAATACTTAAGAGTGTTTTGCTAAATTATAATATCTTAAGTATATGTTTACTTGTTTATTTTTAAAATATTATTAATATAAAAAGAACATATTTAAGGTATTTCATTGATACAATTGTAGGATAACCATACTTCCTTCCCTCCTTTTCTCTCTCAATACCCCCTCCTTGATTCCTTTCTTTTATTCCTTTACATTTATTACAATAACATGCTTTCAATGTACTTGATAATCACAGACTTAATGCACCACTAATCATAATGTTTACTAAGTAAAAAGCAGAAAGAAGACTGTTCCACAGGAATATAGACAAGGACTATAAGCAATAATCTTGTCAGTTTCATTCTTATACATTGTGTTTTTTGTAGTCTATTTTAATTACCACATATTACAAAAAAGATACTTGTCATTTTAAGACTGCTTATTTCACTAAGACCAACAGTCTCCAGCTGCATCCAGTAAGTTGCAAAAAAACAAGATTTCATTATTTTTCATGGCTGAGTATTATTCATCATGTAAATATATGACATTTTCTTTATCTAAACACCAGTTGATTGACTCATGTTTCTGAATGTGTGAACAAGAAAATAATAACATAGGAGTATTCACACAAGCTTTTCCTCTGTTTATGATAGAAATTTGATGTTTTCTGCAATTCCTGAATGTTTAAAGACTAAAATCAAGGTACTTGGAGAAGCAGAAGGATTGAGAGTAACTAGGTCAATTTGATCTGAAATGAAGCTAGAATTATCAGTGGAAGAACTCTTAAAATTTAGAAGGAAAGGTGGACAGATGAGAAAATGTTAACACTGAGATAACACCTGATAAAAGTTTTGGAAAGTTTGAGTTACATTATAAATCCAGAAGTATCTACAATTTATTTTCACAATATTTTTGGAAAAGGGAAGTTTAAATATAAACTTATTTTCATGTAAAAATGTTGAGATAATGCACATTTTTTCATAATATACAATTTCCATGAACATTTTAAATATTCTTGATAGTGCAGATGTGAAGTGTTGTGAGAAAGAAATAAGAGAATTTATGAAGTCTGTTTGTGTTATGAAGTAAATTATGCTGTGCATTTCTAGCAGACTTTGATTAAATATTACAGAAATATTTTATATTATTTTATAAATGTCAGTTTTTATGGGATCCCTATGCCAGACTAGGCATATATAAAGTAACTTTAAAATAGGATATATTTTAAAACCATTTCCTTCCACTCATTTTTCTCCATTTTTATAGCAGTTCTATTATGAAAACTCCATGCTTCAATCTACAGGAAATAGGCAAGTAGGTATGTATATAGATAAATGTTACTTTCCTAGAAACATTTCATATTTACTATATCAAATCATGAGTTTTACAAATACACAGCCAGTTTTTATAAATTAAAAAGCTATTCAACAAATGGCTCAGAGAAAGCTGGATCTCCATGTGCAGAAGTATGAAACTAGAACCCTACTCACACCTTACACAAAAATTCACTCAAAATGGATCAAATACCTAAATTAATGATCTGATGCCATCAGATTAATAAAGAACATTGGAGAAATTGTGCAAGACATTGGCATAGGCAAAGACATCTTAGGGAAGACACCAGAAGCACAGGCAACCAAAACCAAAATTGATAAATGGGATTATATCAAGCTGAGAAGCTTCTGCTATGCAAAAGAAACATTAATCAAAGTGAAAACATAACTGACAGAACCAGAGAAAATATTTGCAAACTATGCAACTGATATAGGGTTAATAGCCAGACTCTATAAAATGCTCAAGTAATCCAACAAGAATAAAACACACAATCCAGTTAAGAAATTGGAAATGGACTTGAAGAGTCATTTTTCAAGAGAAGAAATTCAAATGGCCATCAGACACTTGAGAAAAAAATCAGGATCACTAGCCATCAGGGATATATAAAATCAAAACCACAATGAGATTTCACCTCACCTCAGTTAGCATGGTTGTCATACACAAATCAATAAACAACAAATGCTGTTGAGGATGTGGGAAAAAGGTACCCTAATCCACTGCTGGTGAGAACATAAACTGGTGCAGCCACTATGGTAGACTAGAGATACCTCAGAAATCTGAATATAGACTTACCATATCATCCAGCCATCCCATTCCTGGGAATTTGCCCAAACCAAAAGGAATCAGCCTATGAAAGAGTTATCTGTACCCTCATTTTCATTGCTGTACAATTCACAATAGTTAAAATACGGAATCAACCCAGATGTCTATCAACTAGTGACTGGATAAAGAAATTATGGTGTGTATATATATATATATACACACACACACACACACACACACACATATACATACTATGGAGTACTACTAAGGTATAAAAAACAAAAATGAAAACCTGTTTTGCAACAAAATGTATGCAACTTGAAACAACAGTACTTCATGAAATAAGCGAGTCCCAAAAAGAGTATCATATGTTTCCCTTTTCTGGGTTAAGTAATAGAGTACCTAAAATGTAATGTATTGGAGTGAAATGACTTTTTGAGATTCGACGATTGATTACAGCCCTTGTATCTTCTGTTGAGCAACAGTGTTTGTTTTTTTCTTTATATTATTTTTAAATCTTCACTTAGTGTAGGGTAACATGATCATCAAGTAAATTTAAAATATATCCTTGTACAAATTAAGAGTGGGACTAAGAGAGGGAGGAAGAGGAAGGGTTGGAGCATGGGGAGGAGGAAGAGTAGGGTAGAAAGTATCACTATGTTCCTAAATCTGTATATATGAAATACTTGAAACTTTTGTAACTTAAATACAAATAAAAACAATCTTTTTTTTCTTTCTCATGTAACTAGTTGTTAATAACATTTGTGAAACAAATTGTCATTTAATGTTAGTTTTCTGAGCCTATTAAGAACTTTTATAAATCAATTTTAGAGAGTTTTAACTATTGCCCCAGGTAATCAATGAAGAGGGAATTCTATTTTCAAGATTTCCAAAGATAAATGGTGAAATATCATTATAAAATTCTCCAGTCTCTTTCTTTGCCTAAATGTGTTGAATCAAACCCCTCTTCAACTGATTGTACAGCAGCTCTGAAAAGATGTGCCAGTTTTAAAGGTGCTATTTTTTTCCTTTGAAGAAGTTCTGCAAGCCTGTTCTTAAAACCACAATCAAGCATTAAATAAACTATAATCGCAGTCTGATTCTCCCGACATTATCTTTTCATTCCTCTCTCTCAAATGCCCCGTTCTGGCTTATTTTTTGATCCCAAACACCATGACTACCACTCTGTTGATAAAATATAATAAACATTATTAATTTTGTATTATAAAGAATATAAACCCTTGTATATACTAGTATTCCAATATAAATAAATGTATTTGGAAAATATCAATCATAAAGATTATATACATTTTATTTAAATTCATATTATATTTAAACTGGGTATTATTAAGTAGATATATCAAATATAGCTTACATGTATCAAGCTATTTTCCCATGTTTCTGAATGCAGACTGCTTTTAATCATTTTGATTTATATTCTAATATAAATATTAAAAGGTATTTTCACAATAAAATATATAGGAAGGTTATTATAATTCTATTAAAGAAATAAATACAATGAGAAGATTTTTTCTCCATCATATTCATGTGAAATGTTATAAAAATAAGTTGTTTTCTTTTGCATGTTTCATATCAAACATTGATTTTCATTACATGTCTTTTCCAACCAGACAGTTTCTTATAAACTAGAAAATCCCTAGATATCTTAGGAACTGATAAAATACCATAGTAGTTATGCAGTCTTGAATTTGCTTACTCATATCTATTCTATATTACCATTTACATTATGTTATGTGTTCTTTGCCTTCCCCATTTGTTTGAGCAATATGAGTCTGTGTTTATCTTTTTTTTTTAACTTTTATTTAATAAATATAATTTCCAAAGTACAGCTTATGGATTACAATGGCTTCCCCCCCATAACTTCCCTCCCACCCACAACCCTCCCCTTTCCCACTCCCTCTCCCCTTCCATTGACATCAAGATTCATTTTCAATTCTCTTTATATACAGAAGATTAGTTTAGCATATATTAAGTAAAGATTTCAACAGTTTGTACCCACATAGAAACACAAAGTGAAAAATAATGTTTGAGTACTAGTTATAGCATTAAATCACACTGTACAGCACATTAAGGACAGAGATCCTACATGAGGAGTAAGTGCACAGTGACTCCTGTTGTTGACTTAACAAATTGACACTCTTGTTTATGGCCTCAGTAATCACCCTTGGCTCTTGTCATGAGCTGCCAAAGCTATGGAAGCTTTTTGAGTTTATCTTTTCTATTGAACCTGAAACCTGGCACCAAGACATTTTCAAGGGTACAACTCAGAATACTTTAAGTCTTCTCATTCTGAAACACAAAATTTGGCATTCATATCTCCTTTTTTTTAAATCTAGTACAAAGTATTTAAATAAAAGGATGTAGAAGAATGAATAGTTTTAGATCATTGTAGGACCTGGCATATAATTTACATATAAGTTGATGGTTATGAAATGACAGACATAATATTCCTATATAGTTAGTTACTAAAAGCAACACTGTGAGAAGATGATCAGAAACCTAGCATAATACTAAATAGATTACTACATAGAAAATCTTGGAAATTTTTGTGAACCCAGAGATATATTTAATGGTAAAAAATTGTAACATTAATTTTTATTTCAAAATCTACTTTTGTGGCTTAAAAATCAAGTATGTAAAGTGATAATGAATGTATCTTCAATAAGACCAAGTTCTATTCATACTCCCATATGAAAAAAATATATATATCATTAGTCAACATAATACCACCATGTGTGCTTGTGTCTAATTCTACCTTTCTTTGACTTCTACTTAATCAGTACTGCTAAATGAGCTTTCTAACAATGTATAATATTCTGGAAAATTGCAAAGAGAGTAAAAGTTTAAGAGTTCTGACCACAAATTGTATGTGAGGTTACATATTAATTAGTTCCAATTAGCTCTCTGTTAATATATCTGGGAAGCAGTAGATTGTGGCTCAAGTGCTTGAGTCCCACCTCCCACGTGGGTGGCCTGGAAGGAGTTTTTGGCTCCTGTCTTCAGCCTGGCAGAGTCCCAACAGTTGCAGCCACTTATGGAGAGAACTACTGGGTGAAAAACTCTCTCCCTCTCTCTCTCTTTCTCTCTTCCTCCCTCCCTCCTTCCTTCTGCCATTCAAATAAATAAGTAAATATTTAAAAAGTTAAATATATGCATATAGCGAAAAGAAGAAAAATAAAATACAATCCCATTACTTTTTTTTTTTTTTTTTTTGACAGGCAGAGTAGACAATGAGAGAGAGAGACAGAGAGAAAAATCTTCCTTTTCCGTTGGTTCACCCCCCGATGGCCGCTGCGGCCGGTGCCCTGCGCTGATCCAAAGCCAGGAGTCAGATACTTCTTCTGGCTTCCCATGCGGGTGCAGGGCTCAGGGACCTGGGCCATTCTTCACTGCACTCCCGGGCCACAGCAGAGAGCTGGACTGGAAGAGGAGCAACCAGGACAGGACCGGCGCCCCGACCGGGACTAGAACCCGGTGTGCCAGCACTGCAGGCAGAAGAGTAGCCTATTGAGCCACGGTGCTGGCCCAATCCTATTATTTTTAAATAGCAAATAATATCATCATAAAACGTAATCATTCCACTACAAAAATAAGATTAATAACTTCAGTAATACTGGCATTTTCACTTTTAAAAATTTCCCAATTTTATAGCTAAAATGGTATCTTTCTGTTATTTTGATCTACATTACATATTTGTATAATAAATTACTTATTTTTTCATCTAAAGAGAGAAAGAAAATTTCTCTATTTATACTCCTAAGTACAGGTAAATCATGTCCCAAAAGATTGCAATAGAGCTAGAATAGCATACTAAACCAATTTTCTCAGACCCTATTGGAAACTAACATTGGGTTACTGCTGTAAATAAGAAAGAAACAATAAGAGAGGACAAATAGAGCTAGAGATGCACATTGTGTCTCTGCTTTTGATTTCTGACTTTAGTTAGGTAAGGTCCATTGGTCCTCTCCACCCCTTTCTTTTTGTGTCTTGATTGAGAAACAAAGCATGACTTGACTACTCTGTGAGCCAGCCAGCTTCAGCTAGCTGCATGTTTTTCTAGGCAGGCTCAAACCTAAGTCAAGGCCTTTAACATTCTCAGGCCCTGTTGAAACTGTCTATGTCATTGCCCTAAACGCTAAAAGAAACTGGCCCTTGTCCTGAGTCAAATTCCTTATATCCTCATATAAATTCCATACTTTCAAATCATTGCTATGAACTTATCTAGATACAACATTTTTATCTCCATGTCCTATGCAAAGACCACTCCGCGGTAAGTAAGGATTTGGAGAGATCACACTGGCACTTAATGTTTCTTTCCTTGTAATCTCACTGGGCTCTCAACTTTGGATAGCTTGGAGCACTCTCTTACCACCATTTTTGGGGAACTCAAGCTTTGGATTCAACCTAGATGAAATGGATTGGCATAATTTAATGCTATAAATAGGTTGGAGGGAATGGGCCTTTAGCCAAGCCAAGAGGTACAAAAGCATTTTCAATGTAAGAATTTTTTTTTTAAATGTACTAATGCAACATTATATGGGATAAGGCAAAAGTAAAACAAGGTACATCTTTTGAGTATTAGATTCAAGTGATATCAGGACAACTGATTCAGTAGAGTGGATTTAATTCAAAAGAAAGTTGCGTGTCAAATTTGTGACCCACTCGAGACATTAATTCAGTAAGTAGTCTTTGATTTGGTTAGCTGTGATCAGTGCTGGCATTAATATTTTGTAGGTTGCTGCCTTATGGCTTTCCACTAGATAAAGGTAAATGAGAGTGAAAGAATTTTCATTAGGTATATTTAAACTCCATTTGCAGGACAAAAACAAGTTTGCTGTATTTGGCATACAGCAGTAATTTCTGGTGCAGATAGTGCTTTATTGGTTTAATATTTATGCTTTTCCTACTTAATTTAATCTTATACTCTAAGAGTCATTATAAATTAATTCATAGTCTCACCTTGTAAACTCTGACATAAGAGGATGAGTCCTTAGTAGTCTTCTATGCATACAGAGAAATTATTGAGATTAGTTTGGCACCATGATTTGGTTCATTGTGTAAGGAAACTGAATTGATTAAGGATATTCCTCAGATACACAACAGATAATTTAAAGGTCGAGGGAAAAGTCCAGCCATTTCCTTCCTTCAGTTACTGAAACGGTGAGAGGTAGGCATAAGTGAAAGAATATGAGTATGCTACTGAACAAATATCAGTGTGGCTGGAATTCAGAGAAGCACTGATGACAGAGCAGGAAATCATAAAAAGCAGATGTCACCCACATAGGATTATGACTGACAAAGGAGGGACTTACAGAGTCTAAAAAATTAGTTTGTGGAATGCAAACAGTAAAACCGTGTGTTTCTCAGGGTATTTTGTATTTATCCTTCTAATTAAACTTCTTTACACTGTTCATATGTAGGAAAACAAGAGCCATATCTCAACAATTATCTAAACACAGACTGTGTGCCAGTGGAGGGCTCTATAACAAGAATATTCTAAAAAAATGAAACATGGGTACCAAGTTCTGGGAAACTCAAAGATAAACATGACAAATAAAATATAGATACACAATGTGATTGAATGATACCAAACTACTAGAGGAAATACAAAAATCATTCTAAGTGAAATAATTGTAATATATACCAGAGAGCAGAAGATATGTTAGTGTCAGTAGTACTTATTTCGTTGCTAAACTATAAATGTCAATACATTTTGTGTGCTAGTCAATATTCCAAATATTTCACATACATGAAATCTTTCAACACATGAAATCACAATTATTGTGCATAACAGACACAATAATCGATCCCATTTACAAATGAGGAAAGTAAAGTCCATACACAGAGTTTTAAACATTCAGATATGTTTTAGAAAGCAAGTTAAGAGTTTTTTAATAAAATTCTGCCACTTACTGACAGTATAGTTTATCTAATATGATGCTGTTAATGTTAAATAAAAATTAAAATGTAAAGAGCTTCTATTAAGTATTGATACATAGCAAAGTTTTAATAAGTATTGGATATTTTAATAATCATTATAATTAATTACTTGCCAACTTTATTTAACTGAAAGGCAGACAGAGAAAAGAAAGAGATCTTCCAGGCACTTGTTCACTCCCAAAATGCTCACAAAGGCTGGGCTTGGGCTAAGCCAAAACTAGTAGCCAGGAACTCCATCCCGCTCTTCTATGTTGGTTGCAGAACCTCAAGTTTTTGAGCAATAATCTGCTGCCTCACAGGATGTGCATAAGCAGGAAGCTGGATCTGAAATGAAGTCAGAACGCAAACAATCAGATTTGGGATGGGAACATCCTGAGGGATGACTTTGACCCACTGTACCACAAAACCCACCAGAATTAATTATTTTTGAGTTTTCAAGATTTTTGCTTCTTTGAATTTGAGTAGGGACAGTCAATGAGAATAGTAATCAGTGATTAAGGACAGTAATCAGTGCCTGAAAATGCATCGAATGGAGAAGGGAAAGTTACTATGAACACGGAAACAATGGAGGAAAGCACAGATTGATGAATATGTGAGGGGCAGGCATTTGTTGTGGAGACCAAAACTCTGGTTAAGATATCCATATCTCACATAACACTGACTAGGTTCAAAGCCCAGCTATGACTCCTGATTCCAGGATCCTGCGATTGCAGACCTTGGAAAGTAGTGGAAGGATCAAGTGACCGAGAAACCTGGATTCAGTTCCTGGTTTTATAGCAAAACAGCCCAGTCCCTGCTGGCTGTGGATTTTGGGAAATGAGTAGATGAATGGGAGCTGACTCTCTCTCTCTCTCTCTCTCTCTCTCTCTCTCATACACAAACACACACAATAAGAAACAAAAAAATTTATGAAGTGTCTAAGAAGCTATGGAAATATTTACATTTCCTCCAGGGTGGTGGGGGTAATTGTGGTGATGGTGAATGTGTAACTAATTAAGAGTTTTAAATAGAAATGGCATGATTATTTCTCATTTATCAATTCAAAACATGATTCTAATGACATTCTCTTTCACACAGGGAGGAAATTACTTTTTAGTATTGTTTAAGAAACTTTTAAAAAAGTTATTACTATAAAGAGAACAAATGTATTGATGCTTCCTCCACATTAGTTCTCTATCCTTCATTTTTTTAACTTTTGTAATACCACATTTAAATTCACTTTATAATCATAAGCTTAATGTTCCACTAAATTAAGAGATCAACAAATTAAAAAGTAGAAAGAAAACTGTCCAACAGGAAAATAGACAATGTCTATAAGCAATAATCAAGTCCCAATATGTGAATTTCACTCATATATCTTAAGGTTTTTTTGGTACTCTATATATTAGAGCTAGAGGATATATATATATATATATATAATATTTGGCTTTTGGGGTCTGGCTTATGTCACTAAGCATGGTGAGTTACAATTACATCCATTTTGATGCAAAAGTCAAAAAGAAGATTTCATTTTTTTTGACTGGAAAATATTCTATCATGTGTTTATTTTGGTTTCTTTATCCAGTCATCTATTGATGGACCTCTGGGTTTAATCCCTATCTTAGCTGTTGTGAATTGAGCTACTATAAACACAGGGATGCAAATAATTCTTTTATAGGCTGATCTCATTGCTTTTGAGTATATTCCCAGGAGTGACATGGCAGGGCAATATGATAGATCTATTTTTAGATTTCTGAGAAATCTCCATACTGTTTTAGCCAGATCCATTAGGCAAGAAAAAAGAAATCAAAATGATAGAAAATGGGAAAGAGAAAACAGAATTATCCCTATTTTCAGATGATATGATCCTATATACAGGGAAAGTAAAAAATTCCACTAAGAGATAATTGTCAAAGAGAAAGTATACAAAATCAAAACATAAAAATCAATGCTTCTTGTATAGACGATGACTTGTTTGAGAAAGAACTTGTAATATCAGTCCCATCCACAAAAGCCACAAGAATGTAAATACCTTGGGATAAATTTAAACAAGGACATGAAATATCTCTATGAAGAAAATTAAAAAAAAATATGGAAAGAAAGAGAATACACCAAAAAAATGGGAAAATATTTCATATTCATGGATTTGAAGAATGAATATTATCAAAATGTCCAGGGTATCCAAAACAATTTACATAAAAATGTGATCCCACTCAAAATACCAAGGACATTGTTCTCAGATCTAGACAAAAAAGAATCCTAAAATTGATATGGAAACTTAAGATCACAAAGAGATAAAGCAATCTGAAACAATGAAAGAAAATCCGGAGGCATCACAGTAATGGATTTCAGGACATACAGCAGTGTAGTATTTATAAGCAAAGCAGCCTGGTACCAGCACAAAACAGACATGTAAAAAATTGAAGCAGATTAGAAACCCCAGAAAGTAATCCATGCATCTACAACCAACTAATCTTTGACAAATGAGCTAAAATAACTTCTGGAAGAAAAGGCAATCTTTAAACAAATGGAATTTAGAAAATTGAATCTCTGTAAGCAGAAGCATGAAACAAGATATTTATCCTATATTTTATACAACAATCAATACACAGTGGATCAAAAATATAATCCTAAAACCTGAAACCATAAAATTACTAGAGAAAAACTTAAAATAAACAGTGCAAGACATTATCTTAAGCAAAGACTTATTGCATAAGACACTAGAAGCATGGGCAAAAAGTAAAAAATAGAATTATGTGATCATCTAAGGCTAAGAAACTTCTGCACAGCAAAGGAAACACAGCAGATTAAACAAGCAATCGACAGAATGAGAGAAAATATTTGTAATCTATACATCTTAAAAAGCATTAATATCCAGAAGACATAAATTGCTCAAGAAACTCAACAACAAAACCAATAATCCACATAAGAAATGAGCAAAAGATATGAATAGGTATTTTTCAAAGGATGAAATACAAATGGCCAAACGACACAGGAAAAATTGCTCAGGATCATTAGCCATCAGGGAAATGCAAATAAAAACCATAAAACCCGTTAGAGTTGCTATTATCCAAAAATAAAAAAATAACAAATGCTGGTGAGGATGTAGAAAAGATGGTACCCTAACACAATGTCAGTATGAATGTAAAATATTACAACCATTATTAAAGACAGCATGGGGATTCTTTAGAAATCTGAAAATAGAACTATGATATGACCCAGCGACTCCATTTCTAGGAAATTACTTAAAGCAAATTAAGTCAGCTTATGAAAGAATTATTTGTATCTCCATTTTTATAGTAGCTTGATACACAATACCTAAGATATGGAATCAAATATCCATAAACTGATTAACTGGATAAAGAAAATATGGTACATACACATTGTGGAATACTACTCATCCATTAAAAAGAGTGAAATCCTGTCTTGCAATAGAATGGATGCAATTGGAGACCATTATGCCTAGTGCAGTAAACAAGTCTCCAAAAGAAAAATACCATATGTTTTCTTTGATTTGTGGCAACAAAAATACAGAGTACAAAAATGCAATGTATATTAGTGAAATTGACATCTTAAGATTTCATTATTGCTTATAGAAGTTGTATGTAAACCTGAGATACAATGGTTCAATGTTTATTTTTTGTTGAATTCTTTGCTTCTTGGGGTATTAAATTTGTGATAATAAAATAAACTGAACATATGATATAAAAATTAAAAGAAAAACAAGAAAGGAAGGTGATAGAAAGGTGGAAGGTAGGAGAGATGGAGGAAAGGAGGGTGGGATGGAACGAGGGTAGAAAGTGTCATTATCCTCTTAAAACTGGATATATGAAATATATGTACTGTGTATACGAAATCTGTTCCTGTTGTATATATAAAGAAGTAAAAATAATCATCAGGAATTATTGCAAACAGTTATGTATCAACAAAGTCGAAAATTTTAAAGAAATGGTTAAGGGTTCTCATTGTGGTGTAGCAAGTGAAGCTGCCGCCTGTGACACTGGCATCCAATAAGGGCACAGGTCCATGTCCCAGCTGCTTCATTCCGATTACAATTCCCTAATAATGTGCTTGTGAAAAGCAGCAAAGATGGTCCAATTGCTTGGAGCTCTGTTACACATGTGGGAGAAAAGAATGAAGTTCCTGGCACCTGGATTTATCCTGACCCAGTCCTTGACATTGCAGCCATGAGGGGAGTGAACCAGCAGAAACAAAGAGAAAGAAAGAAAGAAAGAAAGAAAGAAAGAAAGAAAGAAAGAAAGAAAGAAAGAAAGAAAGAAAGAAAGAAAGAAAGAAAGTTAGAGTGATCTTCCATCTGCTGATTCAATCCCTAGATGGGTGGAACAGCTAGTGCTGGGACAGGCCAAGGCCAAGAGCCAGGAGCTTTATCCTCAGCTTAATCCTCATGGGTTCAGGGGCCAAATAGTTGGGTCATCTTCTATTGCTTTTACTAGGCCATAAGCAGGAATCTGGATCAGAAACAGAAGTGCTGGATATGAATCAGTGCCCATATGGAAAAACCCCAGAGCCAGTCAGTTTGTTGGAAAAAAAAGATACACCATTGGTCCAACTAATTGAAAAAATTTAAAAAAAAATTAAAAGTGGGGACAAAAATCAAAATTAATAAAATAAGAGATGAACAATGAGATAGGAGATATTACAACAGATAGCACAAAAATATAGACTACAGAATCATCAAGAATTACTACAAACAGCTATATATCAGCAAATCAGAAAATCTGGAAATGAATAGATTTCAGGACCTACAATCTACCAAAATTTATTCATGAAGACATAGAATAACTAAACTCACAATAACCAACACAGAGCTTGAATAAGTAATAAAGACTCTCCCAAAAAAGAATAGCTCAGGACTAGATGACTTCATTGCTGAATTCTACCAAACTTCTAAAGAATTGATTTCATTTCCTATCAAACTATTCAACACTTTGATAAGGGAGGGATTACTCAAAATATCCCTGTATAAGGCCAGAATCACCTTAATTCTGAAACTAGAAAATGATATAAGGAAGAAAGAACTATGGACCAATATCCCTGATGAACACTGATGCAAAAATCCCCAACAAAATACTAGCTAATTCAATCAAACAATATATAAGAAAGGTCACTCACCAGGACAAAGTGGGATTTATCCTTGGTATGCAGGGATGGTTCAACAGATGAAAAAGTAAATGTGATACATAACATTAACAAATGGAAGAACAAAAACCATGTGCTTATCTCAATGGATGCAGAGAAAGCATTTGAAAGAATACAACATCCTTTCATGGTAAAAACCTTAAGAAAATTAGGAGTATAATTAACATTCCTCAACACAATCAAGGCCATATATTACAAACCCATAGCCAGCATCATAATGAATGAGGAAACTTTGGAAGCATTTCCACTAAGATTTGAAAGCAGGCAAGGATGCAGTCTTTTACAATTGTTATTCAATACAGTCCTTGAAGTTTTATCCAGAGCCATTAGGCAACAAAAAGAAATCAAAGGGATACAAATTGGAAAGAAAGAAGTCAAATTATCCTTATTTTCAGATTAAATGATTGTATATATAAAGAAACCAAAAGAGTCCATTAAGAGACTTGGAAAATATAAGAGATTTCCATGAAGTTGCAGGATATAAAATTAATACAAACTCAATAGCCTATGTACACACAAATAGTGTTGTGGTGGGAAAAGATCTTGTAAAATCAATAAATTTGCAATAGCTATTCCTTGGACTAAATTTTGAATAAATTCAACCAAGGAAGTTAAAGATCTCTACAGTAAAAATTACAAAATATTAAAGAAAGAAATAGAAAAGAACACAAAAAAATGGAAAAATCTTCTGTGTTCATGGATTGGAAGAATAAATTTCATCAAAATGTCAGCACTGTCCAAAGCAATTTACAGATTCATTGAATCATAATCAAAATACCAGATACATTCTTCCCGGACCCAGAAAAGATGATGTTCACATTCATCTGGACACAAAACAGACCTCGAATACCTAAAGCTATCCTAAACAACAAAAATAAAGCCAAAGGCATCACAATAGCAGATTTCAACACATACTACTGGGAAATTATAATCAATGCAGCCTGGTTTAGGCACAAATATAGACATGAAGATCAGTGGAATAAACTAGAAACCTCAGAAATTAATACATGAATCTGCAGCTTATTAATCTTTAACAAATGAGCTAAAATTTATCCATGGTGAAAGGACAGTCTCTTTAAAAATGATGTTGGGAAAATTGGATCTATGTGTACAGAACAATGAAGCATGACATTTACCTTACACATTACAAAAATAAATCACCTCAAAATGGTTCAAGGATCTAAAACTATGACCTGATACAATCAAATTACCAGAAGAAAACATTGGAGAAATTCTGCAGGACATTAGCACGGGCAAAGACTTCTTGGAAAATACCCCAAAAGCAGAGGTAATCAAAGCAAAAATAGACAAATGGGATTACATCAAACTAAGAAGTTTCTGCACTATGAAAGAAACATTTAACAAAATGAATAAGCACCCAACAGAAAGGGAAAAAATATTTGCAAACTGTGCAACTGATAAACGAATAAAATCCAGAATCTATGAAGAGTTCAAGAAACTCAACATAAACAAAGCAAACAATCCAGTTAAGAAATGGACAAAGGACTTGAAAGGCATTTTTCAAAGATGAAGTTTAAATTGCCAACAGATATATGAAAAAATGCTCAGAGTCACTAGCCATCAGGGAAATGCAAATCAAAATCAGATTGAGAATCACCTCTCCACAGTGAGAAGGCTCTCATACAGAAATCAAAAAACAAGGATGCTGGTGAGAATGTGGGCAAAATGTTCCATAGTCCACTGTTGTGGGAATGCAACCTAGTACAGCCATTGTGGAAGACTGTGTGGAGATTCACCAGAAAGCTGAAAATAGATTTACCATTGACCCAGCAATCCACTCTGGGCAATTCACCCAATGGAAAAGAAATCATTATATGAAGAGTTTTCTGTACTCCCATGTTTATTGCAGCTCAATTCACAATTGCAAAGATATGGAATAGACCCAGATGTCTATCAACCAATGACTGGGTAAAGAAAATGTGGTATCTATACACTATGAAATACCATTCAGCCATAAAAAAGAAATAACTATTGTCTTTGCAATAAAATGGATACAACTGGAGACCATTATGTTTAGCGAAATTAGCCAGTTTCAAAAGACAGATATCATATATTTTCTTTGATATGTGATAGTTAATATGTAATTCAAGAAATGTATAGGAATGAAATGGACATTTTGTAGTATGATTGTCATCTTTAGCCTGTGTTATACTCCTGTGGAACTCTGGTCTTCCTACTTTTTACTTGTTGAAAATTACCATCACGGTATTAAGCCAGTGAATGTGATATGGATTAAAATTATTTATTTATAAAATCTGATGAAAGGAAGAGAAGAAGGGAGTGAGGGGGGTCTCCATAGGGATGGGGATAGGGAGGGAAATCTTGGAATTATATCTGTGGCATGCACGGCTTCTGTTTTATTTATATTAACGAAAATGAAGACAGTTTGCAAATATAGTATGGTAATAGCAAAAAATCAAAGATAATATACTAAAGATTCTAATTTGAATAATCAGCTAGAATAGTGATGCTATCATTACGTCTGAAATGTAAAATAATGGAAAACATTTTTAAGGAGAGAAGTTTGATTTTAGATATATTGGGTTATAATGAGATCATCATTTAAAGATTCTTTTTAGAAATATTTTAATTATTTAGTTTCAATATTGAAAGCCTGAACCTCCCCCAATGCTTGCGGTGCGCGCACACACACACACACACAGAGAGAGAGAGAGAGAGAGAGAGAGATTCTATTTGCTACCCACTCTCCAAATGTCCACAGTAGACAAAGCTGTATATTGACTGCTAAAAGCGTGAATATTCACTTATCAGAGCATATTTGCTTTCAAACAAATTGACATAGTTCAATTGCACTTCTAATGCAGGCTTCATGATCTGCTGTGTTCAGAATTTACCCTGACCTCCCAACTACAGTATTTATAAGCAGCATGTCATCCTCTCCCCAATAGTGTGTGTGGCTAGGGCAGCACTTTTGTTCTCATGGCAGTGGTGGATCATCAATGTGCAGTGGAAGACCTATAATTTGCAAACTGAATGACAGGCAGCATTGAAAACGCTCTATAGTGGCCTTTTCTAGGTAAGTTGGAAGCATTTTGTCTCTTTAAGTTGTGTTTTATTTTAGTCTTCACACCAGGTTTGACATTCAGATTCAAGGGGTATAAATTAGATCTTCAGGTTGTGAATTTAAAGCAAATTCTTCATGTAATAGAGCAATAAATATTTCACTGCTTTCAAATAATTTTAAAACTCATTTATTCAGGCACAATTTCATTCTCATCTTTCCCTCATGCAAGCCTTGTTCTCTTCCAGTTAATATCTGTATCATTATGTTTTCCAAATTGATATATCTGATGGATTCAGTAAAACAAGAAGGAGGAGGAGGAAGAGAAGAGGAAAAGGAAGAAGGAGAAAAAAAGCAGTGTCTCTTGAGAAGCAGCCTTTTTTTTTTTTTTTGTCATTACTTTTCTTTCATAGGCAAATCATTGATTCTGTAGCCTGGAATCGAATTGGTCTCTAGTCTGTGATTACTCAGTTTTCAAGATACAGCATTCTGGTTTTAATTTTCTCATGAATCTTCTACTGACCAGATACTTATCCAGATCTCCTCTCTCAGCCTCTACAATGTCTATGAGATTGTGAGTCACTAAGAGTTCAGAATCCATATTTTGCCTAGTAGGGTAATTCCATAGTTAGAACATAGCAGTAATTCATTAAAATGTGTTGAATCATTAATCAACTAACAAACAAAATAATATTACTTAATGTTAAAAAGGACTGGCTACATTTAATAATATTTTAGCAATTAATTTAATAATATTTATTTATAAATTTATATTATATTTATTATATTTGGAATATTGTATTATTAGACTATATTTATTTATTTATGAATTAATATTTGTAGATATTAATTTAGTAATATTTAGCTATAAATTTAATAATATTTTAGCTATTAATTTTCACAAGCATGCATGTCCCGCAAATAGATGGTGAATTCCCAGGAATGAGGAGACATTTTTAATGTATGTATTATATGTATGTATTTAATGTATGTATTTTAATGTTTGCATTATAAACATCGAATTAAATATTATATATTTAATGGTTATGATAGGGTCTACAAATAGCTGAATATCTATTACATAACTGATGTATGGTAAATTTTTAATAATAAAAGAGTTGCATGCACCATTGTAAAAAATTAACAAACAAAAGAAAACATTAATTCCAAGCAGCTACATTAATTTGTATTGGCAAAGCATGATATGCCCCCAAGCAGCTCCTCTGATTTGACAGATGTGTCCCTGATTTGTACAGAACATTTCTCTAAAGTAGGACATGTGAGTCCTATTTTAAATTGCTTTGTCATAGACCCTGGAGCAGTCATAATTTTTAGTTACTCCAATTTCTCCAGCTCTAAATATGAGTAGCAATTCCTGTCATTTTTACAATTTATAGCCATACAATAATCACAATATCAGGGTCTTGTTAGCTAAAACCTTAGGTGTTGCCAACAACAATTCAGCATGTACAGGACAACAGCTTTGTGGAATTTTCTGTTAAGCTCCTTATAAAAGTTGAATCAGACTTACCTACTACTCATTAACTCATTAACTCACTCAGTTGGTGATTATTAGTACCATTTCTTGACCTGCCGTACAAATGACTCTAATCTAATTAAAATAGCTATTCTGCTGTAAGTACACAAAAAGTACAATTAATGCACAGAGGAAGAACCTGTACAATTAACTAAAAAAACTTGCTGGATGTATTTTATGGTGTATTCTTGATTCAGAAAAGTATTGTAACTGTATTTATCATTGCATGGTGGCAAACGTGTGGAATAGAAATTGGGTGATATAAGAGGAAAAATTAGCACCTTGCTCAACATCCTTGTGCAAAGAAATAGCCAGTGGCAACTTCTGACATGTTGTCACAGAATCTATGCTTGCCTCCAGTTTATTATATTTATCTTTTAATTGGATACTGAGAGAGAAAGACTACTTATTGAATTTGTAGGTGGCACAATACTTGAGAATATTAAAAATATCACTGAAATAGAATTAATATTACCTTAAAAGTCTAAAACATTGAGCTGAAATCAGCAAGAAGGATGGAATTTAACAGAGATAAATATTAAGCCCTGCAGTACTAAACATAGCTCAAAGAAAAAGATGGTTGAAAGCCTTTGTAAATAAAGTACCATGAATAAGTTAGATAAAGAAATGCTTGGAATTGACGTGATGTGGCTTGTGTTGACTCTGCGTCACTTTGCTTGTGACATTAGAATGTGGGGTGGAGTGCTGGCTACTCCACTTCTGATGCAGCTTCCTGTCAGGAGCCTGGGAAGACAATCAAAGATTTTCCAGGTACTTGCGTCCTGGCCACTCATAAGGGAGACAAAGATGGAGTTCCTGGCTCTTGTCTTTGCTCTGGCTCTTCCCTGGCGGTTGGTAGCCAATTACAGAGTGAACCAGCAGATAGAAAGTTTCCCTTCCTATGTCTCTCCCTCTCTCTGTGTAACTTTGCTGTCCAAATAAATAAATAAGTAAATTATTTTTTTTAAATGAAAGCTTATTTGGGCTTTAAAACACTTCCTTTTGGGGCCAGCTGTGGAGTAGTGGATAAAGCCGCTGCCTGCAATGCCAGCATCCCATATGGGTGCCTGTTCGAGTCCTGGCTGCTCCACTTCTGATCTAGCTCTTTGCTATGGCCTGAGAAAACATTAAAAGATGGCCCAAGTGCTTGGGCCCCTGCACCCATGTGGGTGACCTGGAAGATGATCCTGGTTCCTGGCTTCAGATCAGTGTAGCTCCTGCTGTTGTAGCCAACTGGGGAGTGAACTGGCTGATGTAAGACCTTTATCTCTCTCCCTCTACCTCTCCTTCTCTCTCTGAGTAACTGTGACTTTCAAATAAATTAGCAAATCTTTAAAAAAAAAAAAAAAGCACTTACTTTGGTCTCTGAAAAATTATGGAAACATTTTTGGTTCTAAACTTGATTTTACAATTTCCTAGATAAGGAATATGATATTTATATTCTATTCTACACTGCATGTTGTATATTCATCTAATTTACTTTTGGTAAGCAACATTTTAAAAGCATCCTCGATTTATAAATTTTAGGACAGCATTAAAGGAGAGTGAGTTAATGATGAGGGAGTAATCTAGAAATCACCATGCATCATGTGAAGTTGATAGTTGTGAATGGATTTCAAAAGTATGTCAACAAAATACAATTAAAGGAGCTGGGTATTTCAAACAGGAAGAAAGGATGAAAGCGAACCATGAAAACTCCTTTCAAATATTTGAAAGGCTGTTATGTTCTTGAGGTGATTTGTTAAGTATTGTTATAAAAGGCAAGGTGGACCTAGGACACAAAGAGAATTTGTTAAGCTGTTGATCAATATAAGGAGGGTAGAAGGGGAAAGATTTTATCTGTTTATTCACAGCTGTTCCCCAGATTCATAACAAAGCCTAGTCCAGGAAAGTAATTCAAATATTTTGAATACATTAGCGAATTGAATAGATAATAATGTATGGAAGGTTAATCTGCTGAAATACAGAGTGAGCTTTCTCAAGTGACAACATTTGAGATTTATACTATCTAAGTATAACTAGTATCAGAAAAAGATAGTTAAAATGAGTTTACTCCAAAAAAGGGAAATTAATTATTATAGAATACTGTGAGAAAAAATAATTTGTTGGGATTTAGTCTTAAAATTAAATTATCAAAATTAAAATTACATCTGAAGGTCAACAAATCTTAAATTGATGAAATTAATTAAGAGGTAACAGAGTGAATCACCTTTTGATATATTTTGGTTATGTGATGATTTTTTTATGAAATTTTATAAAGACAGCATATTCTTCAATTTATGTTTGACCTGAGATACATGATTATGAAGAAGGCTTTTGTTGAGAGAGTAGTATATTACATTAATTACTTCAGGTAATTTTTAATTCTTTGATATTCAAGTTGTTCTCTTAAAAATGCTCAACATGTCACCATTTTTTTAACGTTTGTTCAAAATTTGACCAAAAAGAATGTATTTAATGCAATGGTTAATATGCCATTTGAGATGGCTGCATTTCATACTGGAATGCCTGGTTCAAGTCCCAGCTCTACTTCAGATTACAGCTTTCTGTTAATACATAGCACTGTGGGGAGCAAATGATAGCTTAAGTATTGGGGTCCCTGCCACTCAGGGGGAGACGCAAATTGACTTCAGCTTCTTATTTTAATCTGCCTTGGTAGTCGTGGGTATTTAGGAAGTAGACCAATGGATGAAATAGCTTGGTTTATCTCTGTCTCTCCAACTTCCAAATAAAATAAAAAGAAACACATCAATTTTTTATAAAAAGTTGATTGTTTAAATGACCATATCCTCACTAATAAAAGCTTCACATGAAATTGTTCTTCAGCACTCTTCTGATGCTGGTGCTGCTGCCCGTTTTCTGCTTCTGCTCATTCTTTTCCTTCCTTCCTTCCTTTTCTTTCTTCTTTTCTTTTTATTTCTTATTATCAAATCTGACACCTTTTGAAATACTAAAATTTAATTTTATAATCAATTTATGTGGCATTTTATGGTATGATGCATGTATACAAAATTTGACAATAAGAATTTTGTTTGATATAGAAGCTACTGTTATTCAAGAAATGACTGTTTAGGAACAAATTAATAAATGATGCTATGAGTAATTTGTGTATATGTATATGTGTGTGTGTGTGTGTGTGTGTGTATAGTACATTTTATGATACCTCCATACACAAATCTAGGTTCAAGGAACTTAATAATATTTGACAGAGAATCCAATCCCTTATACTAACATAAGAGCTAGTTAATAATTAATCAGGAGGAAATATCCTGGTTGAGAAGGAAACTTAACTTGATATATATTATTATTTCAAATTTTAAGATAAACCTTACAGCAAACACACAAATGCTATCCTTAAGTCAGCTTTACTATTTTGTACTAATGTGAGTATAGTTTGATTTACAACACTACATCTATTAATTTACATTTACTCAATTATTTCTATCATGATGTATTAACTCCACGGTTTTTGAGTATTTTTATATTCTCTTTCTGATTAGATAGCATCATTAAAACTTTTGAACTGGCAGGTCTGAAGACAGAGAATTAATAACTCTACGTGAAAATTTTCTCACTAACTCTTATCAGTCTACATTTGAAATTACTTAGTTATACAGTCAGTCCTTGATTTAGCTTCCTATTCATCCCAGAAACCTGAAAAGAGGTTTTGGTACATGAATTGATAAAATTCACTCACATTGTATCAAAAATACTGACCATCTTAAGATTTAAAAAAAAATAGAGTTTGTTTCTCTGTGTGTATTATGTTGCTTGCTAATGGTCATTTTTTTATGTCTAGAGATTTAAAAAGCAACTATTGAAACATCTATACAAGAAACTTTAGTTTCTTTCAAGTGGGAATACCTATTTACAAATATTTAATTTCCTGATTCTCTTGTTCTCTCTACTAGTTCCGCAAATATTGTCAGCAAATGTTTTGTAGCACTTTCACAACTTCTCCCAGTTCCTCACATATAGAGCATTTGAGTTCAGTGATATAAATTCCTACAGAGAGCTAAAGTGCTTTTCTGTTTCTTCATTATATTATATTTCTATTCTTTTTAATAATGTCCTCTATGAATCACACATAATTTTTGACAGAGAAAATGGAAGTAAAACAAAAGCAAAAAATTTTGTAATAGTTTATGAATTCCACTTGAGCCATCTCTCTAATGAAGCATAGATCCTGGGTTTAGTTTTAGTGTTAACATGTCCAGAACAAAATATTTTGTTTTCTTTATTGTTTTGCAGAACTCTGCATTCATTTCCTAGAAGTCACTACCTTTCCCCCCTTCTTTCTCACATACCAACTTTTTGGCTTCATAAAACCCAAATCTACATACATTACATTACTTGGTATATAGACTATACTTAGTATCTATCAGTCGAAATAAAAATGAATTAATTAATGTCATAGATTTATTTTTTGAATATAGCATTAATAAGTGTTGTCAGGTATTTGTCTTTATCCCAATTTAAAATTAGGACTGGGGTAACTTGTTGCTTATAAGCACTGTGGCTAGAGCCAGCATTGTGGCTGAGCGGGTTAAGCCCTTGTCTGCAATGCTGTCATCCCATATGGGCACTGGTTTGAATCTTGGATGCTCCACTTCTGATCCAGCTCCTTTTTATGTGACTGGGATTGTAGTAGAGGATGGCCCAAGTGCTTGGGCACCTGCGCCTAAACTTGGGAGCCTCGAAAGAATCTCCTGACTCCAGGCTTCAGACTGGCCCAGCTCTGGCCATTGCAGCCATTTGGGGAATGAACCTATGGATGGAAGACCTCTCTCCCTGTCTTCTCTCTCTCTCTCCCTCTCTCTCTCTCTCTAATGCTTCCTTTTAAATAAATAAAATAAATCTTAAAAAAAAAAAAACACTGTCACTGCTAACTGGATCCTAAGAGGCAATTATGTCAAACAACTAAGTTAGGAATAGTTGACAAAATGTTTGGTTTCTTTACAAAGTGTTTATTCATATCCTGCCGGGATTTTTTGTTTGTTTCATTTCATTTTCTGTTTTGAGGGAATTAAGCCACCAGGGAGTGAGTTTTTGAGGACCAGAAGAGAGATAATGACTAATCCTTCAATATGTAGGGAAGTTTTATTGAGGTCCTATATTTTTTGCTTCCTTTCCATAGAACATAATTCTATGAATTTATGTTTTTTGTTCTTGTTCTAATATTTTGTATATGGTACTAATAGTATTCATTGAATAACTATGTTTCAGATATAATGATTACCTCTAAAAGCTACAATATATACCAGTACAAGATGATTATTATCTTAATTTCAAATGAAGAAAAAAGCCCTGAAGACTTGAGAGGTTAAGTAACATGAAAACATTTCCCAACTATTAAATGCCAGAATCGATATTATAATACAGTTATGTTAGGATTCAAAATGTATTTCTTCTGCTATAGCACATAGCTCTTCTTAATCCTCAATGCTAAGATGTATTCAATGTGAACTGATTCTGGGTACATTTTGGAAGCCAAAACCATTCCTCCCTTACGGTCTTCCTGCATATTTTCTAGCTTTTATTATCTAAGAGCTAAATTAAGTTGATTGCGTCTATCAGGAAACTTGCTGCCACTGTGCACACAGATTCACTCTTAGCTAGAATTAATACGTCTCCTTTTGCAGAGTATCAAGACATTCTCCTTTGAAAAAGACATACCTTTAAACATTTTATTTATTACTTTTGGCAGTGAGATCTGTAGCCAACCGCATGTACTGTCTTTTTGTTTCGCTTATAATGTGACAGAGAGGACAATGGGGCGCCTGGGCAGGATCCCACATTTCAGAACTCTGCTCCATGCACAGCTTTTCTGCTGCCATTTTGGAGAAAGAAAGGGACCTATGACAATATTTGTGACAGCAGATGTGATTTTTATGTAGTGCCAGCATTTTTCCCTCTGTAGAGGTAATATCTACAGTTGGTGCTAAAAACGTTAAGTGTAGCTTGCCAATATAGAATGCACCATTCCTAAAATTCCTTCTGCTGTTGTAAGGAAAGCAATTTAAAATTAGAATGAAAAAGTAGACACATTTTATTTAGATGACAATACTTGGAAAACAACACTTGCATCTACAGAAAATTAAGTGAAAATTCCATACAAAGACATGCAACGAATACAGTGTACACAGTAATCGCTTGTGTCTTCATTCTCACTCTTCCCTCTTTTCTCCGATAGCAAAGAAAATGTCTACCTTTTGTGTTTTGGTTTCTATCAATTTAGATAGAAATTGGACATAGTCAGTAACTGTCACTGTGCTAGGGGCGGTGAGGATTAAGAATCTGATCGTGATATAACCTATTCTCAAGGAAGAACACAGTTTATATTCTAGAATAGAACTTTGATATATAGTATTATATGATAGGATATACAGGACATTATAATACAAGAGCAATTATTACAGAGACACTTTGGAAAGATAATTGAGAGGACTCTATCCTTATTTGTTTCTATAAGCTATTTGAAGTAGGAATAGAATTTCACAGCAATATGCAAGCTGGGAAAGAGAAATATGTTCAGATATGAGATTAGAGGGAGATAACTATTTGTCTATTTGATTAATTCAGAAAATATCTGAATGAGGTGAGTGAATCAAGATGACAATGAAAGCTTGTACCACTGCAGTTGAATTTGAATGTTAGATTTTTCTTATTTAATAGTCAATAGATATTATTTTGGAGCAGATGACATATTATTGTTGCATTTGAATGAATAGTAGTAATAACTAACTAGGAACTCTAGCAGTCTGACAAAGAAGGTGAGCTTTGATATCATTTTACCTAAGTTCACATATTCACTCCCTTATTTTGGATAGGATGTGGGAAGCTTACTCTACTTTTTCTGTGTTTTAAAAAATTAAGATGCTAATACATCTGTCTTTGGTTTATACATGGGACTAGTTACAGGAACATCCCACATACTCAAATTCAGATATGCTCAAGTCACTTATATAAAATGGTATATTTGGCTGGTGCTGCGGCTCACTAGGCTAATACTCCGCCTGCGGTGCCGGCACCCCAGGTTCTAGTCCCAGTTGGGGTGCTGGATTCTGTCCCTGTTGCTCCTCTTCCAGTCCAGATCTCTGCTGTGGCCCAGGAAGGCAGTGGAGGATGGCCCAAGTGCTTGGGCCCCTGCACCCGCATGGGAGACCAGGAGGAAGCATCTGGTTCTTGGCTTCAGATCGGCTCAGCGTGCTGGCTGTAGCAGCCATCTCGGGGGTGAACCAACGCAAAAAGGAAGACCTTTCTCTCTGTGTCTCTCTCTCTCACTGTCTAACTCTGCCTGTCAAAAAAATGGTATATTATTTGCATATAACCTATCCACATTTTCCTACATACTTCAAATTAACCTGACATTACTTATAATGCCTATTACAACATAAATACTATGAAAATAATTACTATGTTTTAGTAAATAATGATGAGAAAATATATCTGTACACATTTAGTGCACACGCAATTTCTTTCTCCAGTATTTTCTATATTCAATTGGTAGAGTTCGTGGATGTGGGGCTCAGAAATAGACCTCCTACTGAATATACCAATTTCAATATTGTCAGGATAATGAAATCTCATAGTGTATTAACACTATGTATTAAACAGTGAGACATGCAAATACTCCAAGAAAGCTGGCTTCAGTTGATTTCTTTATGTATGTTTTCTTAGAGTTTCTACATATACTTAAAATAATGTAAGTGAGAAATATTTAGGACAGTGATAAGGTGTGAGGGCAGGTAAATGAAAAGGGCTAGTGTTTCTGAAAAGAAAGTCATGGACAATGAGAATTGATCGGAGAGGTCATGGCCATGGTAGCTTAGATACCTGCCCAGAAACACTATCCAGTTGGGAAAGTGTGAAGCAGTCAAGGCTGAATTTGATGATGCCTCTTAGAAAGAGTAGAAAACCCGTAGGTTGAATGTGCTATGAGTTCAAAAAGCCAGGCTCATTTTTTACTATCAGTGACAAATTTGCAATTTCCACATTACACTATGCCCATTGGATTCAAAATTTTCATAAAACAAAATGGCATACATATACCACTATTCCAAATAACTCATAATTTTAATGTAATCTATGTTACTTTTTTATACTTTTTTAAAATTTAATTTGAAAGAGAGAGAGAGCGATAGAGTTCCTCAGATAGTGAGAGAAAGAGTAATCATCCATTTTCTGGTTCACTCCCTTAATGCATGCAACAGGCAGATGTGGGCCATCTGAAGCCAAGAGGTCAGAACTTAGTCTCCATCTCCCACATGCATGACAGGGATGCAAATACTGGATCCATCTCCTGTTACCTCCTCTCAACTGGAATTGCAGCAAACCAAGATGCAAGTGTTCTAAGCAGCATCAAACTGTTTCTCCAAATGCCTGCCCCTTTAATCTATTTCTCTTCATGTAGTGCTTCCAATATTTTCTTTCAAAAAGAATAATAAAAGGATAAGGAGTGCTAGATTGGGTGGCATAGAACAAAATGGAAAAGAAGCAAATCCTTTTTAACATTAAATATAAATATGAATATGAATGGAGTAGGTAGCATAAAAGGAGTACTTGATAAAACATGGGATTAAAGATTGCCTCTTATTTAATCAGTCATTAACTTAACCCCTTCCAGATACAGTGAGAATGAAAGCACAATAAATAAGGTAGGTGGTGTTTAGATTCTCAAGTGACATCATGTTGTAAGTATTCTGGTTAGAAAAGAGTATTTTGCTCCAGGAGCTTAGGAGGCAACACTACTTCAACTTGGAATGGACATCATTGGGTAAATAGCTTCTTAGCAAAAGGAAAGCCAACCTGAGACAGGAAGAATGAGCAAGATTTTACCAGAGCAGAGAAAAAACAAAAAGTCCAAGGAGAAAAATCAAGGTATGGAAAAATGAAAGGCAAAAAGAACAGGACATAATTTATGAACTAAAGAACACAGGAGAATAGAATGTGACACAGAACATTTTTCAGTTAAAAATTAATGATGTTCTAAGAAAAATCATAGCAGGATAGTCTATCATTACTTTTATAGCATTTTAATTTAATTATTGTCAAAGGCTTGTCGGCTCCACTAAATAAAGAGTTCAACAAATAAAAAGAAAGAGATCATCAAGCTATAAAAATTATTCAACTTTGATTATAATAATTTTAAAATAGGCACAAAATCGGCTGGCGCCACGGCTCACTAGGCTAATCCTCCGCCTGCAGCGCCGGCACACCAGGTTCTAGTCCCAGTTGCGGTGCTGGATTCTGTCCCGGTTGCCCCTCTTCCAGGCCAGCTCTCTGCTGTGGCCAAGGGAGTGCAGTGGAGGATGGCCCAAGTGCTTGGGCCCTGTACCCACATGGGAGACCCGGAGAAGCACCTGGCTCCTGGCTTTGGATCAGCGCCGTGCGCCGGCCGCAGCAGGCCAGCCGCAGTGGCCACTGGAGGGTGAAGCAACAAATGGTAAAGGAAGTCCTTTCTCTCTCTCTCTCACTGTCCACCCTGCCTGTTCAAAAAAAAAAAAAAAAAAAAAAAGGCACAAAATCGTCACAACTATAGTCATATATAATTCCTGACAATTCGTTTGACAAATATTTAAAACAAAGTTTGACAAAACACTGTATTTGCAACAAAACTGATACGCATGTCTTTCTTTTTAAAATTTTAGCTCACATGTATACCATAACTTTTAAATCTGTTTTTTTAGAATTTGTTTGCTTCCTAAATTTCAGGTGAGAAAGCATATAAAAGGTCAATTGCGTGAACCTAGTTATATTTGCTGGGAAATTAATAAATTACCTGAAATTCTACAAAAATCATATAAACTCCAAAATTTCATAACCATATTTTCCTTCAGTTGGCTATAGCTTTTTCTCTTATTTGTCAAAATGTAAAGACACCTAGGATTCTAATATTTTAATCTTTTAAAAATAAGTTATTCATATTTAATAGAGATGGAATGGAATATCTGACATGGAGCACCTATTCAAATCTGACAAACTTGACAAATTTTCTTTTATTTTTCTACTTAAAATTGGTCCAATAATAGGATTATTTATATGTGTGACATGCAAATTGCATAATAATCATGATGACCACAAAGCCAACCTCTGGAATATATGCTTTTCATGTGTTTTCAACGTACTTTCCTACAGATTTATGGAAAACTCATTTCACCATGAAAGATAAGTTATGAATGATTTGTTGATATTTCAGAACACACATTTACTGTACATTATTTTGTTTTAATACATTATAACTTTTTAAGATTTATTTATTTATTTGCAAGTCAGAGTTACACAGAGGAGAGGCAGAGAGAGAGAGAGAGAGAGAGGTCTTCCATCCAATGGTTCTCTCACCAATTGGCCGCAACAGCCAGAGCTACAGCGATCCAAAGCCAGGAGCCAGGAGTTTCTTTCAGGTCTCCCACATGAGTGCAGGGGCCCAAGGACTTGGGCCATCTTCTACTGCTTTCCAGGGCCATAGCAGAGAGCTGGATCAGAAGTGCAGCAACTGGGTCTCGAACCAGAACCCAAATGGAATGCCTGTGCTTCAGGCCAGGGTGTTAACTCGCTGTGCCACAGTGCCGTCCCTGATACATACATTATAACTTTTATTTGAGAAAGATATGTTAGCTTTTCAATTTTAGAATTTTATATGTCATCATGTTTTAATATAATGTACTTATACTTAAAGGGGATCACAAATCTCATTGATAAAAGAGCCTGTGAGATAAAGCAAAATTAACAATAAGGCAAAAGAACTAAAACAAATATAGGTTGTTAAAAGGAACAAACACTTTAAAATATTTTTTTAAAAAAAAAACTCTGTTTTAGAGGAAAACCATGGCAGGACATGGAATTGTTAGAATTAAAATATTGGCTCTAAATCAGTAATACTTAATTTTTAATAATGCTCACAATAGCAGGAATCCAGCTTCTTACTTTGTTTATATTATGTTGTTACTTCACCATTATTTTGAAAAATAGAGTTCAGAGGGAGTTCACTCAGAGATACCGCATCTTTTGCAGATTCAAGGCTCACACAGGGAGCCACTGGGGACTCTGATTCACAGTCTAGATGTGAACGTGCTTAGAACAATTCAGAATGTTCTATTTCATGTCCTGCCCCTAACAACCCTATTTGTTGGAATCTGATCAGATTATAGAAATATTACACTTTAACCTATATTTAATCTAAACTAAACAGATATCAAAAACCATGTTAAGAAATTCAATTTTGTTGCTTTTAAGAGCCAGGTGAAGGTGGGGTTTTACTTTGACATATTAAATGTTGCTGAGCAACATAAATTGTTTTCAATATAGTTTATATCAGTGAAGGGCAAATGCAAGTTGTTCCTTCATTTCAAGGGGATATTTTCTATGAAATTTCCTCTATAGATACCAGTATCTCAATCGACAAGAGGTCAGGAAGAATTATAACAAAATGCATGTTGAAGAAAACCTCTGGGGTAAAGATATGACTCCTAAATGGAATTTCAAATCTTAGACATTGCAGTCCTGTCTTTTTGTATATAGTGCTTACATTTTTTTGGTAATAGTAAAGTGCCACTTGTCATCCTATCCTTTTCAATTATTGTTCTTTTTATTGCTATTTGGGGCCAGTAACTTTACAATCCACCCTAAGCTCATCTTTAATAAGCATTTACAGTTGAACAGACCCGGGTTATACTCTGTTTATTACTTCCAGGCTTCAAAAGGCCAAGATAGTTTCCTATGACTTCCCTTATGTACCATAAAGATGAAGTAATACATAACATATTTTGTGATGCCTTTTTTAAAATCATGTGCATGACTCACTTTTGTTATATAGATGACAATGCCACCTTATCTTGACTTCCATATCATTCAGCAATTTTGTAGAACAGTATGCTTTTTATTAAAAACTGCAGAATATTTTGGGAAACCGAGGGATCCAGTTTTTTCACAAATTGTGACATGTTTCAAGTTTTCCAAGAAAATAAATGGTTTACATGTTTCTTTTTAAAACAGGCATTTCAGATAAAAATGAAGATGAAAACAATTAGAAAAAGCATAATTACTCCAAAGATGGCCACAACTCTGACATGTAATTAACAAAATGTAATTAACTATACAATGTGATATCTTTATAATCTATTCTTGAATAATTTTTCTTTTTACATAATCTGTCTTTTCCTTGTTTCAGACAAGGAGGAGAAATTGGTCTTCCTGTTCAAAACAGAGACATGCAATAGCATTGAAGATGTATATGCTACAGGATTGGAGGAATTGCTGCATCTTTTTTTTTTAAGTTAAAGAAACTGACTATACTCTAAATTGACACTTGCAAGATGTTTCTGTTTGTGCTACTGGAAGCCAATTCAAGGCTGCATTTTTTGAGAGTGTATAAAACTAATATTGTTATGTAGTTTCACTGACAGAGGCGCAATCATGCAAAGCAAGATGGATGGGATGTCGGTTTTCTCTATCATGGGATCTCCATTTAGTGACCCAGATGAGGTCTGAGAGAACTTGTCACACAAGCATGACAGGGCCAGATATGACTTTAAATGGAGCTCCAAATCTCATATAGATCTGAAGTTGCGGCTAGAGCACAAAATTTGTCATAAAAGACTTGTCAGTGCAGAGTTCATTAAGGTAAAAGATGATAGTGCTTTATCTAAACACCACTGGGCTCTCCTCTGGCATTCTGATCTTCAGTTACCAGAGTAGTGTTTTGTTTTCTTTCTGATTTCATTAAGTTCTTCCTTATTCTTTAATCTGAAATGTAAAGTTTCATGTAGCATTTTCTCTCCATTTTTTTCCTTTCTTAAATTTAGGGTTGTGCTTGGGATGTCAATTCATAGCCACTTGGGACTTGGGCTGAACTTTGAGGTGAGGTGTTAAAGCTCCCAGGGTAGAACTGTATTACTTAAGGTGAAAGACAAGATGTTTAATCACTCCTTCTGTGACTGCCACACTAGAAATTCCATGGCTGCCTCTGAATTTTCTTTAATTTAAGGTCCAGCAAGCAACACATGTACTCACAATCACAAAGTTAACCTGGGTTTGACTGAAGTCTCAAAGTGAGAGTGTCATAAAGGGTTAATTCCCTTTATGGGAATCCTAAGAAATGGTCTGATATTTTAAAGTATATCACCTTGATAGAATTTTTGCAAAATCTGTATTCATGTTTCTTCTTCAATGATCTTTAAAGAATTTTTAGTTTGTGTTCTTGTCTCCCCATCCTTGACCCAAGGTATATACCTCTGAGGTTACTAGGGACACAGATCCTATTTTCCTCATTTTACATTTGGGAAAATCAAAGTAAAATGAAGTCAAGTCACTTTGCATTTGTTATGGAAAGTAAGAAATCAATGACTGATTTACTTTGTAACCCTGATTCCCACTTAATACATTAGCCCGAATTGCAATCAAATATTAGATGATGTATCATGGATGCTCCATCCTGCCCACTCTAGAGCTCAAGGACTTGAATCTCAACTTCTAGGAGCTTTGCCACATGTCATGCCTCAGCTGATGCCTTCAAGATTGCTATTCACCTTTCCTGTGTAGCCAACATCCAGTGGATGTTCATTAAAGGAGATATAAAGGCTTGAACAGTTGGCCTTAGCTCTGAGTTTTGAGTTTGCCCCTGGGCAAACTGAGAAGCCACTGGAGAGCAGCTTCTTGTGTGCCCCATTCTCCCAGACTCCTTTCCTTCTCCTTCAAGTTTTGATCCTAAGTGCTTTCCAGCTCAACTTCCTGCAACCACATTTTTGTCTTGAAGTGTGACTTGTGACACCATACTTTAGAGCATATTAAGAAAAAAAATGTTCTACATTTCAACTTTTTCTTGTCAATTTTTTGTACATTAAAATAATTTTCCTATTACATTGCATTAATAGCTTCTAACATAAAAATTATGTCTTCTGGGGCCGGTGCCATGGCGCACTTGGTTAATCCTCCACCTGCGGCGCCGGCATCCCATATGGGTGCCGGGTTCTAGTCCCGGCTGCTCCTCTTCCAGTCCAGCTCTCTGCTGTGGCCCGGGAGGGCAGTGGAGGATGGCCCAAATGCTTGGGCCCCTGCACCTGCATGGGAGGCCAGGAAGAAACACTTGGCTCCTGGCTTCAGATCAGCGCAGCGCCGGCCGTAACGGCCATTGGAGGGTGAACCAAGGGAAGGAAGACCTTTCTCTCTGTCTCTCTCCCACTGTCTATAACTCTACCTGTCAAATAAATTTAAAAAAAATCACGTCTTCTTATTCAAGACGCTAATAAACATAATCAAATGAATTTCCATGTAGGCAAATGCTAACGTTTGCCCTATATCAATTTGAATGCTGACTTTTGTAAACTAATGATATTAAGAGCACATCTGAAAAAAAAATACTCAAGTAAACATATTAGGGAGACAGATAACCACTCAAGCTTCACCTTGAAACCATAGAGTTGGGCCTCCCTTGCTGTGTATTTTCCCCAAATGGCATCGGTTCCTTCTACTTGAGACTCACTCACTGCTAAAAGTTTAGTGAAGCACTGTATTACTCTTGTTATTTTATTTTAGTGCAATTTATCATTTTATTGCTATGAAATAAAGAATGTTAAAATTAGCTATTTAAATTGGATATTTTTAATTTATAATTTCTATGAGTTAGCAGCTTGGTTTAGCTAGTTCCTCTGGTCAGACTGTCAGCTAAGTTCCATTTAGAGCGGGAGATAGGATGAAGGATAGAGAGAGGGGATAGAGGAACTGGGTATTTGCTCTAAGATTCTGACTTTTAGCCCTACTCTAAAAGAGCTCCCTGATTAGTTCAGGTACCCCAGATAATCTTCTTTTCATTAATTCAGAATTAATTGATCAGAGGCTTCATTAAAATACAGAAATCCATTAACTGATGCCATGTTCTGTTGTTAAGCAAGTTAATTGTCTCATCACACAGGGACAAAGCAGGCTGAGTTACCAATAAATGTGAGACATTGAGAGTTTATCTCAGAATTCTGCCAACCACATGCAATAAAATTGTATTTGTTGTAATGCAAGCAAAAATATTTTTTGAGATTAAAATTTATATACAGATGGGTAAATATGATAGTTTACATAGAAAGGGTATACATTTCAGTTCATGAAGAATCCAAACATCAAATTCTTGCTGCGACAATTGAGTTTAAATAATTATTAGTCAAGAATTTCTTTACCTGACTCTTTGACTTTCTATTTCAATTTCTGTTCCCACTCCCATTTATGGCAATGCTTCAAATCTTTGCTTCCCTGAATAACACATACATTTTACTTTTCGGTCTTAAATTTGTCTAAATCTTCTATTCTCTCTTATCCAGATGACAAACTACTTTTCTTAATTGGTGGTTTTGAGTCAATCATTTTTCCTCAGAAATACTGGCAAAGTTTCTTTTCTTTACCTCAAAATGACAATATATGTGAACTTACAGTTCATTGCACTAAACTGCTTGCTTCTTGTGACATGCTACAGCACAGAGAATATTTCAGTATTCTATTGTTTTTAGAATCAACCAAACGGCTTACTTGGCCAATGGAAAGTTGCTGGATATAATAGCAGCTAAGGACTTTGCATTAGCTTCTTCTTGCTATTCATCATCAAACAAATTTTCCTTGGATATCCGCTGGTCTAAGATGGATAACAGAAAATTGGGTAGACTTGAATTTAACCCACACAATGAAACCTGGTTGATCAGCACCTTGGAGTATCAACACACAGAACTTGGCCAAACTTGTTTAAGTATACCTAATCCATACTCAGGTAAGCATGAGAATAATGGTGCATTGTATAAGCCACAGAATTTTGCAGTGGGCTGTTATGCAGTATTATTGCAGCAATGATTGAGTAAAATATTAAGTGTGTATGAACTTATATACATTCACATGGTTTATATAGTATATTAAATGGATCATAATATAGGAAAAGGGTATTTAATAATTATTGATTTATTATTGTAGTCCTAGAATCATATAACAATGTTTTTACTCATAATATATGCATTGCTCAATGAAGGGAATACTGGCCCGTTGGTAAATTCTGTTTAACCTGTTACATGTAAAGACAAGTCTTCTCTGTTAATCTTTTTTTTTTTTTTTTGACAGGCAGAGTGGACAGTGAGAGAGAGAGAGACAGAGAGAAAGGTCTTCCTTTGCCGTTGGTTCACCCTCCAATGGCCACCGCGGCCGGCGCGCTGCGGCTGGCGTACCGCACTGATCCGATGGCAGGAGCCAGGAGCCAGGTGCTTTTCCTGGTCTCCCATGGGGTGCAGGGCCCAAGCACCTGGGCCATCCTCCGCTGCACTCCCTGGCCACAGCAGAGAGCTGGCCTGGAAGAGGGGCAACCGGGACAGAATCCAGCGCCCCAACCGGGACTAGAACCCGGTGTGCCGGCGCCGCTAGGCGGAGGATTAGCCTAGTGAGCTGCGGCGCCGGCCCTCTGTTAATCTTTTGACTATTGGTTAATCATGGCATTAAGGTTGCTATATTCATTTTCTGTATTTGTTCAGTAGTAGGTACTATTGCAATGTGTGCTGTTCATTCAGCAAATTTTAATTGAGATCCTACTGCAGAAAAGGCATCATGCCAAATTTAGTGTTATCACTTACTCCTCAATGATAACAGAAGAACTCCTCAAAATCTTATACTTAGGGGCTGGCACTATGGCTTAGTGGGTAAAGCCACCACCTGCAGTTCCGGCATCCCATTTGGGTACTCTTTTGATTCCCAGCAGTGCCACTTCTGATCTAGCTCTCTGTTGTGGCCTGGAAAGCAGTAGAAGATGGCCCAAGTTGTTAGGACCCTGTACCCATGTGAAAGAACTAGAAGGGGCTCCTGGCTCTTGGCTTTGGGTTGACCCAACTCCAGCCATTATAACCATTTGGGGAGTGAATCAGCATATGGAGAAGCTCGCTCGCTCTCTCTCTGCCTCTGCTTCTTTGTAACTGCTTTTCAAATAAATAAATACATCTTTAAAAAGTCTTATACTTTATAGTATATTTTACTATAGTAAAGTATAGATTGTTAAAGTTTAGATTGTTAATGGTTACAATAAAACATTTTTAAATACTGTGTGCATTCTATAATGTGTTTTAATATATTCATGTAATAAAGATAAAATTATGATGTTGCTTATCACATAGTAATAATGATGTGATAAAACAATAACAAGATAATTGAGCATTAATTAAGTATATGTCAAAGATAGCATGTATGCTGTATTTTATTTATCTAGAATACCTAAAAATTTATATTGATTTTTCCACTTAATTTTTGTAAATTTCTTTAATATTATTATTGTCAGTTGCACCATAAAGCCAATCAAGTGTCTTACATGGACACCTATATGAAATATATGAATTATAAAGTAGGAAACACAGCATTTTGGTCAAAACATGCATATTTTAGAATAAGGCTGTTCATGTTCAATTTTCAGGTTTTTTTCTGTTGGAAAGAATTACAGTACCTGTTTAAGGGTTTATGTAAAAGGCAAACAAGTTGTAAAGCTCATAGACCAGTACCTGGAAAACAAACAAATGTGCTGAATAAATGCCAACAGGTACTATTACTTCATGGTCTTCATAGATTGATTGGGTGAATCAATAGGCTTTGTAAATACATTACATGGACAAAATAAATAGACCTGTCTATGTAGGAAAATCATGAACAGCAGACTAATACTTGTCAATCTGATGACAGTTTGGTCTAACAACTATGCAGTGTAGGAGATATCAAGGGTTGCATGGTCTGGTCATAGAATCCCATAGCTATGAAAGAGTTCTCCAACTATCACATCACCTTCTTGTCCTACTTCAGTTTAATTTGCTTTTATGTATCATAATCTCACAGAATCTAATGAACTTACTGTGTACCAAGTGCTGACCAGGTAAGGCTGAGCAGATGTAGTATTCTCCTATTTTGAACATAGAACACTGAGACAAAAGTGATGAAATTATTCATCCAAGAACACATCAGCAGTAAATATCATAAATGAATCTTCATAGAATCAGTTGTTCTTATTTCTTTAAGAGGTTCATCCTTAAACCAACTTCCACAGCATGAATTCTTAAAATTAATTCACTTTATTTTATAGAAGTTTATATTTATAGAAAATTTGATCAGAAACTAGAGTTCCTATATACTCCCTTTCACCATCCCACTCTCCTCACTCCCCCAGAGTTTTCTGTAATAATATTTTATATTAGTGTGATACATTTGTAACAATTGAACTACTAATTGATATATTTCAGTATCATAAAGAATGGTTTCATCATTTTAAATCCCTTTTGCCTTATCTCTTTATCCTTCCCTCATTCTTTCTAAATCACTGACAAGATTATTTAATGTCTCTGAAGTTCTTTCTTTTCAGGATGCCATATAACTGGAATTGTGTAGTATGTAGAATTTCCAGAAGTATTTCTTTTATTTAGCATTAAACATTAAGTTTCCTCTATGTTTTTTAATTCAGCACTAATATTTTGTGGTATGTAGGCATCACAGTTTATTTGTTCATTCAACTGTTGAAGGATTGTTTCTAACTTATGTAAATTATTTTTTAGAAAACTTTTATTTAATAAATACAAATTTCAAAAGTACAACTTTTGGATTATAGCGGGTTTTCCCCCATAACCACACTCCCACCCACAAAGCATCCCATCTCCTACTCCCTCTACCATCCCATTCTTCATTAAGATTAATTTTTAATTATCTTTATATACAGAAGATCAACTTAGTATATACTAAGTAAAGATTTCAACAGTTTGCACCCACAAAGATACACAAAGTATAAAGTATTGTTTGAGTAGTAGTTTTACTGTTAGTTCTCATAGTACAACACATTAAGGACAGAGATCCTACATGGGGAGTAAGTGCACAATGACTCCTGTTGTTGATTTAACAATTATTTTTTAAAGATTTACTTAATTTATTTGAAAAGCAGATTTACAGAAAAAGAGAGAAAGAGAGAGAGAGAGAGAGAAAGTCTTCTATCCACAGGTTTGTTGTAGCCAGGTGCCAGGAGCTTCTCCCTGGTCTCCCATGTGGACACAGGAGCTCAAGCATATGGGTTGTCCTCCACTGCATTTCCAAGCTCATTACGAGGGAGCTAGATCAGAAGTGGAGTAGCCATGGCTCAAACCAGCGCTCATATGGGATGCCAGCATAGCAGGCAGAGGCTTAACTTGTTATGCCACTACACCAGCCCTCAGCTTATATGAATTATTAAGAAACTTTATAAACACTTGTGGACAGGTTTTTGAATGAATGTAAGTTTCCAGCTCATTTGGTTAACTGCTAAGGAGCACAATTGCTATATTATATGGTAAGAGTGTGTAGTAGCTTTAAAAGAAACTACCAAATTGTCTTCTAAATTCACTGTACCATTTTGTGTTCCCATAAACCATGAATCAGTTTCTGCTGTTGCACATCTTTGCCAGCATTTGGTGTTGCCAGTGTTTTGGATTTCAGCCATTCTAATAGGTTATTATTGCTGTAATATAGAATTCCCTGATAACACGATGTTCAGCATCTTTTCATTTGCTTGTTTTTCCATTGTGTGTATTCTTTGGTAAATTATAAGTTCAGACATTTTGTTCATTATTAAATGTGTTTTTGGTTTTCTTATTGTTGAATTTTAAGAGTCTTTGGATATTTTGGATAACTGTTCTTTATATGTCTTTTACAAAAATTTCACATAGCTCATTGGTTTCCTCTTTTTACTCTCTTAACTAGATTTTTTCACAAAGAGAAAATTTTAATTTTGATGAAGTCCAATTTATCACTCTTTTCTTTTATGCATCATACTTTTGTTAGTGTGTTTCAAAGTCCACCAAATACAAAGCCATGTCCTAGACTTTCTTCTGTGCTATATTTAGCATTTTATATATAGTATTACAGTTTACATTCAGGTCTATACTTCATTTCAAGTTAATTTTCCTGAGAAGTGTAAAGTCTGTGGTTAGATTGATTGTTTTTGCATGTCGATGTTCAATTATTCAAGCACCATTTATTGAAAATGTTTTCCTTTCTTCACTGAAATTCCTTTGATCCTTTCAAGCTAAAGTTTGCATCACATATACACATGATAACTTATGCTAGATCGCATCACATATACTCTTTTAAAGTATTGAATGTTCATCCAGCTTTTTTATGATACAGCATTAGCCTATCAGTTTAACTTATATATGAATTTTAAAATATAAAACCCTGCAATATGGGTAACAGCAAAGACTTCTTGGAAAATACCCCAGAAGCACAGGTAGTCAAAGCCAAAATTAACATTAGGGATTGCATCAAATTGAGAAGTTTCAGTACTACAAAAGAAACAGTCAGGAAAGTGAAGAGGCAACAGACAGAATGGGAAAAAATATTTGCAAACTATGCAACAGATAAAGGGTTGAAAACCAGAATTTACAAGGAGATCAAGAAACTCCACAACATCAAAACAAGCAACCCACTTAAGAGATGGGCCAAGGACCTCAATATACATTTTTCAAAAGAGGAAATGCAAAGGGCCAACAGACACATGAAAAAATGTTCAAGATCACTAGCAATCAGGGAACTGCAAATCAAAACTATAATGAGGTTTCACCTCACCCCGGTTAGAATGGCTCACATACAGAAATCTACCAACAACAGATGCTGGCGAGGATGTGGGGAAAAAGGGACACTAACCCACTGTTGGTGGAAATGCAAACTGGTAAAGCCACTATGGAAGTCAGTCTGGAGTTCCTCAGAAACCTGAATATAACCTTACCATACAAACCAGCCATCCCACTCCATGGAATTTACCCAAAGGAAATTAAATTGGCAAATAAAAGAGCTGTCTGTACCTTAATGTTTATTGCAGCTCAATTCACAATAGCTAAGACCTGGAACCAACCCAAATGCCCATAAACAGTAGACTGGATAAAGAAATTATGGGACATGTACTCTATAGAATACTATACAGCAGTCAAAAACAATGAAACCTGGTCATTTGCAACAAAATGGAGGAATCTGGAAAACATCATGCTGAGTGAATTAAGCCTGTCCCAAAGGGACAAATACCATATGTTCTCCCTGACTGGCAACAACTAACCGAGTACCAAAAAGGAAATTTGTTGAAGTGAAATGGACACTATGAGAAACAGTGACTTGATCATCCCTTGTCCTGACTGTTGATGTACAATTTAAGAATTTATCCCTTTTAGTATTTTTTGGTTCTACTTAATACTTTTGGTTGAACTCTGTAATTAATACACAATTACTCTAAGGTATTTAAATTTAACTGAAGTGTTCTCTGTTAAATATAAGAGTGGGAATAAGAGAGGGAGAAGATGTACAGTTTGGGACAAGCTCAAGCAGACTTGCCCCAAATGGTAGAGTTAGAAATGTGCCAGGGTATTCCAATTCAATCCCATCAAGGTGGCATGTGCCAATGCCATCTCACTAGTCCCAGTGTTCAATTCCTGTTCACAATTTATCATAATGAAAGGACTAAGAGTCAAAGGGATCACATAAACAAGACTAGTGTCTGCTATTACTAACTGATATAATTAAAAAGGAGAGAACCATGGGCAGCGGAATACACAGCAGACTCACAGAATGGCAGATGTCCTAAACAGCACTCTGGCCTCAGAATCAGTCCTTAAGGCATTTGGATCTGGCTGATGAGCCCATGAGAGTATTATAGGCATGGAAAGCCAAGACACTCTGGTAAAAAAAAAAAAGAAAAAAGACCTAAATGAAAGATCTCTGTGAGTGAGATCCCAGTGGAAACAATGGGCCATCAAAGAAGGCGGTATCTTTCTCTGAAAGGAGGAGAGAACTTCCACGTTGACTATGGCTTTGTCTAAATAAGATCAGAGCTGGTGAACTCAAAAGGCTTCCATAGACTTGGCAACTCATGACAACAGCCTAGGGAGATTACTGACATCATAAACAAGAGTGTCAATTTGTTAAGTCAACAACAGGAGCCACTGTGTACTTACTCCTCATGTAGGATCTCTGTCCTTAATGTGTTGTTCAATGTGAATTAATGCTATAACTAGTACTGAAAAAGTATTTTACACTTTATGTTCTGTGTGGGTGCAAACTGATGAAATCTTTACTTAATATATACTAAATTGATCTTCTGTATGTAAAGATAATTGAAAATGAATCTTGATGTGAATGGAATGGGATAGGGAGCAGGAGATGGGAGGGTTGTGGGTGGGAGGGAAGTTATTTTTATGTTAATTTTTTAACTTTTAATCCTCCGCCTTGTGACACCAGCACACCAGGTTCTAGTCCCGGTCGGGGCACCGGATTCTGTCCCGGTTGCCCTTCTTCCAGGCCAGCTCTCTGCTGTGGCCAGGGAGTGCAGTGGAGGATGGCCCAAGCACTTGGGCCCTGCACCCTATGGGAGACCAGGATAAGTACCTAGCTCCTGCCATCGGATCAGCACGGTGCGCCGGCTGCAGTGCGCTGGCCGCGTCGGCCATTGGAGGGTGAACCAATGGCAAAGGAAGACCTTTCTCTCTGTCTTTCTCTCTCACTGTCCACTCTGGCTGTCAAAAAAATTAAAACAAAATAATAAAATGAGGTCTGTTTACCCATGAAGCTAGTGAAGAAGACACTCATTGAAAATCACATGAATATGAATTTTCAAAACCAAAGTCAAAATTACTAAACAGAGAGGCCCTGTACTTGTTTGTGCCAAAGAGGAGAACAAGAATAACAAAGGAAGAACCATGCTTCCAGAAGTCTGACTAACCAAAACCAAAGTGACAGAAACTCTAAACACCACAGAGACTGCTAAAGACAGCAGATAAAGATATAGGGTAAAGCACACCACAGCTACTACCCTGGATCCCTGGCCAGGGTGACATCGTCTTGGTGGGAAAAAGTAAGCAGACATTTCAGTGATCACTGCCATTGCTGAGACAAGCAGCTCTACCACCAGAGAATTCCATGGTCTTCACTGGCTTCAAACCTAATCTAGAAAAGTGATCAGGATCCTAGAAACCCTTTGTGCCAAGAAAATAACTCATATCACCTCCCTACAACCCCAAAACTTCAGACCCGAGTTTTTGTGATACAATAGCTGCTGGACTCTTCTTTTTTTAAAGAATTATTTATTGATTTGAAAGTAAGAGTTACAGAGAGGCAGAGGGAGAGAGAGTGAGAAGTCTTTCATCCACTGATTCATTTCCCAAATGGCCACAGTGGCCAGGGCTGGGCTGAGCCAAAGCTAGGAGCCAGGAGCTTCTTCCAAGTCTCCCATGCAGGTGGAGGGAGCCAAGGACTTGGGCCATATTCCACTGCTTTCCAAAGCCATAGCAGAGAGTTGGATAGGAAGTAGAGCAGCCGGGACTCAAACCAGCACCCATATGGAATGCTGGCACCACAGGCGGAGGCTTTTACCTGCTACACCATGGTGTGGCCTCCTCTAGTCTTCTTAGAAGACAGTAAAGCAGCCCCATCACTACCAGAAACCCCTCTGAGCCAGAGTTGGGGTGATTTGCAGGGAAGAGAGCAGGACCCCGGCATCCTGCACTTGCAGGATTCTTGGACACAAGATTCACAGCTATGCTTGCTCACTAGGTGATCTAGGGAAGTTCCCATGTGGTTCTTGGGGCTTTATGCCAGCACTGGACCATTCACAAACCTTGAAGACTGTATTGAGAATGCTTTAATTTGCCTCTTGTAGCGTAGGGTGTTGGGCAGCTAGGGCACAAGCCCCAGCATCACTATTACATGCCCAGTAGGAACTAGGGGATGTACCTTATGTGTCCTGCAGCTCTGGGACTATGGCTGTTGGTTCTAAAATCCCTGGAGTAACTTGTACTCATATGTGGGACTTGAACAGCCCCATCTGCATTCCACTGCCATAGGCTGTTGCCTGCAAGTCTGCAGTCCCCAGTGTAACTGCTACTAACCCTATAAGAATTGAGTAGGGAACTCATTGAATCCTGCAGCTCTGAATCTCTGACTGTTTTTCCATAAGTACCAGGAACATGTAGAAGGCCCTGTCTTCGTTTCCCTGATCCAGGCTTCCACATGCTATAACCTGTGGTCAACCTTTGGCTTCTGGGAAAGGTACTATCCAAGCCCAGCAGCTTTGAGACTAAGTCTATTGGAGATATGTTCAGCAATGTCACTTGAGTTCTCTTCAAGGGACCTGGGGAGGATCCTATCTGTATTCCATTATTTCTTAACTATGCTTGCCAGTATGCAATCAATGAATTAACTTACCTGGGAAATATGAGACCGGTTAAGATTTTTCACTACATTGTGAAGATCTGGTACTCTGGATACTGGCTCTGTAAGTCCTGAGAACACCTGTACTTGCCCTGTGAGACCTGTGGAAGGCTCCATCTCCACTTATCTGTTGCAAGCTCATTATTGACATTGCAGAATTTTGAGCTTAACCTATGTTTGCCCAGTAGGAGCTGGAGGTAACCCAGTTCCTGCCCTGCAGCTCTGGGACTGCAAATTTTAATACAATATCCCTCATGAGAACTCACCTTGCAAAACTCAGAAAGACAATGCCAACATTTTCCTGCTCCAGGTTCTTACTTTCCAATACATAATCCCCAGAATATCTTATATTCATTTTGTAGGACTGCAACAAGGTCTTATGAACATTCTCCAGCCTGGAACCAGGGCTTTTGGTGCTATAAGTCCCAACATGACTCATACCCACCAAAATCTGGGGAAGATACCATAGACATCACACAGTTCTAGGACAACAGCTATGTGTGCCTGAAGCTCCGACATTACTCAGGCCTACCTGCTGGGTCAGTGGGATAGCCCTCCCCACCACATCCCATAGCACGAAGAATGTGGCTATGACTCACAAACCTTAGTGTGACTGCCATCAGATTCTGTTGGATCTGAAGAAAAACACCTTTACAAGTCCACATAATTTTTTTGACAGGCAGAGTTAGACAATGAGAGAGAGAGAAACATTGAGAAAGGTCTTCCTTCCATTGGTTCACTCCCCAAATGGCTGCTACAGCCCGTGTGCTGTGCCAATCTGAAGCCAGGAGCCAGATGCTTCTTTCTGGTCTCCCATGCAGGTGCAGGGCCCAAGCACTTGGGCCATCCTCCACTGCCTTCCCAGGCCACAGCAGAGAGCTGGACAGGAAGAGATACAACCGGGACAGAATCCAGTGCTCCAACCGGGACTAGAACCGGAAGTACTGGTGCTTCAGGTGGAGGATTAGCCAAGTGAGCTGTGGCGCTGGCTGACATCAATTTCAAAGTCATTGTACTACCTCTACACCCTGGTGCAGACTAGACAACTTTGAAACTCAGAGATGCTGCTGATTTTGATGACAACTGACAAAATCACTCAGAGGTTACACTTCTGGGCTGGTATTGAATCAAATCCAAGGCAACTATCAAGTGGAATACCCATAGTTCTTAACAATAAAAATTATTTTCCAACAAAATATACTCTATCCAGAAGAAGAAATTGCTATACTAGACATACAGATATCAATGTAGCGACAAAGGAAACATTAAGAATTGATGAAGCAGGACACTTCCAAAACAACACAAGAGTTCCCCAGAAATGCATTTGTTTGGAAGGAAATCTACAGAATGCCTGAAAAAGAACTAAACTTATGATTCTAAGGAAACTCAATGAGATCAAAGAGAATACAGATAGACAATTCAAAGAAATTTAGAAAACAATTCAAGATGTGAGTGAGAAACTTAACAAAGAAATCATTAAATATAATCAAGGACTTGGGAGTTGAAAACTGTAATCAATGAAATCACAAAATACAACTGAGATGTTCAAGAATTAAATATTCCAAATTAAGAATTTTAGATCTGGAGGAAAAGAATTTTTAAATTACTCAGGCAGACAAAAAATAAAGAAAGAAAATCAATGAGATATATGGTATAGCATTAAACAAATGAACATTTATAATATAGACATAACTGAATAAGTAGTAGTTGAAAAAGGTATCAAGAACCTACCAAATCACAGAATAATTGAAAACTTACCAAGTCTTTTTTTTTTTTTTTTTTTTTTTTTTTTTTTTTTTTTTTTTTTTTACAGGCAGAGTGGACAGTGAGAGAGAGACAGAGAGAAATGTCTTCCTTTGCCATTGGTTCACTCTCCAATGGCTGCCATGGCTGGCGCACCACACTGATTCGAAGGCAGGAGCCAGGTGCTTCTCCTGGTCTCCCATGGGGTGCAGGGCCCAAGCACTTAGGCCATCCTCAACTGCACTCCCGGGCCACAGCAGAGAGCTGGCCTGGAAGAGGGGCAACCGGGGCAGAATCCAGCACCCCGACCAGGACTAGAACCCAGTGTGCTGGCGCCACAAGGCGGAGAATTAACCTATTGAGCCACAGCGCCTGTCCTTCTTACCAAGTCTTAAAAGAGATCTGGACATCCAGATGCAGGCAACCTAAAAAGACCCTAGCTAGATTTAACCAAAAGATATTTTGTTCAAGGAATATTATAGTCAAAATGTCAAAAATTAAAGACAAGGAGAGAATACTAAAAGACAATGAGAAAAAAATGTAGAAGTTACATATAAAGAAAAACTCATTAGAGTGATAGCAGACTTCTCTGAAGACACACTACAACCCAGGAAAGAATGAGATGATATATTCAAGATCTTGAAAGAAGACAATTTCCAACCAATATTATATACAGCACAATTAACTTTTAGAAGTGAAGGAGAGGCCGGCACTGCAGCTCACTAGGCCAATCCTCTGCCTGCGGTGCCGGCACACTGGGTTCTAGTCCCAGCCGGGGCACCGGATTCTGTCCCGGTTGCCCCTCTTCCAGGCCAGCTCTCTGCTGTGGCCAGGGAGTGCAGTGGAGGATGGCCCAAGTGCTTGGGCCCTGCACCCTCTTGGGAGACCAGGAGAAGCACCTGGCCCCTGGCTTCGGATCAGTGCAATGCGCTGGCTGCAGTGGCTATTGCAGGGTGAACCAACAGAAAAAGGAAGACCTTTCTCCCTTTCTCCCTGTCTCTTTCACTGTCCACTCTGTCAAAAAAAAAAAAAAAAAAAAAAAAAAAAAAAAAAAAAAAAGGAAGTTAAAGAGAAATGAATAATTTACCAGACTAGCAAAAGATAAGAGAGTACATCACCATCCAAACAGCCCTTTAAGTAATTCTGGAGAGTCCTACATTAGAGTCATCGTGAAAAGAAATAAGTACAAAATTCAGTAACGGAAGATGCACAAAAGAGAAATATAAGAAATTCCAGGCCGGTGCCGTGACTCACTTGGCTAATCCTCTGCCTGCGGTGCCAGCACCCCGGGGTTTTAGTCCCAGTTGCTCCTCTTCCAGTCCAGCTCTCTGCTGTGGCCTGGGAGGGCAGAGGAGGATGGCCCAAGTGCTTGGGTCCCTGAACCTGCATAGGAGACCAGGAGGAAACACCTGGCTCCTGGCTTCAGATCAGCACAGTGCGCCTGCCATAGCGGCCATTTGGGGGGTGAACCAACGAAAGGAAGACCTTTCTCTCTGTCTCTCTCTCACTGTCTATAACTCTACCTGTCAAATTAAAAAAAATAATAATTTCCAACCTTATCTTGAAAGAAATAACACAGTAAAATTAGAGAGAAGAAAAAAATACAGACTATAAAGCAATTAGTAAATAGCCAACAAAATGGCAAGAATTAGTATGTATCTATCAATATTAATTTTTAATGTATATGGATTAAATTTATCAGCCAAGAGATATAGATATATTTGCCAAATAGATAAAAATTATCTAACTATATGCTGCCTATAAGATTAAATGTATAGATTTGCCAAATACATTTTTAAAATGATCCAACTGTATGTTGCTATAAGAAACTCAACTCACAGGTAAAGAAACACACAGACTGAAAGTGAAAGGCTGCAAAAGTATTTGTTATGCAAATAGCAATCAAAAATGAACAGGAGTACCTACACTCATACCATATAAAATAGATGTTAAATCAAAAATAATAAAAAGAGACAAAGAAGAATTTTATATACTGATAACGGAATCAATTCAGCAAGATGATATAATAATCATAAATATATATGCACCAAACACAAAACCACTCAAATATACAAAGCAAATATCATTCGTTCTAAGTGAGAAATAAACCTCAATACAATAATAGTGGGATACTTTAACACTCTACTATAGTCAATGATGAGGTATGAAATAGAAATTACACATGGATGAATAATATTATAGAGCAAATGGACATAATAAATGTTTAGAAAACATTGTATTTCACAGCTATGTAATACACATTCTTCTCATCAGCAGTATCAGATTTTCTAGTACAGATGATATATATTAAGCCACAAATCGAGTCTCATTAGTCAGATCATAAAGGAATAAGATTAAAGATAAATGGAAAAAGAAAATTTTAAAACACATAGAAATTGAACATGCTCCTCAATAACCAAGGAATCATTGCTGAAATTAAAAAGAAAATTTATCTTATGGGACACTAAAAGGAAGCCACAAATATCAAAATGTGGGACAGTAAAAGCAACATTAAGAGGGACGTTTATAGCAGTATGTGCATATGTTAAAAATATGTTGTGCCAGAATTGTAGTATAGCAGGTTAAGCTGCTACTTGAAACACCTGCAATAAAATCATGGGAGTGCTGGTGCAGAGTCACCAGCTCTGCTTCCAATCCAACCCCCGAATAATGTACCTTGGAAAAGAGTGGATCTTGGTTGAAGTGTTTGAACCCCTGCCACCCATGTGGGGGACTTGGATGGAGTTCCTGGCTCCTGGATTTGGCTAGGTCCAGCCAAAGCAGTTGTGCACACTTAGAAAGTGTACCAGCTGATGGAAGATTTCTCTCTCTCTCTCTCTCTCTCTCTCTTTTCCCTGTGTATGTGTATGTGTGTCTCTTTTTATCTCTGATGCTCTGCATTTCAAATAAATAATAGATAAATAAATAGCTTTTTAAAAATAGAAAGATCTCAAGTAAAGAATCTAACAATACATCTCAAAGACTTAGAAAAGCATGAACAAACTAACCACAACATTCGCAGGAGACAAGAAGTGAGAAGGGTCACAACAAAAATAAATGAAATTGAGACTAAAAAAATACAAAAGACAATAAAAAGTAAGCTGAGTTTTTTTTTTTAAAAAAAGATCAACAAAATAGACAATTTTTAGCCAAAATAACAAAGGGAGAAAAATCAAATAAATGCAATTAGAAATGCAAAAGGAGACATTACAACCAGTACCAAAGAAATACAAAAGTTCATAAGAAAATATCATGGGAAACTATATGCTAGCCAATTGGAAAGCCTGAAAGAAATAGATAAATTCCTGGACACATACAAACTACCAAGAGTAAATGAAGAAGACATAGAAAATCTAAGCAGACTCACAACAAGTAATGAGATTGAAACAGTTATTACAAGTCTACCACCAAAGAGAAATCCAGGGCATACGGGCCTTACAACTGAATTCTATAAAAACATTTTAAGAAAATTAATGCAATTCTTTCAAAGTATTCCAAAATATTTAAAAAATGTGTGGGTGCAAACTGTTGAAATCTTTACTTAATATATGCTAAACTGATCTTCTGTATATAAAGATAATTGAAAATGAATCTTGATGTGAATGGAAGGGGAGGGGAGGATTGTGGGTGGGAGGGACGTTATGGGGGGAAAAACCATTGTAATCCATAAGCTGTACTTTGGAAATTTATATTCATTATATAAAAGTTAAAAAAAGACATTTATGTAGGCAAAGATTTCTTTGCTAAGATCCCGAAAGTGTAGGCAAGAAAAGCAAAACTAGACAAATGGCATTATATTATACCAGAAAGCTGTGTAGATTATACACAATAAAGGAAAAAATTTTTTTAAATGAAGACATCTGATTGAATGGGATAAAATATTTGAAAGTCACTTATCTGACAAAATATTAGTATCTGGAATATATCATGAACTCAGAAAAACTCAACAACAGTTAAATAACTAATCCAGTTAACAAAAGAGCAAAGGACCTGAATAGAAAATTCTCCAAAGAAGAAATACACACAGAAAAAAATACATTACAAAAATTCCCAGTGTCACTAGCCATCAGGAAAATGCAGATTAAACCTTCAATGAGATATCACTTCAGCCCTTTTCAAATAAATCTCATAAAAAACACAAAAAGTAGCAAATGTTAGTTAGGCTATGGAGAAAGGGGAACTCTGATACACTTTTGATGGTAATATAAATTAGTACAACCACTGTGGAAAATAGTACAGAGATTTATTTAGAAATCAGAAACAAAACTGTATATGATCCATCAGCCCTACTGTTAGATTTATATCAAAAGAGGTTAACTCATTGTGTCACAGAGATGTGTTCTGTACCATGTTGATTGCAGCATTGATCACAATATCCCAAAATATAGAATCAACCAAGATGTCCATCTTCAGATGCATTAAAAAAGAAAATTTGGAAAGGTCCAAGATGGTTGAATAGGGCAAAGCCAAACTAACTTAAGCTGCTCTGGGATATGAAATGAATAAAGGAAGGACTACACTTCTGGTGGTCTGACTGACGGAAATTTTCTGTAAAGATGAAAAAAAAAAAAAAAGCTGACAACAAAGAATGTACGCGCCATGAGCAGAGAAGACAGACACACTGCTGTAGCCAGCCTGCTGGTGTAGCCGGCAACAGCCTGTGAGCTACCATCTTACCATGTGAAGGTAGGAAGAAATTTCTGTGCACCCCACTGCTCACAGTTTTAACTGAGAGGGAATTCCACAGCCATCCACTGACTTTTGCTTCAACCTGGAGAGCTTACTGGGGTCTGAGTCACATTACTTGGCTTCCTTCCCCAATCCATACAGAGCGCCATACTCAGCAGCAAAATATTGCACAGTGAGTCTCTATTCTTCTCCTACCAGCACTGTAGTCAGAGTCAGGGCAAACATGAGGCAAAGAACAGATCCCCTGCATCCTGCAGCAGTGAGAATTTCGGAGCGTTAGTCCCAGGAGTACTCGCATGCACTCTCGTGAACCAGGAAGATTCACCTTAGTATTTGGGGACTAAAACAAGAAACAACACATAAAAAACTCCAGTCCTGCCTCAAGAAATCTGGGTAAAGACCCTGCTATACAATGCAACACTAGGACTGTAATAGTTTATTCTAATTTTCTCAGTGCCAATGGAATCCACAGGGTGGACATACGGAAGAATCTACCTGCATCCCACCTGTATACCTCACAGTCACCCTGTAAGACTGCAACAGGATTCATTTCATATCCCCTAGTCCTAGCACTAAGGCTGTTGATATTATAAGCTGTAGCACTATTTGAACTCTCCCAGCAGCACCTAAGGAAGGGTCCATCCGTATTACACAGTGCTAGAGCCACAGCAATTGGTGCCAAAAGTCTCAGCATCACTCAGGCTTGCCAGAAACACCAAAAACTAGGCTCTGCCTATCACATTCACTGGGAGGAATGACACTGAACTCTTTGTGGACCAAAGATACATACCCAAGGAGAGCCTTATTCATGTCAAACCTACACTTCTATTCCTATGAATTAAGAGACATGACTAATGCGTCAATTATAAACACAGCAGACATTGATTAAGACAAAATAAACCACTCAAAGAATACACTCCTAGGCTCACCTAGAACCAGTGCCAAAGCAACAAGCCAAGTGATGCCCTGCATTCCAGCTAAAGCATAGACCTTTTTCCAAAAATCTTACTCTGTAATGCAGAAGGCACAAGTATACTAGATGCTCAAATATCAACATAGGGGCACAGGAGACATGAAGAAACAAGGTAGCATTATGCCTCCTAAAGAATACAATACTCCAGGATTAGATCCTGAACTGAAAAAAATGTTTGAAAGTATATATATGTGTATATATATGTATATATAATTCAAAATAATGATTATAAGGAAACAGCAAGATATAAGAGAATATAGATTGTGGGGAGCAATCCGGACTAGACTAAGTTACTCGAATTAGGACTTATTCTATGCATCTGCTCTCCCACAATATGGCGCTGGGAGAGAAGTAAACAGCTTCCGCACAGCTGCCTCCAGTTCAACCCATTAACTGTAGGACTTGCTCCTGATTGGAGAGCAGCGTACTCGGCGTGTGGGCAGCCGAGTTGGAATTGGCGGAGGAGGACTATAAAGGAGGAGAGAGACGGCATGCATCGGGAACATCTATGGGGAACATCTAAGGGAACCCGTGCAGCCCCCAGAGAGCCAGCCGGCGGTGTGCCGCTCCCCTGCGGAAGTGGGGAATGCGGCCAGGGGGAACTGCCCTTCCACGGAGGTGGAAGGGATAGTAGCCAACCCGGGAAGAACCAGCAGCAAACCCGGGGAGGGCCGAGCAGACGAAAGAACAGCGCAGGGTCCTGTGTCGTTCCTCCATGAAGAGGGGGAGCGACATAATGGTGCCGTGACTCGGATATGAAGCCTAGGCAGGGTTTAGTGTCGTTCCTCCATGAAGAGGGGGAGCGACATAATGGTGCCGTGACTCGGATATGAAGCCTAGGCAGGGCTTAGTGTCGTTCCTCCACGAAGAGGGGGAGCGACATAATGGTGCCGTGACTCGGATATGAAGCCTAGGCAGGGTTTAGTGTCGTTCCTCCATGAAGAGGGGGAGCGACAATAGATAGATTAAAGAAAGAAAAAATCAATGAGTGACATTAATAAAGATATTACAAAGGAGATAAAACTCATTAAGAAGAACCAAATTGAAATTTTGGAGATGAAATCTTCAATCAATAAAATAAAAAAAGATGAGTAAAAACCTTAATGGCAAAATAGATCAAACGGAGAAAAGAATTACTAACCTCAAGGACAAGAAATTTGGAATAACAATCAGATGAAAATAAAGAGACAAGAAATAAAATGAATGAAGAAAGTCTGTGTAAAATATGCTTATCATTAAATGACCAAATATTCAAGTTATAGGCATTCCAGAAGGAGAAGAAAGGGAAAAAAGCATTGAAAACTTACTAAAAGAAACAGAATTTGAAAATTCTCCAGGTCTTTAAAGAGACATAGGCACCCAGATACAAGAAGCTCAATGGACCCCAAGTTGATGCAAACAAAAAAGTTCACTAAGGCATATTGTCATCAAATTGTCAAGAAGTTAGAGAAGAAAAGAGGGACCACTGATGTAGCATAACAGGTAAAACCACTGCCTGCAGTACTGGTATCCCATATGGGCAGTGATTTGAGTACCAACTGCTTCTCTTCCAATTCAGCTCTGTGCTTTGGCCTGGGAAAATAGTAGAGGATGTCCCAAGTCCTTGGGCCCCTGTGCTCACATGGGCAACCTGGAAGAAATTCCTGGCTCCTGTCTTTGGATTGGCCCACCTCCAGTTGTTGCAGCCATTTGGGGAATGAACCAGCAGATGGAAGATTTCTCTCTCTCTCCACTTCTTTGTAACTCTGACTTTCAAATAAATAAATAAATCTTAGAAAAAAAAAACAAGAAGAGAATCCTAAACATAGTAAAAGTATCAAGTTGCATATAAAGGTAAAGCAATTATATTAACATGAGACTTCTTAGTGGAAATCCTGGAGACCAGAAGATATCGGGGTGATATACTCAAGATCCTGAAAAAAAAAAAAAAAAAAGAAAAATTCCAACAAGAACATTACATCCAGCAAAGTTATGCTTTAGAATTGAAGGAAAAATATTTTCCATAAAGGTAAATACCAAGAGAATTCATCACCTCCAGACCAGCCTTACAAGAATTTCTGAAGGGCATCCAGCATTAGAATTAAACATGAAAACACATGACACCACAAAATTCACTGTCAAAGTGGGTAAAATAACCAATCAACAAAATGACAAGTCATAGTTCTTATCTATCAATACTAATCTCGAATGTAAATGGATTAAATTTACCAACCAAAAGACTTAGGTTGGATGAATTAATAAAAACCATGACCCGCATTATAGGCTGTCTACAAGAAAAACTTCACAAAGATACACACAGATTATAAAGAATTGGAAAAAGATATATGAGGCAAATGGGAACCAAAAACAAGCAGGCATAGCTATTGTGATATCAGATAAAACAGATTTAAAATAAAAAAAATGGTACAAAGAGATAAAGAAGATATTATATTTTGATTAAAGTTTCGAGTGAGCGAGAAAATATAACAATCATAAATATATGTGCACATAACACAAAACAATGTATTACATAGAAAATACTATTAGATCTACAGTTCGAGAGATACTCCAATACAACAATAATTGGTGACTTTCACACCTCACTGTTATCAATGGACTAATCAGACAAAAAGAATCAATAAAGATACATCGGAGTTGAAACATACTATTGAGTAAATGTACCTAACAGATATTTACTGGACAATTTACCCAACAGCTACAAAATGTACAATTTTATCATCAGAACATGGAACATTTTCTAGGATAGAGCTCATATTACTCCACAAATCAACTCTCAGCAAATTTAAAAAGGTTGAAATCATACCATGTATCTTCTCAGACCATAAAGGAATAAAGCTAGAAATTAGCAAGAAGAACAGAACACTCATAAATACTTGGAAATCAAAAAAAATGTTACTAAATGACCAGTGAGTCATTGTAGAAATTAAAAGTAAATAAAAATATTCTTACAATTAGTGAGAATGAAAATACAGTATATCAAAACCTATGTGAAGAGTTTCCAAGATGGCCGTAAAGGAAGGGGCTTACTGCTCTACTTTAGGAGAAGTTAGTTTAAAAAAGTGGAGAGAGTGCAACCTCAGGGAAGAGTTAGGGAGAAAACTGCAAAGGAAACTCCATGCAGATTAGAGGGACACTTTGGACCTATGTGGAGGGTGTTGATTTGCACAACACAGGACCCCAGCAACCGAGAGCCTCAGCACCAGCTTTGGAGTGAAGTGAGACAAGACTGTAGCATTCCAAGTAACTGGCAATAAAATTGTGGGAAGACCCTTGTGTGAGTCCAGTGTGGAGTGCTATGGGGCACAGTGTACCTGCCAACCTAGAGGAAAATAAAAGGGCATGTTTCTCTTCCCCAAACGCCCAGCACCAGAGTCCTGAAACTAGCTGAGAGAGGGCGGGCATCACTTTGGACACAGGTAACAGCTGTGCTTGCTCATGTCCATGTGCTCAGCAGCCAGCTGGGAAGAGACACCTGAATCTGACTGGGAGAACTGACAGATGACTGGGTGCACATGACTGTGGGAGGCTTATGTGCTGGGACTGTGAAACTACTGTGGCTGCAAGGGGGTTAGGGGTGCAGGGTGTGGCTGGGACTTAGAACAATCACTGTGGGCAGCTCCACATACTCAGAGCTCCAGTTCCCTGGTGAGGGTCATTGATGTGGAATCTGTGCTCAGACCGAGGACTGCATGGATCCACTGTGTCATCCTTGTGACAGTGCAGACAAATATTGTACACACTGGGGCTAACACCCAGGCATCTGTCTCCTTTGAGGAGAGGAGATGAGCATGAGACTATGCCAACAGAGCAGAACAAATCTTCCCTCTGATTAAAAAAAAAAAAAAGAGAGAGAGAGAGATTTACTACACCCAACTTGGGTGCCCCTTTGGACACTCCCCTCAAGCTGGAATACTGAACAGAGCTCCAGGGCCACACTCAGTACATGCTTCAATGTATTCACTGAAAGAATAGACACTCCACTAAGCCACAGAGGAATAGTCCAAAGATAAAAGCCATCACAGGGAAAGATAACCAACACGTAGCTCCAAAAGTTTCTTATAATAAACACAGCAATTCATGAAACAAGCATAAGGAAGACAACATGATGCCTCCAAAAGAACACAACACTTCAATATTAGAATGAGGATGAAAAGATTGAAGGAATGCCAGAAACAGAATTAAATAAAACTGATTATAGGATTACTTAGAAGTAATCAGAAGCAAACTAAAGAAATCAGTACATGACATGAATGAAAGGTTTTCCCAAGAAATTGAGATTATAAAGATAAATAAAAATGAAATATTGGAAATGAAAAATTGAATAAAACAAATAAAAAATGCAGTGGAAAGGCTTAATGACAGACTCAATGAGACAAAAGAAAGAATATTTGAGTTAGAAGACAAGTATCTGGGCCAGCACCGTGGTTCACTAGGCTAATCCTCTGCCTGTGGTGCCTGCACCCCTGGTTCTAGTCCAGATTGGGGTGCCAGATTCTGTCCCGGTTGCTCCTTTTCCAGTCCAGCTCTCTGCTGTGGCCCAGGAAGACAGTGGAGGATGGCTCAAGTGCTTGGGCCCTGCACCTGCATGGGAGACCAGGAGAAAGCACCTGGCTCCTGGCTTCGGATCGGTGCTGTGCGGCCGTAGCAGCCATTTGAGGGGGTGAACCAACGGAAGGAAGACCTTTCTCTCTCTCTCTCTGTATAACTCTGCCTGTAAAAAAAAAAAAAAAAAAAAAAAAAAAAGAAGAAGACAAATCTCTGGAAATTTTAGACCAAAAACCTGAAGAAAACAGAAAACTAAATCAGTGTTGGAGGTTTATGGCATACTATCAAACAGCCCCTCATATGGGTCTTAGGAGTTCCTATAGGCATGGAAAGAGAGAATGGATTCAAAGGCATTTTTAGTGAAATAATTACAGAAAAATTTCCTAATTTGGAGAAAGAAAGGGGAGTCCAGATACAGTAAGCACATAGAAATTCTAATAGACAGGACCAGAAAAAGATTACCACGGGGGGCCGTCATTGTAGCATACTGGGTAAAACCACTGCCTGTAGTGCCAGCATTCCCATGTGGGTGCCGGTTCAGGACCCGGCTGCTCCATTTCTGATCCAGCTCTCTGGTATGGCCTGGGAAAGCAATAGAAGATGGCCCAAGAGTTTGGACCCTTGCACTTATGTGGGAGACATAAAGAAGAAGCTCCTGGCTCCTGACTTAAGATTAGACCAATTCCAGCCATTGCAGGGACTTGGGGAGTGAACCAACAGATGGAAGATCTCTCTCTCTGCCTCTCTGTAACTCTGCCTTTCAAATAAAAAAATAATTTAAAAAATCTTCACCACAACACATTGTAGTCAAACTCCACAGTAAAACACAAATGTTTCTAAAATGTGCAAGAGAAAAATTCCAGGTTACTTTCAAAGGATCTCCAATTAGTTGCACAACTGACTTTTCATCAGAAACCCTACAGGCTAGAAGAGAATCACAAGATATATTCTAAGTCTTAAGAGAACAAAATTGTCAACCCATAATATTGTATTCAGCAAAGCTCTCATTTATGAATGAAGGTGAAATAAAGACCTTCCATGACAAACACAAATTGAAAGAATTTGTCACACCTGTCCAGCCTTACAAAAGTTGCTTACGGATGTGCTACACACAGAAATGTCGTCATCACTACAGAAGAAAGAGAAGGTAGAAAATTTTCCAGTCAAAATACAAAGGGATCTGGCTGAAGAGCCCATGAGAGTATTTTAGGCATGGAAAGCCAAGACACCCTGAAAAAAAAAAAAAAAAAAAAAAGACCTAAATGGAAGATCTCAGCGAGTGAGATCCCAGTGGAAAGAACAGGGCCGTCAAAGGAGGAGGTACCTTTCTCTGAAGGGAGGAGAGAACTTCCACTTTGACTATGACCCTGTTGGAATAAGATCGAAGTCGGCAAACTCAAAAGGCTTCCATAGCCTTGGCAACTCATGACTAGAGCCTAGGGAGATTACTGAGGCCATAAACAAGAGTGTGAAATTGTTAAGTCAACAACAGGAGTCACTGTGTACTTACTCCTCATGTGGGATCTGTCCTTAATGTGTTGTCCAATGTGAAGTAATGCTATAACTAGTACTGAAACAGTATTTTACACTTTGTGTTTTTGTGTGGGTGCAAACTGATGAAATCTTGACTTAATATATACTGAATTGATCTTCTGTATATAAAGATAATTGAAAATGAATCTTGATGTGAATGGAATGGGAGAGGGAGCAGGAGATGGGAGGGGTGAGAGTGGGAGGGAAATTATGGGGGGGGGAGCCATTGTAATCCATTAACTGTACTTTGAAATTTATATTTACTAAATAAAAATAAAAAAGACAAGGACAGTATGTAATGATTAAGGGATCAATTCAAAAGGAAAATATGACTATTATAAATGCATATGCACCTAATTACAGTGCACCAGGCTATATAAAAGAAATGTCAATGGATCTAAAGTGAGACATAGACTCCAATACAATAGTAATGGGACTGCAATACTCCACTTTCAGCAATGGATAGATCAACCAGACAGAAAATCAGCGAGGAAACAACAGAGTTAATTGACAATACAGACCAAGTGGACCTAATGGCTATCCCTAGAACTTTCATCCTATAGTGTTAGAACACAGATTCTTCTCACCAGAGCATGGAACTTTATCTAGCATAGACCCCATATCAGGCTGTAAACCAAGTCACAGTAAATTAAAAAAAAAAAAAGAAATCAAAATCATGCTATGCATCTTCTCAGACCACATGAAATGAAGCTGTAAATGAACAGCTCAAGATTTTCTAGAATATATATAAACAAATGCATACTGACAACATTCTCCTGAATGAACAGTGGGTCATTGAAGAAATCAAAAGAGAAATTTAAAAAATTTCTGGAAACAGATGAAGATGATCTAAGCATGAGATACAGCAGAAGCAGTGTTAAGAGGAAAGTTTACAGCAACTGGTGCCTACATCAAGAAATTGGAAAGACAACAAATAAATGATCTATAAATGTATCTCAAGGACCTAAAAATAAAAACAGCAAGCCAAAAACAAAACTAGCAGGAGAAAAGAAATAATAAAATTAGAGGACAAATAAACAAAATTGAAATAAAAGAAAAATAAAAAGTATCAGTGAAATGAAGAACTTTTCTTTTTGAAAAAATAAACAAAATTAACACATCATTAGCCCAACTAACCAAACAAAGGAGGGAGAACACCCAAATCAATAAAATTAGAAATGAGAAAGAAAATGTAACAGACATCACAGAAATAAAGAGAATCATCAGAAAATACTACAAAGAGCTGCATGCCAACAAATGTGAATTAATGCTATGACTAGTTTCTGTGTGGGTGTAAACTGTTGAAATCTTTACTTAATTTATACTAAATTGATCTCCTGTATATAAAGATAATTGAAAATGAATCTTGATGTGAATGGAATGGGAGAGGGAGCAGGAGATGGGAGGGTACGGGTGGGAGGGAAGTTATGGGGGGAAAAAGCCACTGTAATCCATAAGCTGTACTTTGGAAATTTATATTTGTTAAATAAAAGTTAAAAATAAAAACTTAACAACAACAACAAAAATCTGGTTGAGAAATGAGCAAAGGACTCCAATTTTCAAAAGAAGATATACAAAATGGCCTAGAAATATTTTTAAAAAGGTGTCAACATCAGTAACCACAGGAATTGCAAATCAAAACCGCAATGAGATATCACCTCACCCTTGTCAGAATGGCTTAAATCACAAATCATTAAAATTATTGTAGTATACCATTAGTTTGTTAATGTTATAAAAGGTAATCCAGAGAAGTGAAATTGACACTTTGAGATGTAATGATTTTTAACAGTCTTTTTCTCAACAGTTGGGGAATGGTGTTTTCCTTCATACTATTTTTTTAATTCTTTACTTAGTGTGGGTTTAATTTTATTGATATAATGTTAACTGAAAATAGATCTTTGTAAAATATAAGAATGGGAATAGGAGAGACACAAGTGGGGGAGCATGTGACAGGAGAGTGGGTAGGGTGAAAAGTATCACTATGTTCCTGAATCTGTAAATATGAAATACATGAAATTTGTATACCTTATATACAATTTGTAAAAAAGATAAGTTTATCTGATACTGGAAATTTTTGTAATCGATGCATATTTTTCATAATAGACATATGTTATGAACTCCTTGAAGATTACACATATGTTTATACTTTGGATTATAGTCTTTCCCAAAAAATGTTAATTTTAATGTTTTTTTTTAGCCAAAAATCATCTGTTAACTAATAACTTTCCAGTGACTGGTGTTGTTGCATGGCAGGTAAAGCCACCACCTATGACACTGCTATCCTATATGGGTGCCAGTTCACATACTGGCTGCTCTACTTCTGATCCAGCTTCTGATAGTGGTCTCAGAAAAGCTGCAGAAGATGGTCCAAGTGATTGGTTTCCTGCCATCCACATGGGAGACCTAGATGGAGCTGCAGGCTCCTGGCCTGGGCCTAGCCTGGGCCTGGCCTAGCCCTGGCCATTACAGCTACCTGGGGAATGAACCAGCAGAGGGAAGATCAATCTCTCCGTCTCTCATTCACTTAAAAGTGTCATTTTTAAAAATATTTATCTATTTATTTGAAAGATAGTGTTAAAGAGAGAGAGGGACAGACAGAGAGCAAGATCTTCCATCCTCTGATTCACCTCCCAAATGGCCACAATGGCCAGGGCAAGGACAGGTGGAAGAGCAGGTCTTCCACTGGAATACAGATGACCAAGTAGCTGAGTTATCCTCTACTGCTTTCCCAGGTGCTTAGCAGGGAGTGGTTTGGATGTGGAGCAGCCAAAATATGAAATTGTGCCCATTTTGGATGCTGACATTGAAGATGGTGTCTTAACCTGCTGTGCCACAAGGCCAGCCCCTAATTTTCTGGTTTTTGAAGTATCCTACTCGACATTTCTTATGAAACTTGTAATCATGACTGGAAAGGGTTAATAGAAATTTCAGAAAATATTGTTTTATCCAAAGAAAGAATCAATGTATTGTAAGATTATAGCTTTAAGGAAGTATAAATATAAGTAATACTGTGTAACTTTTTCAAGTTAAACATGTTTCTTTGTGTCCCTGGTAAGATCTCTCAGATCAAAATATATCATAATTAATTATTTTATTTATGCATTTCATTTGTTTTTATTAAGTGAATAAAGTCCTCAGTTTCCTAATTATGTGAAAACAGTCCTCACACATGGTGAATTTGGAATGGCACTTCTATTCAAATGTAGCATTTTTCCTCATAAAGATATGAGCAATGATGATTATGTTACTCAGTGATGGTATGTGACTCTTTTGTGACATTAAAGAGTTTAACATTTCCAATTTTCTTGCTACATGAAAACATTTATATTTTTACTGCCAGTCGTTTAAAATTGTGCATTTGAAACATCTCTCTTCTAGGACTGATGCCTGCATGTCATTATCATCTTGTGTCCTTGTCCCTAATAAATTGTTCCCTTTGGGAGCCACATGGCACTCAAAACTGCCCTAAGTCCTTCCAGAAGGCAAATAATTAACCACAGAAATAATTCAGTTCTAAAGGGAATTCAGATTAGCCGCATTTCTCACGCTTCTTTCCTTTACGAGAATGAATTTCATGTAAGTTAAGTCAAACTACTTCCACTTGGACTTAATCCTATGCCTTCATTTATTTGAGTATTATAGAGCTCTAGACACCTAGGATGGTCTTACCCTGAAATAAAACATTTCTACTCATGATTCTTGCACTCAGAATTATGTCAAATTAAGCTACTGATATTGAACTTTTAAAGACAGAGACCACATAAGACTAATTCATGCACCCATTATGAATAAAATGATATTTATAAAGAAGTAAAATTATACATATATATTTGAACTAGAGGCATATGTAAATTTCCAATATGAATGGATATTTGTTAGTCTTCCTTGGGATCTAAATTTGAATCTACATCTGCTTATGTTGCCCTCTTCCAAGGTTCTGTATTTCTCTTATCAACTCTACTGCCTAAATTGGTGTTATTTCTTATAGATCCCCTGCCTTTGTAGGATGTATTGTCTCCGTTTTATAGTCTCTCTCTGGAAGTGACTGATTAGGTATGTTTCACTATTATTACCAGATTCTTAGCATTCAGTCACGTCTTTAAGAACCTATTGATTCCATACGTTTTTGTTTTCCTTCTTCCCTTTGAACTGCTTTTCATTTTTCTTAATTTCAAATGAAAGCTCCCTGTCCTCTGCTGTGTGTGCACCACACACTTGGCTACAGGAGTGCTGCTGGTGTTCTTACACTCCCCTTTGCTGTTTTGGATCATATATCTTGAAGGTGACTGCATTTTTGTTGAGTTGCTAGCTTCTTTGTTGTGGATAAACTCCATTTAGGATGCATTCTGACGCCTGGTGTCTTTGTGAAGCCTTCTCTCTCTTCCTTCATGTTGTAAGGAGAAATTGTTTATTTAGCTCACAAGAAAATCTATTTTTTGAAAAGGAAATAGTGAACTTCTATGTAGTTCCGCAAGGAAGACAGTTCTCATCAAGAAGCTAAGAAGACCCTTTATTTATATGCTCTCTGTTTCTTTAAATCAAAGTAGCCATATATCAATGCTGTTGGCTGGCAGGCAACAGGAGAAACTCACTCTCAGCACTTTCACCCTTAACACATTACTGCTTACTAACTACAAGTTGAGTCATGATAATGTAAGCCATCAGAATAGGAACGAAATAAATTAAACTTTATAAATATGAGGCGACGAACCCAAAATTTAATAATTTCTTCTATAGTCTCAATAGCTCTCTTTTGGTTTGGTCTCCATGAGTCTTTTCCTCTTAGGTGAGCATGAGATAATGCTGGGTATCTCAATTACCACTAGAGGATGTTTCACCAATTAAAAAGCAAATTTCAGGTACAGATCAGAAGGAATGAAAATCTAAAGTCTATCAGAACAGAGTATTGCTTTCATGGATCTGCCTTATTGTATACCTCTAGTACTCTTTTCTTAAGTGTGAAAGTCATTAATGCCACCCGCAGTAACTACAGGGCTCTGTCTTCTGGATATGTGAAGAGCAGAGTGGCTTAATCTCCAGAAATTTTGAAGTTAGTGATGACTCCAAGACCTACTTTGGCCATGCATAATTTCTGAATATAACCAAGAAGAGCTAATGGAATGATTTGCCACATATTTTTTTCTCTCTGTTATTGCAACTGGGAGCAGAGCTACTTAAAATAGCAATATTTTCCATAGTTCCAGGCCTCTGAGTAATGATAATGACTTGGAACAGAGGCATCAATTGGCTTTTAATAGTTGAAAATCAAGATAAACACTAAAAAGAGGTTAAAATAATCCATGCAAACACCATAGATAGTCACTGTCAATAACAGGAAGTATAACCTTTGTATTCTATCAGTTTATATCTCTTTCTCTGGGTATCTCTCTGTAGATTTCTTTATGTATCTCTCTCCCTTTCTTTCTTTCTTGCTTTATTGATTTCTTGCTTTCTTGCTTTCTTTCTCTCTCCCTCTTTCTCCATATAGATAGATAGATAGATAGATAGATATAGAGTAGACATAAATACACACTCACATATATATACATTCACACATATATACATACATACATCACATGTATATCATATATATATATGACATCAACCACTTTCATTTCATAAGAACATTTTTCATTATAAGTAAAAATTTTTCTGCAATACAATGTTCATATAGTACAATGTTGCATCATGTGGATATATTCTCTTGTGTTTTAATAATTACTTATTCCTGTTGTCTGTTTTACCCTTTTTGGAGTCTTTTTCCAAATATTTGTGATAAATTGTTTCTGATAAGGAAGATACTAAATGCAGAATATTTGAACAAATTATACTGAGAATGCTTCTACACATGGAATTGCTGACACATGCATATGCAGAATTGTGTTCTCTTATATGAGAACATAAACTTGGTTTCAAAGAGCTATTTACTACTGCACTAATTACTTCAGGTTCTAAGTTTTGCTGCTTTCTTAGTAGAAACAAGCATTGCTTTCTCTTATTTGCCAGCTGTACTAATAAAATAATTTTAGATTATTAAATTTATTTGCATTTATTTAATATTCGTAACAATTCCAGTATTCATATTTTTACATTTTTTGTTTCTCATTTGTACACTTTGTCTAGTAGATGCAATAAAAGTATGGAAATGTGTGTTCTGTTTGGGCAGGTATAATAATATGAATCAGTGTGTTCCTGGTGTGAACCAGTATGAGGGAAACTTTCTTCTTTTGAGAAAGAAGATATTGAACTCTGGAAGGGAACATACTGGAACATATAAATCTGTATGCTGATATAATACAGACAATGAATTTCTCCCTTTAAGCTATAAATTAAGATACACTATAAAGTGTGTTATTACTAAGATATCTTTTAACTGTATCTAAGAGAGTTTCTGAAGACAAAAGTGGTTTACATTTTTATGAAGGCTGGTGAAGTAGGGTCATATTTTTATTTGATCAAAACAAGAATTGAATTTATCAAAACAAACTAAATTTATTTGAACTCTTCATGATAAATTTGATTTGTTTTAATTTTGTAATTGAATTTTAGTAATACTGACTATATTCTCTCTGGAGAATACAATAGCAACTATAAAAGTCAAGGAGTGTCATTTAAAAAACTGGAATGTATCTCATTTTCACTGTGCCAGTTAGGCATAGGATGAAATCAGTTATCAGAATAACCAATCTATGACAATGGATTTTAGAATTCTAGGTGATAATTACCTGATTCCTTTTTTATTTATGCATATAACTTGATGTGGAAAATATGAATTTGAGAGTAATAAAATGAAAATTGAGGTATATGTGGGAAACTGAGCATGTATTTGCATAGCTGCTTTGACAAAGACAAATGAAACAAAGACACAGGTAATTAAAAACTTGATTTGAATCATGACTAGAAGGAAAAGTATAGGAGATGCTTATGTAATATAAAATATAGCCAGACTTCAGGTTGCATCTTGATTAACAAATCAAAACCTAGAAACCAAAACGAATTTGGAAAACTATTTACTGACTTGACTTAACAGAAGATAAAAACACAAATAGTTGTAGTCGTTTCTTCAACAACAGGGAACCATTCTCAGAGATGCAATATTAGGCAGTTTTGTTGTTGTGTGAACACAACTTAGATGGTAAGCATTAGACAGCATAATCATATAGGACTACAGTTGTACATGTAGTCCCTCATTACCTAACGCTTTTTTGTGTGGCACATGACTGTGCATTGATTTATACAAATCTCTTTTCTAATCACTCTTTTACACAGCACAACTACGCTACCACTTCTGCATTACCTCATTTTTTAGAAATCATTAGCACAGCCCCTATTTAGCACATCTCTGCTTTTTTTCTCCTTTCCTTTTCTTTGATTCTGTGCTACGATGCTCAGCAAAAGATGATGTGCTGTATGAGATCTGTATCAAAGGTGGGCAGAGGAAGAAAGCCATACTGCCAGTCGGAATCCTCTTTTATAGTTGAATCACAGAGGCCATTAGTACCATATGTTCCAAATAGAAAATAATCATTTAATTGGGAGACAAAGTGAAATTTCTATTTTTTACCCAAGAAGATGGGATATCTCAACATTGTCATTTAGAAAAGAGGAGTAAGTGTTTTTTATTCTACCTTGAGAGTCCAAAGTGCTCTCCGAACTGAGGTCAATGAGGCAGAATGAGAACATGAGAGTTTATAACTTCTCTAGAGAGAGAACAAACTGCAAAGCAAACCAGAAACAAGAATTTTAAGATGCTTATTTTCATCTTTGGCTTTTATTACCCTATTAACATTTAGATTTTAAACCTTCTGTGCAAGAATGATATACGAAAGTTAAAATAGTTACACAGAAAAAAATAATGAATGATTAGGCAAAATATAATTGTGGCCATAGTAGTTCAAATAGAGAATGCGATGTTGAAATAATAAACAACATGCAACTTTCATTAAATTAGCAGGACATGGTTTCTATTTTTAAGATTTTTTTTTAATTTATGTGAAAGTCAGAGTTACACAGAGAGAGGAGAGGCAGAGAGAGAGAGAGAGAGAGAGAGAGAGAGAGGTCTTCCATCTGATGGTTCACTCCCCAATTGGCCACAACTGCCAGAGCTGCACCGATCCAAAGGCAGAAGCCAGGAGCTTCTTCTGGGTCTTCCGTGTAGGTACAGGGGCCCAGTGATTTGGACCATCTTCTACTGCTTTTTCAGGCCATAGCAGAGAGCAGGATGGGAAGTGGAGCAGCAAGGTATCGAACCGGGGCCCATATGGGATGCCGTGCTTCAGGCCAGGGCGTTAACCTGCTGCTGCCACAACACCAGCCCCAACATGGTTTCTTCTTTATATAGAGTCTACTATAATCTGGGCAACTCCTGAGTGTCAGACTGTCATGTGTTGATTAAGAGATGTGGGTACTTCTATCATGGCTGCATGCAAATGAATACAATATGGACCCAAATGATAATATCTTTTTAGCATAATTTTGCCATATATGTTTATCTGAAGGTTGCTGGCATTGTGGCATAACAGGTTAAGCACTGCCTGCAGCATTGGCATCCCATATGGGCACTGGATGCTGGCTGCTCCATTTCTGATCCAACTCTCTGCTAATGCACCTGAGAAAGTGGTCAAGAATGACCCAAGTGCTTGGACCCTTGCACTCACGTAGGACACCTGGAAGAAGCTCCTGGCTCCTGGCTTTGGCCTGGCCTAGCCCTGGCTGTTGTGGCCATTTGAGGAGTGAAGCAGAGGATGGAAGTGCTCACTCTCTCTCTCTCTCTCTCTCTCTTTCTCTCTACCTCTTTGCCTGTAACTCTGCCTTTCAAACAAACAAAATAAATCTAAAACAAAACAAAACAAAAACCAAAAAGAAATGTAATTGTTTTGGTTATTTGATTTTCCAGAGCTCATTTCCCACTATTTAATGCATTTAATCATAGACAAGTGTAAAACATATACCCATAATTAGAAAATACTTATATGTACAAATACACAAGTGCAAATATGCAAATTTATAGAGAGAACACTTTTATTTTCCTCTCTCAAATTTATTAAATCTGAGTGTTGTGCATACCTTATTTTGTTGTATTATGGAAATTGCCTTTTTGAAATATAGTAACCTACAAATATTGCAATTTTTGCAATCCATGACCTACTCAATTCATTGATTTCTTCAGTTAATATTTATAAATGTCTTCATTGTGCCAGATACTAGTCCAATACCAAAGATTTACCCTAGAGGAAAAATTAAGAGCTCTTACAGAATTTACATTGTAATGGGAGAAACACATTAAATAGATAAGAAAAATCAGTAAGATATATAGGATGCTAAAAGTGCTAATGAGAGAAGTAAAAGAGGTAGAACAGACAAAAATTCAGGGGTAGTAAAGGAAGGGAATTCAATGTAAGTAGGCTGATGCAGGAAGGTTTTTCCATTGAATTGATTTCTGAGTAAAGATTTAAGACTATGAGGAAGTCAGCAATGTAGATACCTCTAGGGAGACCATTCCAGGCAGAGACAGACAAGAAAAAAATCATGAAGTAGAACACAGGTGAATGTTGCAGGAATAGGAATAAAGCCAGTAAGTCCAGTGAAGACAGATCCTGAAAGTCACAGAATTGGAGGTCCGATAGGTCTCTGGGATCCTAAAGCAATAATAATGCATGTGGCTCTTTGAGATGGAAAGTCATGGGGCTATTTAAAGCGGAAAAAATAACATTATTCTAAGTCTCTCTGACTGCTGTGTGGAAATACATGTTAACGAAGGCCAAGATCAGAAGCAGGGAGACCATTCAGGAGCAATGATGCAGTGGTAACAGAAATGGTCATGTTATAAAACAATTTTAGGGGCACAGTGGCTTCACATCTGTGAAGCCAACATTCCATATTGGAGCACCAGCATTTTGTATCTAGTTCAGCTCTTGCTATTGTGTCCCTGGGAAAAGAGTGAGAGAGAGCCAAGTCTGGGCCCCTCATCCTCATGTGAGACCTGGATGGAGTTCCAGGTTCTTGACTTAAGAACCATTTGGGGAGTGTACCAGCAAATATCAGATCTCTCTCTCCTCTTGGTCTCTCTCCTTGCATCACTCTGTTTTAATTAATTAAATAAGTCTTTAAAAAAATTCAAAGGAAAAATCAAAAGGATCTCCTTCACAGATCTAATTTTGGCATGGGATAAAAGATTTGTTTGCTTGTAAGAATGGGATGATTGACTTAGAAGAAGACTGTGAATGGATTTGAGCCACAAATCAAGAATTATTCTGTATCCTGCTCAGAGGCCTTATAAAATAACCAAGGAAAAAAGTTTAGAAAAAATTATGCACACAAATCTGCAGTTTCAACAGGAAAGAGTTGCCCTGAATCCAAAATAATAGCATGATTTAATGCTTTCATGGCATTTACCGTATACTGTGAATTGGCTTGTCAATGGTGTGTATGGATTCTTTTTCTTAAAAGATTTATTTATTTATTTGAAAGGCAGAGCAACAGAGGGCAGAAGCAAAGAGAGAGAGAGAGAGAGAGAGAGAGAGAGAGGTCTTCCATCCATTTGTTCACTCCCCAAATGGCCACAATGGCCGGAACTGTGCCCGTCTGAAGCTAGGGGCCAGGAGCCTCCTCTGAGTGTACAGGCCCAAGGACTTGGGCCATCTTCTACTGCTTTCCTAGGTCATAGCAGAAAGCTGGATCAGAAGTGGATTAGCCGGGTATTGAATCGGCGCCCACGTGGCATGTTGGTGTTGCAGGTGGCGGCTTTACCCTATGCCACAACACTGGCCCCTTGTATGGATTCTTTAACTTACATAAAATATCTGTGAGATCAATACCATTATTTTCAACATTTTGCAATGAGAAAATCATCACACAAATAAGTTAAGAATTTGTTACAAGACCAAAGAACTAGTTAGCACAAAGAGTGAATGTCGATGTGTGTACTCTTCCTGGTCACTGTCTCTCTTAGTAGAGAATCACAACATAGTTAATATTTGAAGCGAACAAACTAGGTAAGTTCATGAAATGATCCAAGGGAACATGGAACAGGTCCAAAGCCTGAGCCTGGAAATTCTGTAGAATTAAAACTGAAGGAAGTTGGCGGGTGGGAGGGAGAATCAGTCCCAGGAGTAAATAAAGCATCTTGTAAGAAAGAAAACAAGTCAGCTGCCTTGGAAGCAGAGACAGTATTTTAAGAAGGGTGTGATCAATTATGTCAAAAGATGCTGATAGGCCGAAAAAGAAAGGCTCTGAATTGATTTTTGTATGTAGGAGCATGGAGGCTATCGGGAACCTTGACAAGTTCAGATCTAGTGAGGGAGAAAGCTGGAACTCCAGATGGAGAGGTATTAAAGGCAGGGAAGAGAGATTTTTGGAAGAATTATTTATCAGAAAAATATGGAGATAGGTAAAAGGAATAGTTGAATCAAACAAGGACTTTTGTTTGTTTGGTTTTCTGATTTTGAGGTTTCAATAATAGTCCATTTTTCCTACACTCTCCTAAGGTAGATTATGTAAGCACAGGATATAAGGAGGTATTCAAAGTAGAGGAAATTATCACCTGATGTTTTTCCTGTAATGTCAGTGAACAAGAAAGTCTCATCCTCCAAGTGTAAATCAAAGGTTTTAAGATGACAGAAGACGAATGAGCAGGGGAGAGCCTATATGAGTGATATCTACTGTAAAAATTGGTCAGCATTTAGAGTCAACCTCACTCACAATAGGGACTATACAAATTGTTACTAGAGATGCCACCTATCACCTAGCAGGCCAAAACTCGCCAAAACAGGCCAAAAACTTGACAACACACTTTTGGGAAAGATCTTTCTTACATTGCCTATAATAATAATAATAATAATAAAGATGCATCCCTGATATAAGAGAAATTCAGTGTCTAGAAAAATGGCATATTCATTTAGTTTTTGATCCAGCAATCCCACGTCTACAAAACATTGTCAACAGTGTGAAAAGGCTCAGGTTTAAGGTTATTTATTGTGATTATAACTTGCAATTACTAGAGTTTGGAAACAATCCAAACATTTATGCATACAAAAGTAGTTGAATAACCCCTGGTTCATTCACATACAGAATATTCTGTAAACATTTCACAGTCTCACAAAGAAGAACATCTACACACTGAGTGGGAATAACCCATAAAATGGAATATAAAATTAAGAGGGCAAAGTGCAGAAAAACAAATATTGCATGTTTCCTTTGCTGTAAGAAAGAGGAAGAGAAATGTGTATATGATTATTCATGCATATGTATATGTATATGTATGTTCACTCATATATGTGTATATTTGTTCACATATTTATATTATATATATATATATATACTTGTTAAGAGAAATGCTGGAAGGGTAAATAAAAATTTATACCAATTCTTACTAAAGTTAGGGAAGAAAAGCATAGTGTAGCAGAGCTAGAATTGAAAATCGTCATAATAATTCTCTGTATGTAGCATTGACTTTGACAACTTATGCATGTTTTATACATTAAAAATTATCAAAACAAACAGTCAGACGCACAATGAGAAAGAGAGTGGTAGCACAATCTGCTACCAAAGTTTGGAATTTTTTTTTTAAAGAATTTTGACATGTGGGTAAAAATATCTCAATGGAGTTTTCACTTACATTTCTGTTATTATGGCAATACTGAGCATCCTTTCATATGCATAAGAGTCCTTTTAATGTTTTTTTTTTAAATATGATGTGATCCTTTGTACTTTCATCCATTTCTCTATCATGTGGCAATCTTCTTGAATTTTAGGACTTCTTTTCCTATTAGACTTCTATCTGTGATACAAAGTTTCAAGAATGTTTCCTACCAGATTAATTTGCCATTTTTCTGCTTTTTGGCTATGCAAAATGATTCTACAGTGCACCTGCATCAAATATTTCTTTGTAAAAGATGTTTTTAAGGGGTAGGCATTGCTGCACAGCAGGTCAAGCCACCCTTGGGATACCAACATCTCATATGACCGCCCATTGGAGTCCAGGCTACTTCATTTCTAATCCAGTCCCTTGCTGATGTGCCTGGAAAAATATGTCCCAAGTATTTGGGTCCCTGACACCCACATGGAGGACCCAGGTGGAATTCCAGCCTCCTGGGTTCAACCTGGCCCAACTCCAGCCATTGTGGCTGTTTGGGGAGGAATCCAGTGGAAGGAAAAGTGCTGTCTCTCTCTCTCTCTTTCATTGCAATTTTCCTTTCATTCTTTTTACATTTGACATATAATCCTTTGGAAATTTTCCTTGATGTAGACAGAGATGACTTTTGACTGTTGTTATACAGCACTCAAATGAGCTAAATCAGATATCTGAGGATCAGTATTAATGGAAGCTCTTTCACAGCCTCTATGAAATAAACAGTTGCTAGCAATCATGCAGAGTTCCTTCTTGCTACAGTGTAGATTTAAGAGAAAAGAAAACAGAGGAACAGTCATCTAGTATTAACAGTTGGATGCTGTTTAACAAGCCCACACCCCACACCAGAGTGCCTGTGTTCAATTAGGTACAGCCGATTGTTGGCATTTGGGTAGTGAACCAGCACATGGGAGATCTCTCTCTCTCTCTCTCTGTAGCTCTCTCTCTCTCTCTCTCTCTCTTGAATAAAATAAAGATAAAGGAAAGGAAAAGAATGAAAGGAAAATGAAATAGTTTGCCATAAGAGCAACATGAAAAGACAAACAAGTCCCTCTAATTCTCATTTGAATTTTTTTAGATAGTGTTTACTATATATAGGTAGCCATAGAATCCAGATATTTTTCTAGAACGTTGAAGAATCACCTTGCCACTTTATTCTTTATAGATATCCACACAAGTGAAGTGGATAGTTAAGTTTACAAGTTTCTCTTATATTTATTAAAATTTTGATAATGTATCTATTATAATTGATAAAAATTGAGTCTCCTTCTGAGACTAAGTGTTCTAAAATACTATGGATATATTAGAGTAAAATATTCCTGGTAGCACTGAGAAAAAAAGGTGTACCTTATATGAGACTTCCCCAGGGACCAGCACTGTGGTAAAGTAGGTTAAGCCTCTGCCTGTAGTGCCAGCATCCCATATGGTCACCGGTTCGAGTCTCATTGCTCCACATTCAATCCAGCTCCCTGTCAATGGGCTAGGAAAGCAGTGGAGGATGGTCCAAGTGCTTGGGCCCCTGCACCCATGTGGGAGACCCAGAAGAAGCTCCTAGTTACTGACTTAGGATTGATCCAGCTCCAACCCTTGCTGCCATCTTTGAGTTGAACCAGTGGCTAGAAGACCTCTCTTCTCTCTGAGTCTCTCCTTCTGTCTGTCTGTAACTCTGCCTATTATATAAATAAATAAATAAATAAATAAATAAATAAATAAATCTTCCCCAAATGAAAAATGGGGAATAAAATTATTGTATGAGCTCTCTGTCAAGCTTTTTAATTTGTTCTTCTCTCCCCAAAAATATTTCTAACCTTGCTCATAATGCCAGTTGTTAGCAGATACATTGAAACACCATCATATCACCCACTGCTGTCTTTTTCACAAATGTCAGTAAAATATACATAAATAATTTAGATACAGACTTTATTTTTAAATTGCTGAGAGATAAAATTGCTGAGACTAATGATACTTTACATCTATCCAGCTAATTTTTTTTTTAAGATTTTATTTATTGTATTTGAGAGATAGAGTTACAGACAGTGAAAGGGAGAGACAGAGAGGAAGGTCTTCCGTTGGTTCACTCCCCAAGCGGCTGCAACAGCTGGAGCTGTGCCAATCCGAAGCCAGGAGCCAGGCACTTCTTCCCGGTCTCCCACGTGGGTGCAGGGGCCCAAGGATTTGGGCCATCTTCTACTGATTTCCCAGGCCATAACAGAGAGCATCTAGACAATTTTTAATCCTATAAGCATCTCTTAAAAAATGAGGAATATGTTATCATTTTAGTTTAGTGTTTACACGAGTATACCTGAATAAAAGGGGCAAGTCTAAGGCTTCTGCATAGGTTTGATGAGAAGACTCAGAAAGCAATAATCGTAGAATCGACGTGGCTCTCTCAATGTTTTCAGTCTTTAAAATGTAATCAATTTGTAGAAATTAAGTTAGTTCCATTTAATTCTGTAGAATAAAATTAATATATAAACAAAATGAAATCATCATAAAAGGTAAAATCAGCTATGTTAATATCATATTTGTTTCATCTTCTCTGTACAAAAAAACCCTAATAATCCCATAAAATGAAAAGCTAGTTTATGTGTGCATATGTCAATATTTTTAAGATCAACAAACACAGCAAAACATCTGCAGAGTACATTTTTGTGTTTGGAAATTAGCAATATTTTAAAGATATGTATATCTACAAAAAAGAGCATGTATTAACCAATGTTGAATAATTTAACCATCAAAAATAATACTGAATATTGCAGATTGAAACACCTTGACTAGATAAAAAGCCACAGCATTACTCAAAGCAATGAGGAAGTAAAATACAAAAATAAACTGACAAGTATCAAATTAAAACACCATAATTGCCATGATTTTTCTTGGATCTCCAAATAGCTATAATTCATAAAGGAACATTAGGTTAAGAAAGAATAATTAAGTTAAGAAAAATTACTGAAAAAAGATTGAAATAATATATTAAAATTTAACAATCAGAATGCTACCTCTTATAGCCCTAACATTACTAGAAGTGATGCACTTTGTTGCTAGATATATGATGCAATACAGAGCACCAGGGACAACCTGTAAAGGAATTTTTCAAACACCTTTAAACATGAAATCAAATATTTAAAGATAATTTTAATTCATATAAAGTCAATTGACACCTTAATAAAGTGCAGAAAGCATTGCAGGATGTGAAATACTTTGCAGGACAGCTGATCTGGTTTTTGCAACAAATTAATAGTGTCAGAAAAATATTCAGATATGAAACTTGTCAAGATCCTGATTTAAGCAAATGGGCTTATTGCAAACAGACATTAAAAGAGTATCTATTATAACCGATATTGGCTACTTATTGCACAGTATTGTTCTTGTGTGGGATTCTGGTTGCCAGAGAGATAAGAGCAGTTTTATATTGTAAGAATTGAGTTTGTCTGTTTTAACCTATCTGGAAGATACATGAAAGACTGACACAATGCAGTTGTCTTTTTTTTTAAACTTGGAATTAGGAAATTTGCACTGGGTAGAAAACCTTCAGCCAGCATTCTTAAAATTCACAGGTAAGGCAATGAAAAGCTGCAGTCACCTGAAGCTAAATTACAACTGGAGCACACAATAGAACATCAAAAGCCTTGGAGGAAAAATCTGGAGAGAGAGTTTCTTTGGAAAATTAGGGCATTCAACAATGTTTGTTTATTCTGGGGAATATTGAAAGTCACATACATGCCCAGGGCATGATGCATGAACATAAAAATGTTGAGAAAACCCTGCAACTCTGACTGATCTCTAGTGAAAGCAGAGAGTGAAGGTGATGGCAACACTCTATATTGCCTTGCTAAGCATGGATAGCATTCCCCAACATGGACACTGTAAGGAAAGACTGGCAGGAGTTTTTGTTTGTGCTTTTATTTTGCAAGTTTTAGCTGTCTTACCTTTTTCTTTTCTCTCTTTCTCATTTTATATTCCATTCCTAGTGCTCAAATAAGTCTCTGCTAAAATCACTAGTTAGGCATAAATTAAAAAAACAGATATTTCAGAGAACATATATGGATGAAATGCAAAATACCAAAATAAAAAAAAAACTTTATAAAAGACACCAAACAAGTATGTGTATACAAATTACAGAAATAAACAACAAAAAACCCAGACAAGAAAGGGCAAGAATTTGATTTTAGGAGATACTACATTCAAATTGTGACCTGAAAAAAATCAGAAACAAAAATAAGCAAAAACCGGGCCGGTGCCACAGCTCAATAGGCTAATCCTCTGCCTGCGGTGCTGGCACACTGGGTTCTAGTCCCGGTCAGGGTGCCGGATTCTGTCCTGGTTGCACCTCTTCCAGGCCAGCTCTCTGCTGTGGCCCGGGAGTGCAGTGGAAGATGGCCCAAGTCCTTGGGCCCTGCAACCGCATGGGAGACCAGAAGGAAGCACCTGGCTCCTGGCTTCAGATCAGCGCAGTATGCTGGCCAGAGTGCGCCGGCCGCAGTAGCCATTGGAGGGTGAATCAACGGCAAAGGAAGACCTTTCTGTCTGTCTCTCTCTCTCATTGTACACTCTGCCTGTCAAAAAAAAAAAAAAAATAAGCAAAAACCAAGTCACAGTAAGAAAAAAAAAAGTTACCAATTATATGGTAATACCTAGATGGTGTGAGCAAACAGGCAAATCCAGAATACAGAGACATTATGTAATTCTCCCCCAAATCATACTGTCTGTAAATGCTATATGAAAAAAGAACTTTGCAGTTATAGATTAAACTTGAATAAAGAGATGTTACAGCTTAATGCACTGTGTGATCCTTGATGTGTTGAACTTAAGTGGCCACAAATTGTTTGCCCCTGTTTTCTTAAGAGGTGCAGTCTATGCCTTTTCCCTTGAACTTAGTTTTGACTTCAATAGGTTGAAGCAGAAGTGAAACATGTCAGTTCAGAGCCAAGGGTTAAAGAACAGGCTGGCACCACCAGGTAAAGCTACTGCCTACAATGCCAGCATCCCAAATAGGCACAGATTTGTGTCCCAGCTGTTCCTCATCTGATCCAGCTCCCTGCTAATATGCCTGGGAAAGCAGTGGAAGATGGCCCAAATACTTGTGCCTGTGTACCCATATGGGAGACTCAGATGAAGGTCCTGGTTCCTGGGTCCTGGCTTTGGCATGGCCCAGCCCTTGGCTGTTGCAGCCATTTGGGGAATGAACCAGCAGATGGGAAATTCTCCCTCTCTCTCTCTGCCTCTACTTCTCCCTCTTTGTAAATCTGCCTTTCAAATAAATAAAATAAAATAAAATAAAATAAAGAGCTGTCTGCTTGGAGATTTAGGATTAGAGTTCCATTATCTATGAATAATTTCCAAGTTGTTTTTAAAAAAACATTTAACTCAAGAAAGGAAGTATACTTATCAATATATCAGAGAAAAGGATAAAGTAAATGCAGAACAATGTTAAAATTAATGATTCCAGGTAAATACTGTAAAGATATTTTTTGAAACTTTTTATCAAGTAAGTTCAAATTTCTTAAGTACAACTTTATGAATATAGAACCATACCCACGCTCTCACCACCATCACTCCTATTCTACCTCCTCCTCCTCCTTCTCCCATTCCCAGTCCCCATTCTCCATTAAGATTCATTTTCAATTAACTTTGTACACAGAAAGCCAACTCTATACTAAGAAAAGATTTCAACAATTTGCACACATACACATAAATATAAAAACTGTTTTAGAACAAGTTTAAAGTTAATTCTCATAGTACAACTCGTTGAGAACGTAAGTACTGCATGGAGAGTAAATGCACAGTGACTCCTGTTGTTAATTTAACAATTAGCACTCTTATGTATGACGTCAGTGATCACCCAAGGCTCTTGACATGAGCCGCCAAGGCTATCGAAACCTTCTAAGTCCACAATCTCTATCAATATTTAGACAAGGTCATAAGCAAAATGGAAGTTCTCTCCTCCCTTCAGAGAAAAGTATATCCTTTTTTGATGGCCCCTTCTGTCCAGTGGGGTCTCACTCACTGAGATCCTTCATGTAGGACAAATGTTTTTGCCACAGTCTTGGCTTTTTATGCCCGTCTTGGCTTGATTGTATTGAGGAACATTACTTCTACACCCAATTTGCTTAGAATATTCATCATGAAATGGTGTTGTATTTTATCAAATGCTTTCTTTGTGTCTGTTGAGATAATCATATGGTTTTTGTTCTTCAGCTTGTGAATATGATGTATCATGTTGATTGATTTGCAAATGTTGAACCATCCCTGCATATAAGATATAAACTTCACTTTGTCTCTTTTAATAGTTTTTGCATTAAAGTCTATTTTCTATGATATTAGGATGGCCAACCCAGGTCTTTTTTGGTTTCTGTTAGCATGGATTAACATTTCCCATCCTTTTACCTTCAGTCTGTATGCATCTTTGTTGGTAAGATGTATTTCTTGTAGGCAGCAAATAGATGGGCTTTCTTTTTTAATCCATTCAGGTAGTCTTTGTCTTTTAACTGGGGAGTTAAGACCATTTACATTGAGTGTGACTGTTGTTAAGTATACGCTTTGCTTGACATGTTTCTGTAAATTGTCCTGCTTATGTATTTTGGATTTCATTTGTACTTTTGCTGTGTTATTTTCTGTGTTCATCTTTCATAGTGATGTTTCTGTGTTTTTGTGTGTAGCACATCCTTGAGCATATTTTGCAAGCTGGGTGAGTTACAAATTCAATTTCTGTTTTTGTGGATGACCTTTATTTCTCCTTCATTCAGAAATGAGAACTTTGCAGGGTACAGTATTCTGGGTTGACAGTTTTTTTCTCTTAGGACTTAGAATATATCTTGCCATTTTCTTCTTGCCTGTAGTTTCCGATGAGAAGTCTGCAGTGACTCTAATTAGATTCCCTTTGAATGTGATTGAGCATTTCTCTCATGCACAGTTTAAGATTTGGTCTTTATGTTTCACTGCATTGAGTTCTGCTACAATGTGTTGTAGTGAAGTTCTTTTCTGGTCCGGTCTATTGGGAGTTCTGTGTACCCCCTGTACTTGGATGTCTCTTCCTTTTTTTCAGATTGGGGACGCTTCTTGTTATTGTTCATCAAAAAAGCATACTAATCTTTATCTCTTACCATGCCTTCCAGATTTCCTAGGATCCAGATGTTTGGTTTTTTGATATGATTTTGTAGATCTCCAATTGTGTTTTTCTAGTTTTCTAATTTCTTCTTCTTTTATTTGGTCTTACTGTAGTATTTCCAGAAATTTGTCTTCTAGTTCTAATATTCTTTCTTCTGTGCCACCTATTCTGTTGTAAAGGCTTTCCAGTGCATTTTTATTTGCTCTATTGAATTCTTCCTTTCTAGTATTTCATTCTGACTTCTCTTTAATATTTCAATTTCTTGGGAGCACTTTTCATTTAGAATGTGAATTTGTTCTGATTGCTTCTAAGTATTCTGACAATTTTCTGAATTCTGTTTCTGGCATATGCTCTATCTCTTCATCTTCACCTTGTATTATTTGAAGAGTTGTAGGGGCATATAGTGTCTTCCTTACTCTTATTTGAGGTTTTTCCTTTTTTTTTGACATTTATGTATTATTTTTTCCTCTGATTGCTTTTCTCTTAGATTTGTGTCTTTGTGCTTGTGGTGAGGTTTTCCTCTGTTATGAGCTGTTATGTGTCTATGCATTGCAAGTGGAAACAGGCTGCCCCGACTCCTGGAGCTCAGCTCACTTCTCAATCTTGGTGGGGGTGGGTATGAGCTCTAGTGCATGGAACCCCACCTACTGGGGCCCAGCTTGCTTCTCACTGGTGGGTGGAATGGGGTTGAATTTTTGGTATTTAGGACTTCTTGTTGTACTGCTTGCGTGATGGGAAGGAAATTACTTTGAAATATTGTGGGCCTCAGCGTAATGAAGCTGGAAATTAGCAACTCAGGAAACCCTAGAAAATATGCAAACACATGGAGACTGAACAACATGCTCCTGAATGAACACTGGGTCATTCAAGAAATCAAAAGAGAAATCAAAAACTTTCTGGAAGTAAATGAGGATAACACAACACATCAAAACTTATGGGATACGGCAAAAGCAGTATTGAGAGGCAAGTTTATAGCAATAGGTGCCTATATCAAGAAATTGGAAAGGTACCAAATAAATGAGCTTTCAGCACATCTCAAGGACCTAGAAAATCTGCAACAAACCAGACCTAAATCTAGTAGGAGAAGAGAAATAATTAAAATCAGAGAAGAAATTAACATGATTGAATCCAAAAAAAATTACAAAAAATCAGCCAAGCAAAGAGCTGGTTTTTTGAAAAAATTAACAAAAATGACACCCCATTGGCCCAACTAACTAAAAAAAGAAGAGAAAAGACCCAAATCAATAAAATCAGAGATGAAAAAGGAAACGTAACAACAGACACCACAGAAATAAAAAGAATCATCAGAAATTACTACAAGGACTTGTATGCCAGCAAAAAGGGAAACCTATCAGAAATGGATAGATTCCTGGACACATGCAACCTGCCTAAATTGAACCAGGAAGACATCGAAAACCTAAACAGACCCAGAACTGAGACAGAAATTGAAACAGTAATAAAGGCCCTCCCAACAAAGAAAATCTCAGGACCAGATGGATTCACTGCTGAATTCTACCAGACATTTAAAGAAGAACTAATCCCATTTCTTCTCAAACTATCCAGAACAATTGAAAAAGAGGGAATCCTCCCAAATTCTTTCTATGAAGCCAGCATCACCTTAATCCCTAAGCCAGAGAAAGATGCAGCACTGAAAGAAAATGATAGACCAATATCCCTGATGAACATAGATGCAAAAATCCTCAATAAAATTCTGTTCAACAGAATGCAACAACACATCAGAAAAATCATCCACCCAGACTAAGTGGGATTTATCCCTGGTATGCAGGGAGGGTTCAACATTTGCAAATCAATCAATGTGATTCACCACATTAACAGACTGCAGAAGAAAAACCATATGATTATCTCAATAGACACAGAGAAAACAGTTGATAAAATTCAACATCCTTTCATGATGAAAACTCTAAGCAAATTGGGTATAGAAGGAACATTCCTCAATAAAATCAAAGCAATTTATGAAAAACCCACGGCCAGCATCCTAGTGAATGGGGAAAAGTTGGAAGCATTTCCACTGAGATCTTGCACCAGACAGGGATGCCCACTCACACCACTGCTATTTAACATAGTTCTGGAAGTTTTAGCCAGAGCCATCAGACAAGAAAAAGAAATTGAAGGGATACAAATTGGAAAGGAAGAACTCAAACTATCCCTCTTTGCAGACAATATGATTCTTTACTTAAAGGATAAAAAGAACTCTACTAAGAGACTATTGGACCTCATAGAAGAGTTTGGCAAAGTAGCAGGGTATAAAATCAATGCACAAAAATCAACAGCCTTTGTATACACAAGAAATGCCATGGCTGAGAAAGAACTGCTAAGATCAATCTCATTCACAATAGCTACAAAAACAATCAAATACCTTGGAATGAACTTAACCAAGGATGTTAAAGATCTCTACGATGAAAATTACAAAACCTTAAAGAAAGAAATAGAAGAGGATACCAAGAAATGGAAAAATCTTCCATGCTCATGGATTGGAAGAATCAACATCATCAAAATGTCCATTCTCCCAAAAGCAATTTATAGATTCAATGCAATACCAATCAAGATACCAAAGACATTCTTCTCAGATCTAGAAAAAATGATGCTTAAATTCATATGGAGGCAGAAGAGACCTCGAATAGCTAAAGCAATCTTGTACAACAAAAACAAAGCCAGAGGCATCACAATACCAGATTTCAGGACATACTACAGGGCAGTTGTAATCAAAACAGCATGGTACTGGTACAGAAACAGATGGATAGACCAATGGAACAGAATTGAAACACCAGAAATCAACCCAAGCATCTACAGCAACTCATATTTGATCAAGGATCCAAAACCAATCGCTGGAGCAAGGACAGTCTATTCAATAAATGGTGCTGGGAAAACTGGATTTCCACGTGCAGAAGCATGAAGCAAGACCCCTACCTTACACCTTACACAAAATTCCACTCAACATGGATTAAAGACCTAAATCTACGCCCTGACATCATTAAGTTATTAGAGAACATTGGAGAAACCCTTCAAGATATTGGCACAGGCAAAGAATTTCTGGAAAAGACCCGGGAGGCACAGGGAGCCAAAGCCAAAATCAACTATTGGGATTGCATCAAATTGAGAAGTTTCTGTACTGCAAAAGAAACAGGAGAGTGAAGAGACAACCGACAGAATGGGAAAAAATATTTGCAAACTATGCAACAGATAAAGGGTTAATAACCAGAATCTACAAAGAGATCAAGAAACTTCACAAAAACAAAACAAAAACCCACTTCAGAGATGGGCCAACGACTTACTCCTCATGTATGATCTTTGACCTTAGTGTGCTATACATTGAGATTTAATGCTATAACTAGTACTAAACAGTATTTTTCACTTTATGTTTCTGTGTTTTAGCAAACTGTTGAAATCTTTACTTAATGTATGCTAAACTGATCTTCTGTATATAAAGAGAATCGAAAATGAATCTTGATGTGAATGGAAGGGGAGAGGGAGTGGGAAAGGGGATGGTTGCGGGTGGGAGGGACGTTATGGGGGGGGAAGCCATTGTAATCCATAAGCTGTACTTTGGAAATTTATATTCATTAAATAAAAGTTAAAAAAATTGTTAATAACAAAAAAAAATGAAAAGAGGAAATCCAAATGGCCAACAGGCACATGAAAAGATTTTCAAGATCACTAGCAATTAGGGAAATGCAAATCAAAACCACAATGAGGTTTCACCTCACCCCAGTTAGAATGGCTCACATACAGTAATCTACCAACAACAGATGCTGGCGAGCCTGTGGGGAAAAAGGGATACTAACCCACTGTTGGTGGGAATGCAAAATGTAAAGCCACTATGGAATTAGTCTGGAGATTCCTCAGAAACCTGAAGATAACCCTACCGTTCGACCCAGCCATCCCACTCCTTGGAATTTACCCAAAGGAAACGAAATTGGCAAACAAACAAGCTGTCTGCACCCTAATGTTTATTGCAACTCAATTAACAATAGCTAAGACCTGGAACCAACCTAAATGCCCATCAACAGTAGACTGGATAAAGAAATTATGGGATATGTACTCTTTAGAATACTATACCGCAGTAAGAAACAACGAAATCCAGTCATTTGCAACAAAATGGAGGAATCTGGAACACATCATGCTGAGTGAAATAAGCCAGTCCCAAAGGGACAAATATCATATGTTCTCCCTGATCGATGACAACTGACTGAACACCAAAAAGGAAACCTGTTGAAGTGAAATGGACACTAGGAGAAATGGTTACTTGATTAGCATAGCCCTGACTGTTAATGAAGAACTTAATACGTTATCTCTCTTAGTATTTTTTTTTTGTTTGTTCTACTTAATACTACTGGTTTAATTATGTAATTAATACACAGTTATTCTTAAGTGTTGAAATTTAACTGAAATGTGATCCCTGTTAAATATAAGAGTGGGAATAAGAGAGGGAGGAGTTGTACAATTTGGGACATGCTCAAGCTGACTTGCCCCAAATGGTAGAGTTAGAAACATACCAGGGGATTCCAATTCAATCCCATCAAGGTGGCATGTGCCAATGCCATCTCACTAGTCCCAGTGTTCAATTCCTATTCACAACTGATCATAATGAAAGGACTGAGAGTCAAAGGGATCACACAAACAAGTCTAGTGCCTGCTAATACTAACCAATAGAATAAAAAAAGGGAAGAGCGATCCAACATGGGAAGCGAGATACACAGCAGACTCATAGAATGGCAGATGTCTTAAACAGCACTCTGGCCTCAGAATCAGCCCTAAAGGCATTTGGATCTTGTTGAAAAGCCCATGAGAGTATTTCAGGCATGGAAAGTCAAGACACTCTGGAAAAAAAAAAAAAAAAGGACCTAAATGAAAGGCCTCTGTGAGTGAGATCCCAGTGGAAATAACATGTCTTCAAAGAAGGAGGTAACTTTCTCTGAAGGGAGGAGAGAACTTCCACTTTGACTATGACCTTGTCTAAACAAGATAAGAGTCGGTGAACTCAAAAGGCTTCCATAGCCTTGGAAACTCGTGACTGGAGCATAGGGAGATTACTGATGCCATAAACAGTAGTGTCAATTTGTAAAGTCAACAACAGGAGTCACTGTGCACTTACTCCTCATGTAGGATCTTTGTCCTTAGTGTGCTGTACATTGAGATTTAATGCTATAACGAGTACTCAAACAGTATTTTTCACTTTGTGTTTCTATGTGGGTGCAAACTCTTGAAATCTTTACTTAATGTGTACTAAACTGATCTTCTGTATATAAAGAAAATTGAAAATGAATCTTGATATGAATGGAAGGGGAGTGAGAGCGGGAAAGGGGAGGGTTGCGGGTGGGAGGGAAGTCATTGGGGGGGGAGCCAATGTAATCCATAAGCTGTACTTTGGAAATGTATATTCATTAAATTAAAGTTAAAAAAAAAGAACATTAAACAGTTCACTTCAAAAAAAAAAAAAAAAAAGAAATGTTGTGGTCCTCTTCCTGGGTTGGGGGTGTGGTGAGGTGGCCCACCCAATTGATGGGTGTCTGCTTGGAAGGCAAAGGCAGCAGTCCCTTGTTCACATTCGAAAATGTAAGCAAACAAAATGGCTTCTCCCAGCCAGCTGCAGGTCTGGTTCGGGAAAGGGGGGTGGGGGGACTTTGATGGGCAAGGGGTACCTGACCTTTCTGTTCCTCTATACCTTCTCTTATCCTCCTGCATGGAACTTCAAACACAGTTTGCCAAGCTCCCCCCTCCCACAGCTGTCTGATTTCCCATCTAACCTGGTCCCCATTCCAAGCCTCTACTGCTTCTCTTTCTTGTTTGTTCCTTCAGCGTGGAACTGCCCAGTCTCTACTGCTCTCCTGGGCATCCTGTTGTGAATTTCCCACAGCTCTAACTAGTATGTATCCTCTCTCCTTTTTAACTGTCTATGTTACTAGCATCATCCTGTTGCTATACTGCCATCTTCCCAAAATCATAAAGATATTCTTTATTCTATTCAACTATTTTGAAGTTTTTGATAGCTTCCAAAACTTTTGCACCCATATTTGAGATAAATAATATGCTACAAAATACAATTTCTCATCTGAATCTCAAAAAGTTTATTATGATTAGTACTAAAATGCAATTATAATAATTTCAACTGTTGTATCACTTTTTCTTCTTTAATGATAAAGCTGAGAATCCAGTATAAAAACATTCTGGTAAAAACTACTATAGTAAACATTTTGGTGAATATTTTAAAAATTATGTATCTTTATATTTAAGTTATAATATTTTATGTCATATTTATTATTCATGTTATTTGCAACAGTGTTAATAAGGTTTATGGCACAACACAAAATTAGGAGCAAAAATTATCTTTGTATTTGCTCTTAACATATTATTACCATTTTTGTGTCTTTAAAATAGTGATTCGAACTTTTCAAAATGTAGTTTACTCATCTGGAAATGGTAATAAGAATCTCTGCTTTCTCTCATAGAGTGTTATAGAATTAAATGAGGTCATGTACATGACAACATGTGATTTATAAGTGGAAAAAGCACTAAATTAGTATTTTTCACATTTTGTATTGTCTTTCCTCTTTTGTGCTAGAAAGAGGAATATAGTAGGTCGGTGTGGTGAAGCAATTAAGATGCTTCTTAGGATGCCTGCATCCTTTATCAGAATGCATTGGTGAGAGTCCCTGCTCTGCTCCAGACTCTAGCTTCCTGCTAATGTCCTGAGAGGAAGAGTTAATAGCTCATATAACTATATGGCTCATGTGGGAGACCCTCCTGAGTTTCGGGCTTCTGACTTTGTCTGGGGCCATACCTGGTTGTTGCAGGCATTTAGGGAGTGAACTAGAGGATGGGAAATATCTCTGTGCCTTTCAAACAAATAAAAATATATTAAAATAAAAAGTGGAATTTGAATTTTAAATATGTAGACTACTAGTTAATGAAAGCAAAGATTTCCTAGTTTATATTACAAAATTTAAAATAAAATCTCAAATAGCCTGCGTGCAATATGTAACATTCTCCCCAGGGCTTGATTTAGTTGAATGACAGAACTTTGATCTTCACTGCAATACCTTCTCTCCTTTTATACCCAACAAAAATCATATCTTCTTTATTAGAAATTAGATCTATATCCTTGATATTTAAAATTTCTAAAGAGAAAACATGGCCAGCGCCATGGCTCACTTGGCTAATCCTCTGCCTGCAGCACAGGCACCCCGGTTCTAGTCCTGGTTGCTCCTCTTCTAGTCCAGCTCTCTGCTGTGGCATGGGAGGGCAGAGGAGGATGGCCCAAGTTCCTGGGTCCCTGCACCCGCATGGGAGACCAGGAGGAAGTACCAGGCTCCTGGCTTCAGATCAGCGCAGCGCCAGCCATAGCGGCCATTAGGTAAGTGAACCAATGGAAGGAAGACCTTTCTCTTTGTCTCTCTCTCTCACTGTCTATAACTCTCTCTCTCTCTGTCTCTCTCTCTCACTATCTAACTCTGCCTGGCCAAAAAAAAAAAAAAAAAGAGAGAGAGAAAACAGTATTTACTATACATTTGTATACACAATATCTACTATATAATATTTAATACAAATAAATCCAGTGTGAGTATATTTTTTACATACGCACACTATTTATATGTACATACTTTTAGGTTTAATTGTACTAGAAATAAGTAAGTTGTTCTATGTATTTGTGAGCTCTATCTCTGATATATAAAAGTAAAACATTGGAGGAAACTCTGTGACATTTTAGATTCCTACTGAGAAAGTGAGGATTAAAGAACTACTTACAGTAAAGAAAGAGGAGGTAAGAACTAATTAGTAAGTATAACCTACAATCACTTACAAGTTAAAGATACTTTGCAGACCTAAAGTGTTACAAGAAACGTTCACTATGCAGAAGATTTTCCTTAAAAAATGCTATCAATGAGTCCTTCAGTGTCATTTTCAGAATCCAATTATTTAAAAATAATTTAAGAAAAATCTGTAGTGAGATTACTTTCTAGAGATTTTAGTTAATCAAATGATTCAGTGTTCTTTATCTGTTTTATACTGTTGGGCTTAGTGTCGATAATCATTGAGATAGTTTCTCCTGGTGTATAAATGATTCATTTGAAGGAGGTTAAGTGCTTTAGGGGAACTTTATTAACTTTTCCAAGAGCCAAGGGTATCATTTAACAAATGGTTACTGCCTCTTCCCATCAAAAACAGCCCATTACACCCAAGTCATGTATCATATGTCAGGTAAATATAGTTCTTATTTTGTTGATTGAGCCAGAAAGATTAAGAACCTTTCCTAAAGAGGGTAAAATGAAATAGTAAAGAACTGGGACCAAAAATGAATCCGCAGCCACCCTGCAGTGCTTACAAAGTCATTAGCTCACACTCCCTTCACATTAGCAGACCGAACTTCAGAATACTACCATAATTCACAGCGTTTATCAATCCACAAAAAGAATCAAAGCAGTAAGAAATGTGCTCTTCATTGTCGATCAGAGGAGCCCGTAACAACTTCTAGTAAATCCCTGTCTATCTCAGTCAAGTGCAAGGCAAGCAAAAAAGTCACTTCTCCAGGGTCTGCCTTTTCAGCAAGATTTGACAACTTAGAAAGAATTATCTGAAATGGATAATCACGATCATTACGTGTCTATCATACAAGTGTTAAATGGATACACCACATATATACTCCAAGAATGGGAAGACAGTTTAAGGATATTAGATTAGAATGATTTTAACTATCATATAACCTCATCAGCAGATATTCCAGATGACCCTGGTTTTAAACTTAAACTATGCAAATAAAAGTGCAGTTTAGTTTTATCATTTTTGCTTTCTATAGTATATTCATCTATAAAGCAATAAAACTATTTTGAAGAGAGCCTTTTCTTTCTTTCTTTTTTTTTTTTTTTTTTATTACTAACCCTTGTGTCGAGGGCTGACTTTCAATAAATCGCATTGAGGGAGCTGCTCTGCTATGTATGAAACCCCGTTGAACAGAGCTTTTTATATTTTAAAATGCATATACTTGTAGCAGTTCAGAAACTCTGAAATTCCACAAATATCTGGTAAAATTGAAGATAGTTTTGATGATTCCGAATCTAATAATTACACTTGTCATTTAATTCATAAAACAAACCGAGTTATTGAAACCAAACAATAACCTAATTATTTAATGTGTGGCTTTTTGTGAGGAAAGGAATGACTCTGGATATTAATTATACACTGTTACAACAGGTTTGAATAACACAGTTGTGTTATGAAATAAAATTCAGTCTATTTTAAAGTATATTTTCAAATATATAATCAGAAACATGATATTGTCCTTGTAAATTACACTGTCCTAATTCTGAATATTTTTCCCAGTAGAAAAAAATGAATCAAGTGGCAATCGAGTTAAATAGAAATAGTAAGAATCATGATATCTAAGTAGTATTTCCCTCTTAAAGACCCTTGATTCTGTTTTTTGAAGACGTTCATTGTTCTCCATAATTTTGGAGAAAATATCTATGGTAAATAATATTTTCTGTTTGAGGCAAAAACTGCATCAGGATATGTGGAACAAGAGTAAATAATAACCACCTTGATAGTGAGTTATAAAGTTCAAATTATGTAACAACTCAGATCTGAGTTAATAAAAATTTAATCAGGGCAACTACTCACTATTTTGTACCAAGAAAAATATCAAAACTTTTAGGCCCATTTGTGCATGTTGTAACTGTAACACCTTTCTAGAACTTGTTCTGAGAAATTTTAATCAGAAACATCTAAATGCTTCTCTTATAGTTACAGACTTCCACAATCAAATCAAATAAATCATGTGTGTCTTGTATTATGTGCTCTGGTAACTCAGAAATCTTAAAAGAAATGACAGTCTAGTACCAAGAAGCCTACCTTCCATGCAGATTGTGTTCCCAGGGATTTTTGGGAAAATATGTAAAGTAGGCAGAAGAAGAAAATGCACAAGAGCCTGGAGGGGGAAAGGAGGAAGAGATGAACAAACTGCACGGATGAAAGTATGCAAAAAATAACAGCAGTGAAATAAAACAACCATCAGTGGCCAACGCCTGACATTTTGAGCAATGAAATAACAGTATGGAACTGTAATCCAAAGTGTATATCCATGAATATGTGCTGATATAAAGTGTGATTAATTAACGCATGGTTGAGAAGAGGTAAATCCTCAACGGAAAAGAATTTGGACTAATTTCAATGGGTACTCTACTCTCAAGAAATGGGAACATAATCCCATGTTTCATTTTATTTTAAACATTTATTTATTTATTTGAAAAACAGAGTTACAGAGAGAGGTAGAGTCAGAGAGAGAGGTCTTCCATTTGCTGGTTCACTCCCCAGATGACTGCAATGGCCAGAGTGGTGCTGATCCAAAGCCAGGAGCCAGGAGCTTCTTCCGGGTCTCCCACGTGGGTGCAGGGGCCCAAGGACTTGGGCCGTCTTCCACTGCTATCCCAGGGCATAGCAGAGAGCTGGATCAGAAGAGGAGCAGCTGGGACTAGAACTGGCGCCCACCTGGGATGCTGGCATTTCAGGCCAGGGCTTTAACCCACTGTGCCCCATGATCCCATATTTCTACAATGTGGCCTGCACATGGAAACTTCCAAAAATACAGTTTTAAAGGGGAAAAGATGACTTACAGTGAATAAGTTTGACAATACTACCCTAGTCAGGAAATCAAGGTTAATATCAACTCTCAGAAATCATGTTAATAGGATACATCCTTGATATATAATAAAATGACAAGTTTTACCTCTTTGAACTTTTCCAAAACAAGGAAAGTTGAGAAACTGCATAGCTGACATAAGCCTAAGGAGACTTGACAACTAAATGTAATGTATTATCCTGGATGAAATTCTGGAACAGGAAAAAGATACTTTGTAAAAACTAAGTAAAATGAATAATATCCAGAATTTGGTTAATAATTTTGTATCATAGTAACATAATAATTATATGAAAATATCATATTAAAGTAAAATGCTAATAGATTAAAATGAGCCTGAGGGGCTACTCTTGTGGTGTAGCACGTAAACTGCCACAAAACTTGGGGCTGGCACTATAGCATAGTAGGTAAAGCTGCAACCTGCAGTGCCAACATCTTATATGGGCACCAGTTTGAATACCAGCTGCCCCATTTGTAACCTAGCCCCTGATAATGTACCTGGGAAAGCAGAGGAAGATGGTCTAAGTACTTGAGTCATGCAGGAAACCCTGCACTTACGCAGGAGACCCAGAAGAAGATCCTCATTCCTGGTTTCGGACCAGCCCAACTCCGCCCATTGCAGCCATTTGGAGAGTCAAACAGTGGATGAAAGATTCCCTCTCTCTCTCTCTCTCTCTCTCTGCCTTTCAAATAAATAAATGAAAGTTAAAATGGCAAAACTTAGCTCTGCATCTATTTAAGACTTTGGAATTATCACCTTATATATAAACACAATGAACAGAAACTTCAGAATAAAATTATCAAATAGCAAAATATGGACGATTTCATCAGGCAAATAGAAATGACCCAACTTATTAACAAATAAATGGTAAGAATTAAGAAAGAAAAGGCAAATGTGGTAGATTAAAGACTTTTATAGACATAGATATCAAATGCAATGTGTGCTTCAATCCTATTTCAATCCTAAATCAATAAATTTCAAGAGAAGTAAAATAAAACTAATACCAAATGGACAATTTTGAGGTGAGCACTGTAAATTGAAAATGAGCTCATTATTTAAAAGATTAAGAAATTGCTGTTAATTATGTTGATTGTGATTATGATATAAATTTCTTTATTAAGTTTATTTATTTGACAGACTTACAAAAGAAGTTTTTGATGAAATGACAAATGTGTCTAATCAGTACTTTCTTTAAAATATTCTCCCCAATTCTGACAGCAAGAACAAAAATGTGGAATTGGGAGATAGAATAAAAGACCAAAAAAATTCAATCTGGCTGATGGAATTAAGGGGATTAATTTTATTACTCATTCTACTTTTGAGAATTTTGTATAATAATATAATGCAAAGCAAAATCTAAACAAAATGTTCAAATAATCCTCAATGAAAAAGGATTCATGGCATGGGAGATAAACTTAACATTTTCTAATTAGCTCCCTCAGAGAGATCCTCAAAGATGTTTTGTCTGTTAATGAATTGCTAGGAGTCAGGGAAGAAAACATAAATGCAGGAATAATAGATTCAAGACAAAGCCTGGAAGATAAAATGAAAAAAAAATGTAGAATGCAATGCAAACACACATGCAAACACACACGCAAACACACACACACACACACATACAAGAAAAGTTAAGATCATAAAAAGTCAAATTCAGAAGTGATATAGCTACCAAAATCAATGCTATGGTGGGAGAAAAGCTGTGTAATAAGTATTGTTGGCTGCCTACCCAAATTATTTTTCTATTATTTTTGTCCAATTAATGAAAATGTAACAGAAAACAATTTTTTGATTCAATAAGAGGAGATTTAAATTGTTGATAAGCAAAGGGCAAAGATGTATATGTGAGAAAAGAACTAGAAACAGATATAGATAGATGACATTTTAGAACTCTAAGGATAAAGTTGGGATCATAAATTACTACGAAGGAAAAAGTTTATCTACAAAACACTGTGATGTAGCACAGAATGCTATAAGAATTTGGAAAGCGATTACAAGAATGAGACAAAATAACTTTGAATCTGGAATTACAAATCTAGACAATTTCTTCAAATTTGGGAACAAAATTAAGTCTTTCTCACACATATAAGTACAAATGCATAAGAATGTTACTTCCTGTGAATTCTTGATAAAAAATGTGAAAATATATTTCAGGAAATGAAAAGATATTCAAGGAAGTGTAAAAATGGACTAACTTAGAAGTACAATGACAAGAAAATCTGAGGTGACAGCCGTACAGCAAGAAATCACTAGAAATAAATCTTCCCTAGTTAGTGCAGAGTATCAAATAACTCTGAAAAAGACATCTCCAAGAATCATGATTAAGACCTGGGTTTACTCTCATGGCATGCTTAGAGTGGCCTCTGTTCTTTAGTCCTCATTCAACAATCACACACACACACACACACACATCCTCCAGACATAGGAAACACAATGAAGACTAAATAATCTGAATATTAAGCATAAGTGAGCCTGATTTTATCTGAAGGAATTGTTTTAATATAGTAAAATACCATTTTTGCCATTAATTGTCATTTGTGCCCTTTGTCCATAGGTCCCTCCTGCATTTCTCTGTTCTTGTTCTAAAATTCAGAAACCTTATGGATTACATAATCTGAATTTTTGCTGATTGATTTTCAGCTTAACCCAGGTAATAAAGGATCCCAATAGGATGTGGAAGACAGGAGAAAAGACAGGTGGGTTATTTTTTCTCCACATTCTCAATTTCATGAACTGTGACTTTTGTAAGAAGATGTACTTTGGACTAAGATAGTTCCTGATAGACTGTTCCTCCTCCATAGCTCCAGTTACTAGGACATGTGTTCCTGCTTAAGCGACACTATTTCCACCTATTGTCCTTTCAGGTCCTGGATAGTAACATCATCTAACTGGTCTCTGAGAGGCTAAACATTGCTTCATGCTTCCCTACCCTGGGCCACAATTCTCTAGGCAGGCTCTTCATTAAAGGACCTTTTCCATTCAACTTAGGTTTTTTATTCTTTTTAGTGTTTTTTATTCTTTTTAGTATTTTTTATTCATAAGAGGTGAATAAATTCTATGTATTTCTTAAGTACAGATTTATCTTCCCTCCCATCCATGCACCCATCTACTTTTCTCTTTCCTTTCTTATTTTTCTTTTAATTTTTACAGTTTATTTTATAATCATAAGCTTAACCCTCCACTAAGGTAGAGAATTCAACAAATAGAAGGAAAAAAAACAGTATTCCTCAAGAGTAGAGACAAGAGCCTTAAACAATAATCAAATCTCAAAATGCCAGTTTCACTCATATACATTACATGGATTAGTTACCACAGATCAGGGAAAGCATATGATATTTTAATTTTTGTGACTGGCTTATTTCACTAAGTGTCATAGTTTCTAGTTACATCCTTTTTGTTGCAAAATACAGGATTCAATTTTTATGGCTGAGTAGTATTCCATAGTGTATATATAGCACATTTCCTTTACCCAGTCATCAGTTGATGGATATATGGGTCAATTTCATATTCTAGCTATCATGGATTCAGCTGCTGCAACCATAGGGGTATAGATATGTATTTCATATGCTTATTTCATTTCCTTTGAGTAAATTACCAGGAATGGGATGGCTGCATCATATGATAGATTATTTTCAGCTTTCTGAGGCGTCTTCATACTGTCTTCCATGATGGCTATGCTAATTTATATTCCCACCAACAGTGTTAGGGGAACTTTTCTCTTATATCCTACCCAACATTTACTGTTTTTTGATTTCTGTATGGTAGCCATTTTAACTGGGGGGAGGTGAAACCTCAGTATGGTTTTTATTTACATTTCCCTGATGGCTAGTGATTCTGAGCATTGCTTCATGTATCTGTTGACTATTTGAATTTCTTCTTTTGAAAAATGCCTTTTGAAATCCTTTGCCCATTTCTAAAATGGATTATTTGTTTTGCTATTGAGTTTCTTGAGCATTTTAGGGATTCTGGATTTAATCAGCTGCATAGTTTGCAAATATTTTATCCCATTCTGTCAGTTGCCTCTTCACTTTGTGTTGAGTGCTTCTTTTGCAGTGTGGAAGCTTCTTAGCTTAATATAATCCCATTTGTTTATTTTTGCTTGGTTTCCTATGCTTCTGGGTCTTTTACAAGAAATCTTTGCCTATACCAACATCTTGCAGTATTCTCCCAATGTTCTCCTACAGTAATTTGATTGTACCAGGTCATAGATTTAGTCCCTTGATCCATTTCCAGTTAATTTTTGTGTAAAGTATAATGTAAGGATCTTGCTTTATACTTCTTCAGGCAGAGGTCCAATTTTCCAGCTTGAATTTTTGAAAAGACTATCCTTTCTCCAGGGATTGATTTTAGCTCCTTTGTCAAATATTAGTTGGTTGTAGAAGTGTGGATTAAATTCTGGTGCTTCTACTCTGTTCTACTGGTCTACATGTATGAAATAGAAAAAGACACAAAAAAATGGAAAAATCTTCCATGTTCATGGATTGAAATTTCCATATTACTGAAAGCAGTTTATAGAGTAAATGTGATTCCAATCAAAATATCAATGATATTCTTCTCAGATCTAGAAAAATCAATGCTAAAATTCATACGAAAAGAAAAGATATCACAAATGGCTAAATCAATCTTAAATACAAACCTGGAGGCATAACAATACCAAATATCAAGATATACTACAGGGCAGTTATAATCAAAATATCCCATACTGGCACGTACACACACACACACACTCAAACTTTTTTTTTTTTTTTGATTCTTGCTGAATCATTGACTGGAACAAGTGTTAGTATCAGGAGTGGCTTCAAGAAAGAATTCTTCTGGCTGAATTTTTTACTTTGTATTAGTCACATGTTTTATGAACACAAAGGGATTTTGTTGCTAGAGAAATATGATCTACTATCACATTTTCAGATATAGAATCAATTTTGAGAAGTAATTAGATTACACTTAGAGAAAAAGGCTTTGTTTAATTAAGGTGCACTTATTTTCTGTAATAATTAAACTTACAGAGACTATGGGTATAATAGCTTTTTCTTACTGTTAAAAAGTGTGTACATTTTTTAAAATGTTTTGAAGGCCTTAAATTCCCAAAGACAAGGGTAGAGAGCAGTAATAGCAAAAAAAAAAAAAAAAAAAAAAAAAAAAAAAAAAAAAAAAAAAAAAGCAAAGAAACCAAACAGGTAGACATGGGTCAGCATTGTGGTATAGTGGGTTAAGCTTCTGCCCGTGATGTCAGCATCCCATATAGGCACTGGTTTGAGACCCGGCAGCTCCATGTCCTATCCAGGTCCCTGCTGATGTGCCCGGGGAAAGCCACAGAAGATGGCTCAAGTGCTTAGGCCCTTACACCCCTATGGGAGATCCAGACAAAGCTCCTGACTCCTCGCTTCAGCCTGGCCCAGCCCTAGCCATTGCAGCTTTTTGGGAAATGAACCAGTGGATGGAAGATCTCTCTCTTTCCCTCTATCTCTCTCACATTCTCTCTTTTTCTCTGAATCTTGACTCAAATAAATAAATAAATCTTTCCAAAAAGTTCCCTGCACCTGTTATCTCATTTATACATGGAATTGAAGAGTCAAGCTCATACGGGCAAAATAGTATGATGACTGCCAGTGGCCAAGAGTGACAAATTAGTCAAATTTCAGTTAGGGGCCGGCACCATGGCTCACTTCGCTAATCCTCCGCCTGTGGAACCGGGACCTTGGGTTCCAGTCCCAGCCAGGCGCCAGATTCTGTCCCAGTTGCTCCTCTTCCAGTCCAGCTCTTGGCTGTGGCCGGCAATGCAGTGGAGGATGGCCCAAGTACTTGGGCCCTGTACCCGCATGGGAGACCAGGAAGAAGCACCTGGCTCCTGGTTTCGGATCAGCGCATTGCACCCGCCGTGGTGGCCATTTGGGGAGTGAACCAACAGAAGGAGGACCTTTCTCTCTGTCTCTCTCTCTCACTGTCTAACTCTGCCAGTCAAAAAAAATTCAGTTAGGAGGAATAAATTCAGGAAGTCTATTGTACTGCATGGTGACCAAATCTTAGAACAATATATTGTATACTTGGGAATATTTAAGACAGTAGATTTTAAAATATTTTCACCTTATGAAAATATATAAATATGTGTGGGAATGGGCATATTAACTAGCTTGATTAAGGCATTCCCAATGAGTACATATATAAAATGTCAAATTGAACACTATCATTTTTATAGCTTTGTCAACTTAAAAAGTAAATTAATTCAAAAAAGAAAAACTCACAAATCTTAAACTAACCATAACTTCCCTATCTGAAGAAATCCGCTCACGGCAGCATCTTGACAGCCCCCAGGTACACTGAGGTTCCATTAGCAGAGCACCTGGAAACTCTGCACTAATGGAGATTGAAGGAGAGGTGGAGAAGGGTGTTTACAGTATCGTTCATGAGATATTTTTACCTGGTGAACAGCCTAATGCTTATCTGTTTGACCCATGATAAGGGGCGTCCCTCACATGTGGAAACCTTATTATATTGCAACTCAGACTAGTAATTCTTGTCTGGCCTGTGTCCAGTTTATGCTGTCTGAGGTTGTTTCAGAAACCTGACCTTGTATTCTCCCTGGCATCCCCACAAAACCTGGCCTTGGATATCCCCTAGTTCTTCAGATAGAAGGTACTAGCACTGCAAACAGATGCAAAGACTTTCTTTAAAGATCCTGGATAAGGATGGTACTGTGGTGAGAATGCAGACCCCGTCCTTGAGTCATATGAAGCAGGAATGAAGATTCATGATGTAGAGATAAACGTGATGGTGACTCAGCAAGAGAGCTCATGATTGGCCAGAGTAACTAAAGCACCCACCCACTGTAGAGTGTGGCGTTTGGCACCCAGATGAACCACCAGACCTGGATGTCATTAAGGGCAAATTGTAAGGGAATTGGCGTCTATGCTGCATACTGCTTTCAAGTCAACTTGATAGGGCTATTGATAGGAATTCTAGAAGGATAAATCATAAACATATAACTTTTTATTAGATTCCTATTTCCCATTGTATATCTACTGAGAAAACAGTGTGAATTTATTGATTACATTATGGAGATGTTAAACAAAAAAGCAAAGTGAGGACCAAGTAACAGAGGACCTGCCCTGCTTCTAGGGACCAACACGGTTTAGTTAACCTTATGGCTTCATGATGTCTTATCTAAACTTCATTTTGCTACAATTGAAGCCTCAGGCCTAAAACATCTGACACTAACACCTTTTTTTTTAAGCTTTTATTTAATGAATATAAATTTCCAAAGTACAGCTTATGGATTACAATGGTTTCCCCCCCATAACGTCCCTCCCACCCGCAACCCTCCCCTTTCCCACTCCCTCTCCCCTTCCATTCACATCAAGATTCATTTTCGATTCTCTTTATATACAGAAGATCAGTTTAGCATACATTAAGTAAAGATTTCAACAGTTTGCTCCCACACAGAAACATAAAGTGAAAAATACTGTTTGAGTACTAGTTATAGCATTAAATCTCAATGTACAGCACACTAAGGACAAAGATCCTAACGAGGAGTAAGTGCACAGTGACTCCTGTTGTTGACTTAACAAATTGACACTCTTGTTTATGGCCTCAGTAATCACCCTAGGCTCTTGTCATGAGCTGCCAAGGCTATGGAAGCCCCCTGAGTTCACCAACTCTGATCATATTTAGACAAGGCCATGGTCAAAGGGGAAGTTCTCTCCTCCCTTCAGAGAGAGGTACCTCCTTCTTTGATGACCCTTTCTTTCCACTGGGATCTCACTCACGGACATCTTCATTTAGTTTTTTTTTTTTTTTTTCCCCAGAGTGTCTTGGCTTTCCATGCCTGAAATACTCTCAGGGGCTTTTCAGCCAGATCCACATGCCTTACGGGCTGATTATGAGGCCAGATGTTTAGGATATCTTCCATTCTATGGGTCTGCTGTGTATCTCACTTGCCATGTTGGATCATTCTCTCCCTTTTTTACTCTATCATCTAGTATTTGCAGACACTAGTCTTGTTAATGTGACCCCTTTGGTTCTTAGTCCTATCATGATGATCAATTGTGAACAGAAATTGATCACTGGGACTAGTGAGATGGCATTGGTACATGCCACCTTGATGGGATTGATTTGGAATCCCCTGGTATGTTTCTAACTCTACCGTTTGAGATAAGTCAGCTTGAGCATGTCCCGAATTGCACATCTCTTCCCTCTCTTATTCCCACTCTTATATTTAACAGTGATCACTTTTCAGTTAAGTTTCATCACTTAAGAATAATTGCGTATTGATTACAGTATTCAACCAAAAGTATTAAGTAGAACAAACAAAAAAAAATACTAAGAGGGATAACATATCAAGTTGCTCATCAACAGTCAGGGTGAGGGCTGATTAAGTCACCATTTCTCATAGTGTTCATTTCACTTTAACAGGTTTCCTTTTTGGTGCTCAGTTAGTTGTCACCTATTAGGGAGAACAAGTGGTATTTGTCCCTTTGGGATTGGCTTATTTCACTCAGCATAATGTTTTCCAAATTCCTAACAGGGATCACTTTTCAGTTAAAATTTAAACACGTAAGAATAATTGTGTGTTAATTACAGAGTTCAACCAATGGTACTAGGACAAAAAATATACTAAAATGGATAAAATATTACATTGTACATCAACCGTCAGGACTAGAGCTGATCAAGTCACTGTTTCTAGACACTGATACCTTTGATAGCAATGTGCTTTCAAACAAGAGCAGAGTCAGTCCAGGAGACAAGAGAAAGCATGAAACTGCCCTGACATTCCTTGGCATATCTAACACTAAACCTGAAAAAAAAAAGATTCCAGAGTTTCTACTAATTCACAGGAGAAGAAAACTGCTAACATTAGAAAGATGTAAAATGATGGAGCTGCAGCCCTACTAATGCCAACAGAGGAACCTCTGAGGGAGCCAGCATTTTCTAAAAACATGCTTTCTATTAAGCCAGGACCAGATGACTTCACTGATGAAGACATCAATTTTGTGTAGACTATCTTATTTCAAAATGAAAAACTGACAGTAACATTCAGATATCATTTTTTTCATGTTCTTCTATTGGAATTTGTATACCACCTGCAAGTAATACTGCAGAAATGGGTGCTCATTTAAACAGGATGCAATTTTACTAGAGTGAAACACTTCATCATGATGACCAGCAACTCACTAGACAGAATAGCTGGGTGTATGGAACAGGATGCCAGCTTGAACCAGAAAAGCTTACTAACTTTTAAGAAACTTAAAGTACCTTCTTAACAAACAGCTAGGGGAAACAGTAAGTATCAAGATGAAATCTTCAAAAGAGAATATGCCTGTAGAAAGTTCAGTTGTTAAAGTTAAAAAAAAAAAAAACATGATGGGGAGGGGTAGGAAGATGATGATTATGGCTCCTGGACAGGAAGTACCTCTACCGGTGTCAGTGCCAATAAAGTCTGAAAGGAGCCTCTTCCCTCAACTTATCACCAGTGTCACTGTATGCTACAAGAAGAAGGACTACAATATTCAAGATACTCCAGGGAAGAAAATACTGGCTGAGATTTTGTGTCCTACAAAAATGACCTGAACTTTTCTTAAGACATTAATTATGTATGGGCTTCAGGGTGAAAACCCTATTGTCCTTTTTTTTAACACTGACAATTTTTATTAACTCATATTGCATATTATGTATAAATAAATATTTTTTCTTTATAAAATACTTTCCAGGAAATTCTTGGCAAACATCAACTCACAATGTCTTCCCATTCTTTTAAACACCCTATCCCTCCTCCCTCTTTGCCTCAATATCACTGATGAATATTAATCTCACCTTGGCCCGAGTAAAAACCACAATGTCAGCTCTGAGAGAAATAGGTATACCAAGAATTGTGAGTTCTGGACTGTTGCTTCAGTGAGATGCCAGTGTGGGCATGGGTTTCTTTTTTTTTTTTAACTTTTATTTAGTAAATATAAATTTCCAAAGTACAGTTTATGGAATACAATGGCTTTCCCGCCAATAACTTCCCTCCCACTCGCACCCCTCCCATCTCCCACTACCTCTCCCATTCTATTCACATCAAGATTAATTTTCGGCTCCGCGGCTCAATAGGCTAATTCTCCACCTTGCAGCGCCGGCACACAGGGTTCTAGTCCTGGTCGGGGCGCCGGATTCCGTCCTGCTTGCCCCTCTTCCAGGCCAGCTCTCTGCTGTGGCCAGGGAGTGCAGTGGAGGATGGCCCAAGTACTGGGGCCCTGCACCCCATGGGAGACCAGGATAAGCACCTGGCTCCTGCCATCGGATCAGTGTGGTGCACCGGCCACAGCGCCCCGGCCGCGGCGGCCATTGGAGGGTGAACCAATGGCAAAGGAAGACCTTTCTCTCTGTCTCTCTCTCTCTCTCTATCCACTCTGCCTGTCAAAAAAAAAAAAAAAAGATTAATTTTCAATTATCTTTATATACAGAAGATCAATTCAGTATATATTAAGTCAAGATTTCATCAGTTTGCACCCACACAGAAACACAAAGTGTGAAATACTGTTTCAGTACTAGTTATAGCATTACTTCACATTGGACAACACATTAAGGACAGATCCCACATGAGAAGTAAGTACACAGTGACTCCTGTGGTTGACTTAACAATTTGACACTCTTGTTTATGGCGTCAGTAATCTCCCTAGGCTCTAGTCTTGAGTTGCCAAGGCTATGGAAGCCTTTTGAGTTCACTGACTTCGATCTTATTCCGACAGGGTCATAGTCAAAGTGGAAGTTCTCCCCTCCATTCAGAGAAAGGTACCTCCTTCTTTGATGGCCCCATTCTTTCCACTGGGATCTCATTCACAGAGATCTTTCATTTAGGTGTTTGTTTGTTTGTTTTTTTTTTTTTTTTAGATCCAAATGCCTTAAGGGCTGATTCTGAAGCCAGAGTGCTATTTAGGACATCTGTCATTCTGAGTCTGCTGTGTATCTCACTTCCCATGTTGGATCGTTCTCTCACTTTTGATTCTATCAGTTAGTATTCGCAGACACCAGTCTTGCTTGTGTGATCCCTTTGACTCTTAGACCTATCAGTGTGATCAATTGTGAACTGAAGTTGATCACTTGGACTAGTGAGATGGCATTGGTACATGCCACCTTGATGGGATTGTATTGCAAATATTAAATATTAAATATTCATTTATTTTGAAGGTGTAGTTACAGAGAGGCAGAGGCAGAGAGAGAGATAGACACAGGTCTTCCATCCACTGGTTCACTCCCTAGATGGCCACAACAGCTGAAGCTGAGTCAAGCCAAAGCCAGAAATCAGGAGCTTTCTCCATGTCTCCTACATGGGTGCAGGGGCCCAAAGACTTGGGCCATCTTCTACTGCTTTCCCAGGCCATAGCAGAGAGCTGAATTGGAAGTGGAGCAGCCGGGACTCGAACAGGTGATCATATGGGATGCTGGTACTGCAGGCGGGGGCTTTACCCTCTATGCCACAGTGCTGGCCTCCCCAGAACTTCACTGGAAAGAAATATTAATGCCCCAGTAATGGGCTATGAGAATATTTGAGAAGATCTGTGGTAGCATTTTTTTTTATTAGACAAGGAGTAAGTATTTGAGACAATGCTAGGGAACTGTGCTGTCTGATTTCTAAGGCTCTCTGGAAGAATAAATGGAAGATAGAACTAACTTGTCAGAATTGTCTGTTGGGCTAGTTATCTTTATAGATCATAGGAACAGAAAGTTATCCACAGAGTTCTGGCACTTGGGTTTATGTCAGTAGACAATTCATGAATATTTGGAATTGGAAATCCAGCTCATAATTGGAATCCATGGCCTTCTATACAGCTCTCAGGTATAACCCATTTCACAGAGCCCTTGGTTGCAATTATGTTCATTCTCACTAATTATGGGAGAAATTAAAATGCAAAGAATAAACCTTTATATCATTAAAAATTTGAAATCATGAAAATATCAAGCCTGTGTGAAGTTGTCAGAGATGTTGTGAAAATATCTTCCTGGGCACATGATCTTGAAATGAATTATAGGATGTAGTGACCAAAGAAAATATACAAGTATCAAGCTCTCTGTTGAACAGAACAACCCCTACTTTGGGAATTTTGTCAGATTGTAGGGAACTCTAACAATCCTTTAAATAGAGAGTAAATATAATAAGAAAGCAATCAGATGACTAATGTTACTGATGGCATAAAGTGTATCTTTTTATATACCACATCCATTAATATATTTTATATATAATTGTGTGGTATCCTCAGAAAGCCAATGTATTTTTTATATAACAGGTAGAGTTATAGACAGTGAGAGAGAGAGAGAGAGAGAGAGAAAGGTCTTCCTTCCGTTGGTTCACTCCCCTAATGGCCGCTATGGCCGGTGCTCCATGGATCTGAAGCCAGGAGCCAGGTGCTTTTTCCTGGTCTTCCACATGGGTGCAGGGGCCCAAGCACTTGGGCCATCCTCCACTGCCCTCCCAGGACACAGCAGAGAGCTGGACTGGAAGAGGAGCAACCGAGACTAGAACCCTGTGCCCATATGGGATGCCGGCGCCACAGGCAGAGGATTAACTAAGTGAGCCAGGGTGCCGGCCCCCAACCAATATATTTTATACACAGTCCAGTCTTCTCTTTCCTGCACCAGAGAGAAGGCAAGGACCAGGGTTTCTTCCCTATGACCTAATATTGACAGCAAGATAGACTCCCAAGTATGTACACCAGGACCAGGCAGCTCCTCTCCAACAACTGTGATGAATCTCAGGGGACCTGAGAAAAGTCAAGCTTCTATGAAGAACTTCTGAGATCAGAGACTTACCAATTACCCAATTAACCATCACATCTCAATGTGCCTCCAGGACCTCTTATAAGAATTTCTCCTGTTAAGGTCTCCAGACAAGGGGCACCCTCCTTCAGAGACCCTGCTCAACAGCTGGGAGCTTTTCTGCCTCTTTCTTCCTTCCTTCCTTCCTTCTTTCTTTCCTTCCTTCCTTCCTTCCTTCCTTCTTCTTCTTCTTCTTCTTCTTTTTTTTTTTTTTTACATAAATCTCTTTTGCTTTGCTCAGGCTTCCTTGTCCACACTGCTAATTCTTCCTGTATGTGAGAAAAAGAACCCAGTGGAGAAGAAGAATTGTTATATAAGAGAGTTCTATTTCAGAAATTCGCCTGAAAGAAAAAACTGCATTTCTTGGGGATTAGACACAAACCTGAGTGGTGAGAACTTCAGTGTCCTGCAGTAGTATCAGGCCAAGGGAATGTTCTGAGTAAGAGGATACCATGAATGCTTGCACTGACTACCACCTGGTTTTGCACTTGTCTGGGATCACGAGGCTCTGAAGTCTGTTTTAGGATTTCTCACAAAGGCAGTTATTCTATGTGTTATTGAATAAGTGCTTGCATGGGAGGAAGGAGTATCTCTGATTTTCAATTATGCCATTTTGCTGGCATAACTCTATGACTTTTTCATATAATTAAAATTTATTAGTATTAATGGATGCTGTGGAATGGAGAAACTGTATGGAAAGAAGTGAATAGATACTATTCCCCTTTCATCCTAATAAGTGGTGACAAGCATGATTAAACTTTTTTTAATCTTAAAACAGATGGTTAGGTATATTATTTAAAATTACAATGGTAGGCCTTCGCTGCGGCTCAATAGGCTAATCCTCCGCCTTGCGGCGCTGGCACACAGGGTTCTAGTCCCAATGGGGCGCTGGCTTCTGTCCTGGTTGCTCCTCTTCCTGTCCAGCTCTCTGCTGTGGCCCAGGAGTGCAGTGGAGGATGGCCCAAGTCCTTGGGCCCTACACCCGCATGGGAGACCAGGAGAAGCACCTGGCTCCTGGCTTCAGATTGGCGTGGTGCGTCGGCCACAGTGCACCGCCGTAGCGGCCATTGAGGGGTGAACCAATGGAAAAAGGAAGACCTTTCTCTCTGTCTCTCTCACTGTCCACTCTGCCTGTCAAAAAAAATTACAATGGGGGCCGGCGCCGCGGCTCACTAGGCTAATCCTCCGCCTAGCGGCGCCGGCACACCGGGTTCTAGTCCCGGTCGGGGCGCCGGATTCTGTCCCGGTTGCCCCTCTTCCAGGCCAGCTCTCTGCTGTGGCCAGGGAGTGCAGTGGAGGATGGCCCAGGTGCTTGGGCCCTGCACCCCATGGGAGACCAGGAAAAGCACCTGGCTCCTGGCTCCTGCCATCGGATCAGCGCGGTGCGCCGGCCGCAGCGCGCCAGCCGCGGCGGCCATTGGAGAGTGAACCAACGGCAAAGGAAGACCTTTCTCTCTGTCTCTCTCTCTCTCACTGTCCACTCTGCCTGTCAAAAAAAAAAAAAAAAAAAAAAATTACAATGGTAGTCATAGATAAAGTAAAATGATAACTAAGAAGCAGGAAGACAGGGGGAAAGGAGAAATAAGTAGAAGTTTAAGTGAACAAAATTCTTCACTTCTTGGTGGAGAAGAAATTTGTTCTAATAAACAAATGACGACAGACAATATATTCATGTTGTTTAAATATGTAATGGTACATACACGAAGAAATAAAGTCATAAATAAAAATAATGACTTCTAGAAACAGACCTTCTAACAGAGATGGAGAGAGAGAATTACTGTTCCATCTTTTCCTATTTAGTAGAATGAAACTCTCAAAATAATGATCATATATTACTTGTTTAATAATTTAAAATCTGAATGCTTAAATAATTTGATAAATGCTAAGCTCCTGAAATTTTGCCAATTTCCAATTATTTTGATAAAATTCAAATGAAATATTATTGGCATATAATAAGATTATGATAAATTCATTTTATACTAAAATACGTTGTATGTATATACATATTTCTCTGACATTTTACCAGGGGGTGGAGTTGTTTGACCACTCCCAGAACTCAGCAAGGTTATATCACAGATTCCTCACATTACCATTTTGGTGCCATAGCCACTTACCTTCCTTTTCCCTCCTCCACCTTCCTTAGTGAGTGCTAATCTGTTCTTTATAATATTGTCCTTTTAAAAATGTTATGTAGAGAAAATAACACATAATGTAACCTTCTGAGACTGGCTTTTTGCTCATCATAATTCCTTCAATATCCATCCAAGTTGCTGCTTGTATCAACTGTTCATTGTTTTTTATTACTGGTAAGTATTCCATGGAACAAATGTACCACTGTTAAATACGTTCACCCATTGAAAAATGTTTAAATTGTTTCCAGTTTGGTATTATTGAGAATAAAGTTGCTGCAGACATTGATACTCAGGGATTTTTTGTGTGTGAATATAAATTTTCATTTCTCTGGGATAAATGCCCAAGAATAAAATTACTGGATTTTGTGGCAGTTAAGCATTTGGTTTTGTAAGAAACTGACAATCTATTTTCCAGAGCAAGCATAACATTTTATATTCCCATCAACATTCATGACTCAGTTTCTCCACATTCCTGCCAGCAGTTGATTTTACATTCTTGTTTTTTATTTTAGTCATTCTGATGGATATCCACTGGCAGTTTATTTGGATTTTAATTTGACCTTTTCTAATATATTTTCCAAGGATCCAGTGTCTACCCCTCCACAGGGACTGTATTTAAAAAGAGAATCTTTTCTCTTTCTCTCTCTCTCTCTCTCTCTCTCTCTCTCTCTTGTTATAACTCTGACTTTCAAATAAAATAGTTAATAAATCTTTAAAAAGGGAATCTGGTCTACCAGTTAGTATCCTCTTATTTTTCAACAGAATATTTGTCAAGAAGATAATGATTTACCAGTTCATATGAGACCAAAATCTCAAAAACAGGCTTGTGTCTCCCTCACATGTGGTTTTATTAAGTTCTCATTTTATTAAAATCCCTCTACTTTGAGAACTAGGAAGAAAGAAAAGAACAGGAAGAAACAAGAGTGTGAGATAGTATGTGTGTGTGCATGCACGCACATGCATATTTAAAGAAACCAAACTTATGAGCAACTAGACCGGTTCAGAAGAAAAGCACAAAGAAGTTAATGACTCCATGGAGATGCTCCAACTATGGATAACAGGATCAAAGTATTTTCTCTCTTCCATGGCATGGCACAGGGAGTAGCCTGCCTTCTGCTTACAAAGCTACCTGTGATTTTTCAGGCCTGCCCATGAGCAATTCAAAAGGCTGTACTTGGCAAGCTTCACAGGGGAGAGCTGCTCTCCCTATGCACTTGGCACAGCCAGTGCTTTGCAGTGTCTGTGGGGAGTTGCAGGCAGTCGGGGACGCAGGCCCTCTGGCCAACCATGTGCTCTCAGACACTTACATGTGTAGGTCCCTTTATTTGACGCCTCAGTCCTAGCCCCTCTTCAGGCCCATCTGCTGAGATGTCCTTATAGGAAGCCTTAAAAGCACTCCCCCTCTATTTACTCAGAAGTTGTAAATTTCCACTCTAGTACTGCCCCTGGACTTTAGGATGCATACAACTGCCAGAGCCTTTTGTTTGGGCCTCCCTCAACAATGAGAAAAAACCCAGTCTGGGCTGATTCACATGACTCTACACGAGTGTGCCTTTCCAAGGGACAAAACAGAATGGAAGAAGTTAAATGTCTTCACTTTTAGCTTCTTGCTTATACCGTTGCAGCAAGTGATCAAATTCTTAGTTCCCATTCTCAGCTTGTTGCTTTAATTAGCTACTGACAGCTCGCGCTCTCTCTCTCTCTCTCTCTCTCTCTCTCTCTCTCCACACACACCCACCCACCTACCCGCACACACACCCCTCTCAGTTGAGTTCCTAACACATAGATCTCAGCTGGTGAGATGGGGGCACTCTATTATCCTGTCTTCCTCCAGACCTCCCTTTTCATTTATTTTCTCTATTTTCGGTCCCCTTATGAGAACATTTATATTTTTTATTGGTTCTGCATATTATTAACCTTTGGGGTCTATCTTAAATTTACATGTTAACTTTGGACTATTTTGATCAATTCCCTTTCTTTTCCTAAAATTTCTTTACATCCAATTTCCTCTATCTTCTCACTAGTATAAAAATGTCATCTTTATTTTTGAATAATTTGTATATTCCTACAAAATAATCTCCAACCATAATCAACAATACTGTGACTATACATAAACTGAAATCGAATACTTACATGATTTTGTGAATGGTAAAGCAGATCATTGCATAATATAGATTTTCCTAAGAAAATTTTCTTCATATATTTGTTCATTTCCTACAGAATTTACTGCAGAATCCTCCACTTGGAATTCTGAAAATACTATAATATAATCCCAATGCAATTTCTATAGGTTTATCTCATAACTATCCATTATACATAACTAAGATTTTGGTAAAACTGAATTATATTTGGTGAAATACTTGTTCCTACTCTCAACAAATTGAACTTATAACCGAACTTTTAGACATGGATCAAATATATCTTTCTTTATAAGCATTTTTTGTGTCAGTATGAAATCCCATAGGAAATTGTATGTGTCTTATAAAACTTAAAACTAAATTGTGTCTGTTATTTGGTACTTGTCAAATACCTTCTACTGGATTTTAAGATCCTTGAAAACAGAAACTAGATCTTATCTTTCTTTTCCCATCACAGATAAGCACAGTGCTTGTTAATGTTAGAGGGGTGTGTGTGTGTGTGTGTGTGTGTGAGACAGACTGAGAGAGAAAGGAAGTATGAGTGTATGAGTGATAAAGAAAATATCTCAAGATATAGAAAATATTAAAAAATATTATATCTTAAGCATCATTTTTAAAAGTCTTATAACTAAAGGGAGAATAACTAAAGTCATATAACTAAAACATATAAAAAGTTTTGAAGATTTAAGGAAAACCTTAATTATATAGTTCAAAATTACAAAATGCATTAATACATAAACTAAAACCATAATGAAACCAAAAGATACTATTTGTAATTTTATAATTTTCCTTTATCTAATCAAAGCACCTTGATTTCCAAATGGCTTATTTTTGAAAGGTCGAATAATGAATGCAGCTATAGGTATCTACAATCTTAAAGCTCTGGCAGATGGTAGGTAATTTATGATTGTGTGGATAGGCAGCCATGTCTTTATCTGTAGAATCACAGCAACAAAAAACCTGAAGGGAGGCTCTGATGTGTCAGAGGATAAAAGCTTTTATGACTGCTATTCTCTAACAGTGTATAGAAGAAAAGAGACTGGGCATGAAGGTGGAATGTTGGTTGTCTCTAAGTTAGACGCTGAAAGGACTTCTACAGAGTATGAAGATTGGCCTGCAAATAAATATGATCTGGCTCAAAAGTTTCCAATCTGCTTTCAATGGCTTTGTCTTTTCCAGTTCTTTCTTATCTGGTCCAGCTGTTCTCTTCCCTCTGTCTTTGTTCTTAGCTCCTCCCCCAATTAAGAAGAGGTCATTGGATAACAGACAACCTGGGCAAATCAGTATGGAGCCTTTATGGTTTCCCAGGAAACCTTTTATGTCGTATAATTTCAGGGAAAACTTTTCTTTGTGGTATTTTAAAAGACAAATTGAAGTCTGTTTTCTCCATGTCTGAAGATTGAACCAACATTTACAACAGTCACTCAAAGTAAAGTTTCATTAAGTGCTAGCTATCAAGACAAGTTAATTGCATTAATGGTATTCTACCAGAGCTAAGTGTGACAATCCTTCATAAGTTTGTGGAAAATGATCACATGTTTATTTTGGTGTATAAATTTTAAATCCATGTAGTTTTTTTCACAGTATGCATTTTCTATGGAGATTTTTAAGATCCCTCAAGTGTAGATTTGGATGAAAAAGAAGGCATTAACAGAACTATAAGTAATTTTCATGTTCTTCTAGTAGGAACAGTTTGGGTATAAAACAATCTTTCACACAGTTATAAAGTTTATTAGAATCAAACGAATTTTATTTACCTATGGAGAGTAATATATTCATACCCCTATATATCTTCCAAATCAGTACAAAATTTTTTTCAAGTCTGTGACAATTTCACAAGAAATATGTAAATAATAATTCTTCACAAAATTTTTAGAATTTTTCAGACTTTGAAGCTGCACAGAAAGTTGTATTTTAGTAAGCTTGATTTTGACTCCACATTGTTAGTCATTTCTGAAAATAAATGCATAATATTCGAACTATAAAACCGAATTATTTCAACTTCTGTTGTCTATGCATGAGGGGTGATTAAAGAAAAAGACATGATAAAGAAGGAATTGTTATGGGGGTTATATTATGATCTACTCATGTTTTGTACATAATTTTATAATTCTGTTTTAGGGTACATTTCATGCATTTCTAAATATGATGCTATGATGTTAAAATATCTGCATAGTTATGACTCTTGGTTATTATTATTACCATTAATGTTTAAATTGGTGTTCATAGGGTGTTATTTACTAGAGCTTTTAATTTCAGAGTATTTTTTGGTCCATAGATTGAGCTTTAATTGGTGATCCCCCTTTCTTATCTTCTACTTCTTTATTATAGCTCAAAGTGTTAAGCTATCTGGAAAACTTTGAATCTGTTGTCAGGTGCAAGAAACCAGACAAGCAATCTTGTTAAATCAATAAACTTAACTATGCATAGAGTTCTGAGTCAGTAGTTCCTCCTTTGAGTAAGTCTATTAGAATGAGTGAACTTTAGGACAGATACTTGACAAGGTAAGAGACCATGTCTTGTTTTCTTACATATTTGTGATTGTGATCCAAATAAGATGCCTTTCAAAAGTTTTCATAAATGTTGAGTTCTAATGAAGGCAGAAGAGAGAATTTCCTAAGGTGTGTTGAACTTGAACATGATTGCACTTTTGATTTGTTTAATTTTGGTTGAGAGGCATGGAAAAGAGTATTTCAAGTAAATAGAGAATAATTTATATGAGGAAGGGAGGTGGAGCACAGACATGTAAATAATAAGTAGGCCACTCTAAAGCAAACATAAAGATCACTTAAAATGGAACGAAAAAAATGACAGGATAAATAAAGTAGGAAGGACAAATTAATTGGTAGAAGACATTTTTTGCAGGATAGAATGAAAGATTGAACATTAATACATGTGGATATTTGTAGTTATATATAGACACACATAACATTTTTAATTCTCTTTGTTATGTATCACATCTAATAAAATAACTAAACATTCTTAATATTCAAAATTGAAATGGTTATTCATCAACTTTTATATTATATATTAACTTTTCAAATCATTTATTTTGGGGTGTGACAATTGTTGCAAACAGGTTATGCCACCTGCGACACTTGCACCCCGAATCATGACTGGGGTCCAGTCATGCCTCTGCCTCTACTTGTGATCCAGCTTCTCACTAATGCAGAGGTGATGGCTCAAGCGCTTGGGCACCTGCCATCCATGAGGAGACCCAGATGGAGTTCCTGGCTCCTTACTTCATCCTGGCCCAGCTCCAGCTATTGCAGGCATTAGAGAGTAAATAAGTGATGGAAGATATCTCTCTTTGTGTTCTGCTCCATTTATATCACTCTGCCTTTCAAATAAATAAATAAATAACTTTAAAAATTCCCGATATTTATAGTGAAAATTGTTTCCACCAGTATTTTCAATCTTGAAATCATTATTTAATGTACACATGGCAAGCAACTGAATGTTAAGACCATGCTTCTATTTCTCATCATGACAAAAAATTTAATTACAACAAACAAAAAACAAAAACATTAGAGTCAATCACATGGCAATATTTTGCTTTCAGATAAACAAATAATCAAATAATACATCAGATAATCAAATTCAGAATGTGCACATATTAAAATTTTGGTTAAAATAAAAAATATAATTTATTTATTCATTAATTTTAAAAGATTTATTTATTTATTTGAAAAGCAGAGTTACAGAGATGCAGAGAGACAGAGAGAGAGGTCTTCCATCTGCTGATTTACTCCCCAAATGGCCACAACAGCTAGAGCTGTGCCAATCCGAAGTCAAGAGCCAAGAGTTTCCTTCTGGTCTCCCATGAGGGTGCAAGAGTCCAAGGACTTGGGCCATTTTCTACTGCTTTCCCAGGCCATAACAAAGAGGTGGATCTCAAGTGGAGAAGCCAGGATTTGAAGCGGTGCCCATATGGGATGCCAGTACTGTAGGCGGCAGCTTTACCCACTACGCCACAGTGCTAGCCACAAAAAATGTAATTTAGGGGCCGGTGCCATGGCACAGTAGGTGAATCCTTCACCTGCATCACCGGCATCCCATAAGGGCACTGGTTCTAATTCTGGCTGTTCTTCTTCCAATCCAGCTCTGTGCTGTGGCCTAGGAAAGCAGTAGAGGATGGCCCAGGTGCTTGGGCCCCTGCACCCGTGTGGCAGACTGGGAAGAAGCTCCTGGCTTCTGGCTTCGAATTGGAGCAGCTTTGGCCATTGCGGCTATTTGGGAGTAAACCAATGGAGGAAGGATCTTTCTGTCTCTTCCTCTCGCTGTCTATAACTCTACCTCTAAAATAAAATAAATAAAATCTTAAAAAAAAGATGTAATTTAAATAAACATTATGTGAATACAGAATTTCAAGAAAAGAGTTTCAGAAATATGAGATCACTTGAAAAGCTTATGGAAAATTAATTAAATGATGTTTACTTTGGTGCAAAAAATTGAAATCCATAATTTTTTCATAATACACATTTTCCATGAACTTGTAAAGTCTTCATACTGCTCCGTAAGTGATAGTTCCAAGAATGTTAAAATATTTTTCTCCATCAAGTCCTCAGATTTCTTGGATGCTGGATTTTGGACAGAAATTTGGTTTGTAAAAGATATAATGAACTGAGTCAAACACTGGAATTTCTGGAGAGATTTCAGTTTCCATTGATACAAGCAAACACAGCAGAAAGGATAGAAGAAGTCAAGGAAGAAGGAGTGAGGGAGAAAACCCACAGGGCATGAATGTCTGCTGGAAGGTCAGACGTGAGAGTGAGAAGTGAATCCATCTGTGCAATATTAAGAGAGGGAGATTTTTCAGAAACGTTGCAGTGGTTCATAATTTTAATTATTTTTATTAATTAGTTTATGGAGATACCCATTTTTCCTTTAGGGAGTTCAACACATAGCTGTTGAAACTTGAAATAATTTTGACAAGGATTTCCAGGATAAATGTATAAGGCTTACATATGGATTTTTTTTTTATTGTATAAACTGGAACACACATTGGATTATTCCAATGACTAATACGTATTCTTAATTTTACTTTGACATTGTTTTACGTGTCTCATCAAATTGCTTCCTACCATATTTCCCATATATCAGTTCCATATTCTTTATTTATTTAAATAGCAAATTTATAGAGAGTCAGGGGCACAGTGAGACAGAGAGGTCTTCCAGCCTCTGGTTCACTCCCCAGTTGGTCGCAGTGGCTGAAGCTGAGCCAATCTGAAGCCAGGAGCCAGAAGATTCTTCCAGGTCTCTCACATAGGTGCAGGGGCCCAAGACTTGGGCCATTTTCTACTGCTTTCCCAGGCCATAGTAGAGAGCTGGATCAGAAGAGGAGCCACTGAGACTTGAATCAATGCCTATGAGATGCCAGCACTGTAGGCGGCGGCTTTACCTCTTAAGCCACAGTGCCGACCCCAGTCCCATAGTCTTGTATTCACATCTAGTTCTGGTTCTGTATTCATACAGGATACTCACATAGCAGGTACCAGGTTTTCATACACTGAGTAGTTTTCTTGTGCATATAAACATGTTATATCAGCTGGCAGCGTGACTCACTTGGCTAATCCTCCGCCTGCGGCACCGGCACCCCGGGTTCTAGTCCCGGTTGCTCCTCTTCCAGTCCAGCTCTCTGCTGTGGCCCGAGAGGGCAGCCGAGGATGGCCCAAGTGCTTGGGTCTTTGCACCCACATGGGAGACTGGGAAGAAGCACCCAGCTCCTGGCTTCAGATTGGTGCAGCGCCAGCTGTAGCGGCCATTAGGGGAGTGAACCAACGAAAGGAAGACCTTTCTCTCTGTCTCTCTCTCACTGTCTGTAACTCTCTCTCTGTCTCTCTCTCCACTGTCTAACTCTGCCAGTCCAAAAAAAAAATTAAAAATAAAAAAATGTTATATCTTTTCTGTATTTTAAAGTTACCATTCTATCCTGATTTACTATCTATTTTATGTCTATGACGCTAGTAATACCTCTTGTGATAAAAATTGTCTTTTACCTTAGGTGTATGCCATAAGCAAGTCTATAGATGATAAAAAAATTACTTCTTTCTTCTGAAGTCAAAACAATAACATTTCCTAGCCATTGACCATAATTTCATCACAATGACACTTTAAATACATGGAGTCCTTAGTCCATGCCTCATTCTTCCTTGCGACTTATACAGTAATTAGTTTAGTATATGGCAAGTAGACATGCTCAAATAGTATCTTTCTAATAATAAGAAAGAAATAATTTTTAATTGGCTAAAAGGGTAATATGAATTATTCACTATTAGTATCTCTAAATCCTTTTCATTGAAGGATTATTTTAATAGTGTGTTATTTTAACACATGATTTTAAATACCTATATTATTTCCATAATTAATTTTAACTGCTGGGGAATCATCTAATAAATACTTTAAAAAATCATCTATCTCTTATCTTAAGAAAACGAAAAATGGAAAAGAACCACCTTTCTATTAAACATCGATGATTACATTCAAAATGGCAAACATGAACAAGTGTTTGGCATAGAGGTTAAGATGCTGCTTGGGATACCTGAATTCCGTATCAGAGTGCCTTGTCTGACCCTCAGGCTCCTCTGATTCAGGTCCAGCTTCCTGCAAATGTGCATTCTCATAGTCAGCAGAAGAGGGTTCAAGTATTTGGTTCCCTGCCAGCCCTGTGGGACATCTGGATTGAGCCGTTGGCCTTCGGCTTCAGATTGGCCTACCCCTGGCTATCGCGGGAATTAGCAAAGTAGCCCAGCATATGGAAGATCTGTCTGTCTTTGTCTCTTGTATCTATCTCTCCTCTTAGTAAATAAGTCAAAATAAATGTTTAAGAAAATTTTCTTAAGTGATACAATATAACTGCCAAGTCTGTGAAAGCTGTACCAAATAAGAAAGTCTATCTGAGGGCTAAATGTACTTCCCCAGATCTTGATAAAATCGTCCTAACCCTTTGATGTAGATCGTGAACTTTGGAACACTGCTGTAGGTAGGGCTAGCAGGAAAGGATGATGGTGACTGCAGGATCCTAAGTGTGGACAGGGATGGAGACAATGACTAAAGCCAATGACTAAAGAGTGTCATAAGTTGTTTGAAACCTTGTGATGAAAGTTGCAACATTCATCTATGTACATACACATGCATACATATAATACATACATGATGAGGGAGAGGAGAAGACAGCACACATGCAGTAGAAATACAGATGGCTCCCGATTAGCTGGTCAGCAGCTCTACCCCGGAAGCTCTTCAGCTCCTCCATAAACACTGTTCAATAAGGATTCTTGGCCACAAAGCATCTCACGGTATCTCTGTATAGATGCAGGGGAAAAGACAGAAATGTATGTGAGCAAAAGCCCAGCTGGGACATGTGCAAAAAAAGAATTACTCAAGGAAATATGGGTTGGTTTCAGACAAAGAACTGACTATACTCTGGAATAAATTATAGCTGACATAGTTTTGCTTTTATAAAGTACTGAAAAGATACTAGTTTGAAGAAACAGAAAGTAAAATAAAATAAAGACAGGCATTCTCAGTAAGACTAACCTCAGGAAAGAAAGATCAACACAAATGAAAATACCAACACATTGCAGAAATGCTCTTTTTTATTAAGTAGAATAAGTAATCATGTTTTAAAATATATTAAGGGAGGTAATTTGTATAATAGAATACATATGGCTGAAAAAATTTTATTTCATCTTTTTTATAGATTTATTTTTATTTATTTGAAAGGTAGAGTTACAGAGAGCAAGGGAAAGAGAGAAACAAAGAGATCTTCCATCTGCTAGTTCACCTCCCAAATGGCCCCAAAGGCCTGGTTGGGCCAGGCCAAAGCCAGGAGTCTAGAACTCCATCCAAGTCTCCCAGTGACTGCAGGGACCCAAGCACTCAGGTTGTCTTCTGATGCTTTCTCAGGCTCATTAGCAGTGAGCTGGATCAAAAGTGGAGCAGCCATGACTCAAACTGGTGCCCATGTGGGATGGCAGCATTACAGGCAGTGGGTTAACCGGCTATGCCACAATGCTGGCCTCCTGAAAGTATTGTACATGGTATATAAAATATTAAAGAGTAGAAATCGAAGATGAAAATTGAAAGCAATAAAATCAAAATGAATATATTGATTAAAAATATTTATGGATAGAGGGAGATAAATACACACACTACTTGTGTCCTCGAAGAGATTCATTTTAAATTTAAAAATATACTATAGTAGTCTTCCCTAATTATAAAAAGGTTTTCCCTTGCTTCTCTTTTCTTTTTTAAAAACTTGTGTCTCTGCTAAGTTCTTGTATCCTTAGGCATATTTGAATACTGAAAATCGCATTTGATCTATTTTAACAACTGTACATGACTCGATAGCAGTACTATTTATACGCATTTTATTTTTACATCACTTCTGAGTTCACATATCATCTTATTTTTTACTCATTTAAATATTTTACATTTATTTTATTTATTTGAATGTGGGGAGAGAGAGAAATCTCCCATCTGCTGTTTTACTCCCCAAATACCCACAATAGTTGGGCTGGCCCGGCCTTAATCCAGCAACTGTGAACTCAGTCTGTTTCTTCCATGTGAGTAGCAGAGACCCAGGTACCTGTACCATGACCTGCTTCCCTCCATGGCACATATTAGCTGGAACCTGGAATTGGAAGTGGGACCAGAATTTGAACTCCAGGCACCCCAGTGTAAGAACTTGGCCCCCCAGCTGGCATCTTAACTGCCACACCAAATATCTACACCTTACCTAATCTTAAATACTTGATTTAACTTATTTTTCTTAGTTCTAAAACCCCATGTGGACATAGTTGGGTATGATCAGATTCATAAATAATTTGTAAGAGACTCTAACAAGATTCAACACACCAGAAACCTCCAGAGTTAAGATTCCTCCATGTTGTCACCCCTTTCAATCCTCTCATTCACCTCTTTATAGCGGATTAATAGAATTTTTCAAAGCATCTGATGTCATTTAATGAAATTTTGAGACAAAGAACAAATAAATGAACATGTATATCTGAGTGTCATTTAAACATTTTAAAGATTTAACTCATACAATCAAGCCACACAGTAATGTTTTGGTCAAAACATAATTCAACAAAATGGGAAATGTTAACATTTTTTTGCATTATTTAAATGATGTACATTGCAGAAGGGATGTACAATTCCGAGTAACACTCCTTTATAGACGTTGTGGTCCTCACTTTTTCCTCTCATATCTCCTTGCTAGTCAATATGTTTCACTAAGCTCTAGCCCACAATGCTCGATGTCTTCTATGTTTCCCCCTTTTCCTTCCTCATCTACATTAGATCTTGCTCTTCCTTTGCTGACTTCTACATTATAATGGCAATCGACAGAGGGCTGTTGTGGTAAATGGCAGGACACTTCTGAGAGGGGAGAGGCAGGGAGACAGATTGAGTAGCTGAAGGAAGGAACAGTAGCAGCCAGACATAAAAAGTTCAGCCACTCTCAAAAACAACTAGATTTGGCTCACTGTTTCTACTAATTTTCTGGTATTATTTTGCTTAATGAAATACTGGCAATATTTTAATTTAAAACTCCTAGACAAAACTAACAGTAAAATCTCTGGCTTCTTTATGAACAAAATGGTGTTAATTATAGGCTCTTAAAGGTATTAAGAGGATATGAATAATCATGGGGTTTCTTTTTCTTCTTTTTCTAAAGCTATAGCTAAATGAATGAAAAATAGAAAATTACTTCACCGTGCTTCTAGTTCCTAAAACCTGTTTCATCAAAAATTCGTTCATGTCAACATATAAATATGAGATTCTTCTGCTCATAGCTATCCTGTATCCTGTATCCTGTTTTAATAATCTCACCTTTTCTTCCAAGATAAGCATAATCCATTGTATCTCTGTGAATTTCATAAAGATCACTTTACTGCCATTATACAATTTGTATAAAAGTTTCAGTCTCATCAATAATGGTAAGCTTATAGTCAGTTAAAAAAAAAAAAAACAAAACTCTGTGATTACTAACAGAGCTTTTGGGACTGGCTCTAGTTTAGGAAAAATGAACTTGAAAGAAATAAGGCAATGAGAACACAGTAGTTGTCTTCACCATTGGGGAATTTGGGTAGAATACCAAAATCCAGGTGCACTATAAAGATCTAATGTTTAAAAATGTTTATGTAGGGTACCAATGCCCAACCATTCAGAGTAGACCAGGTGAGTCTACCATTCTACAGTGTTTTGGTTGACTGGCAGTTCTGAGCAAGGCATGTTAGGTGAGGCAGGACGTATATTAGGTAGAGAGGTACTACCTAACTACTCATATAGCATTATGGAGTTAAAGCTATCACTGAATCTCATCACCAAAAAATATTGTATCTGTGCTCCTAATCTCACTCACTATTGGAGATTTCTACATGGACACATGGACCCAGTTCAGGGACTGGGTCGATGTATCACTCCTTCTGACAGGGGGAGCGGAAAGCACTCAGGTAGGTGTTGCTGTAATGCTTCTGAGATACACTGATCTGTGAACATGAGGGTGTGGAAAATGGCTTCCATTCTGCATTAAAACAAAGATAATCACAATAGCAACAAGAGAGCATTTCAATTGTAATCACAAAAAAATCAGAAAAAAACATCATTTTCTTCATATGCTTTATGTTAATATTATTTTCTATAGTCAATGGTCCACTGCCCTCTCAGGCCATAGCAGAAAGCTGGATCGGACGTGGAGAATCCGGGACTCTAACAGGCGCCCATCTGGGATGCTGGCACTGCAGGTGGTGGCCTTACCTGCCACGCCACAGAGCCGGCCCCTCTATATATTTTTAAAGATGTATTTATTTATTTGAAAGGCAGACAAAGAGAAAAGAGGAAAAGGCAATGAAAGAGATCTTCCACCCCACTCCCCACATGGCCATAACAGCCAGGCCTGGCCAAGCCAAAGCCTGAAGCCAAGAACTCTTGGGTGGTAGGAGCCCATCTTCTGCTGTCTTTCCAGATGCAGTGGCGTGAAACCTTGATTGGAAGCAGCACAACCAGGACTCAATCCCGCACTTTGATATGGAATGCTGGCATTTTGAGTGGCCACTTAATCAGCTGAACCACAACACTGACTGCTTGCTTTTATTGTTTTGCTTAAAGCATTAACTTCCACATGTGAAGTACATAATAGTCCTCAGTTATCCAAGTTATAGCCAGAAATAATAGTGCATTCTTTTGATAAGTACACTTTTAAAAAGCCTCAATTAGTCATTCTGGAAGTCTAAGAAATTTCAATTTACCATTGTGTCTTTAAAAAACAATTATTTATTTATTTATTTATTTATTTATTGGGAAAGCAGAGCAACAAGAAATGGAGGCAGAGAGATGTTCCATCTGTTGATTCACTCCCTTAATTGCTGCAATGGCCAGGGATGGACCAAAAGAAAGCCAAAAGCTTGAAACCCCATCCTATTCTCTGACATGGGTCAGAAGGCCCCAAATATTTGGATCATCCTTTACTATCTTTCCAGGAACATTAGCATGCAACTGAATTGGAAGCACAGAAGCTGAGACTTGAATCAGCACTTCATTGTGGGATGCCAGTGTCGCAAGCATAAGCTTAACCCACTGTACCACAACAACAACTCCCAATTTATTATTCTTTTCTTGAAATTATTCTGTCCATAAAGAATCTTCATATATAATTTTAGAGTAATTAACTTTCCCTTTTGAATGTTACAGTTAAATGCCACAAACAAGTTGCACTTTGAAAATAATAAAATCCTTTGAACACTCAAAATGTGTTTTTTTCTTAATACTATTTTAAGAGTTTTTCTCTTATAATTATTCAGAGGATATATTAACTGTACACATGAAATACAGCTTGGTATCTGAAACTATTGAAGTATATTTTCCACTAACTATGAGTCCACTATTTCTGTATATGCCATTATATAATTTCTAATAAAAACCTGTTGCTAGTAAAAAAATTGCATAAAACCATATTAATATGGAAGTACAGTTTCTTAAAGTTGGAAAAATATCTTGAAAATATAGAAACACACAATTTTGGCATTTTTAATAGTCACTGTCCTGACACTTACTAAACTTTAATTATAACAGGGTTGGATATTTTTCAAGGCTCACCAATGCCATTTGGATGAGAAATTCATTAAATACAATTCTAAAATGTCACTTGCTTTCAAACTTCAATCCATATGCTGTGAAGTTAACAAAGATAAGTAATTTCAAAATACCTACTGCAGGAACTTTTACAAACATAATTTTATTGCCAATTTTATTGCATTTTCAATTTTTACATTCCTATAGTGTATAGTTCTGCTGTGAATAAAAAATATCTCTCTTTATCAAGTATATGTGTATTAAATATATTTATAATCAGAATATTTAGGAAAATAATATTAATATATTAATATGTATCATATGAACATTTGGAAAATATTTGGGAAAACTATTAATATATTATTGAAATATATTAATATGTTAGCATAGTCTTCAAGTACATTAGATTTCAACTCTACCAATAAGTTCACCACAACATTGCAATATATGAAGTGACTGAAGGGTTTATAGGCAAGGTGGGGAGGCCAGAAATAGCCTGTATAGGGTAAGCATTGGATGCATCAAGGAAACCACATCTGAGGTCCAAGTCCCATGTTAGAATGACTGGTGCCTATGCCTGCTCACCCACTTCCATTGACACTTTCTGCTAATGTGCACCCTGAGAGGCGATAAGTGATGGCTCAATCCTCATACCCAAGTGGGAGACAAGGATTGAGTTCTGGTCTCTTAGCTTTAGCCTGACCCAATTCTGGTTGTTGTGGGCATTTAGGAATGAAACAGTATATAGGACATCCATTTGTGTCTCTCTACCTTTCAAATAAAATAAAATGAATATAAATGAATAAATATTTTTTAAAAGGAAAGTGTATAAATACAGACAAACTGAAATTTAACCATTTAAGGGCAAATGAAATTTTTGAAATACAGCTTATTTTCAACATGACTTTTTAAACAAATTTGTATGAATTTCCTAATAATTAGCTTTGCATTCTTACTTTGGAAAGCACTGATGACATCTGAATGCACCCAGAGAAAAGAGTCTCTTTTAATCCTATAGTGCATTATTCAATACACTATTTCTTGTCTCTTACAATCTATAGAAATATAAGACTTCAGTGTCTGTATGAGGTCTTCTTTTCCATCTACTTCTTAAGGTAATCTTTCTTATATAATACCTTTCATTTTCAACCTGCATTATGTGTAAGTATCATTTCCATCTGCTCCATTAACCTTGATCCTTTCTAATCTCTCACAAGGCATAGTTCCAGGGATTTCTTTCACTGCCACACTTCTTAAATATATAACCTGACACTTAATCACATTTTACACAGGCTAAACAAAATCTCCATTTTGTATTTACTCAATTTTCAAGGTAGTCAATGAGAGTTACGGAAGTATATATAAATATTTAAACACAAATAAACGTGTTTGTTAGTTACCTGCATATATTAACTATGTCATTGCTAAAATATAACATGATGTTGTATTTAGCCTCATATTTTTAAACAACCATATTTTATTAAAAAAAAGTTCCAGAGGTATAAACCTAATTTAGCCGTTAATTTGTTCTTTTTTTTTTTTTTAAGATTTATTTTACTTATTTGAAAGACAGAGTTACAGAGAGAGGTCAAGACAGAGAGGGAGATCTTTCATCTGCTGATTCACTCCCCAATTGGCCGCAATGGCCAGAGCTGCGCTGATCTGAAGCCAGGAGCAAGGTGCTTCTTCCAGGTCTCCCACGTGGGTACAGGGGCCAAGGACCTGGGCCATCTTCTACTGCTTTCCCAGGTCATAGCAGAGAGCTGGATTGGAAGAGGAGCTGCCGAGACTAGAACCGGCACCCTTATGTGATGCCGGTGCTTCAGGCCAGAGCTTTAACCTGCTGTGCCACAGCGTCAGCCCCAATTTCTTCATTTTTAAAATCCCTTTAAAAATCTTTTTTTATTCAGTAAAATAATAATTTTTTACTTTCTTTTTTTTTCAATTCAAGTCACTGTAATCAGTCTTTCTTCAGTGCAATGGTGTGAAAATTTGTTCCCTCAAAAAATTCATTTTGAACCTTAATCCCCACAATAACATCACTGGAAGGTAGAGCATTATGTGAGGTTTTCAGGCCGTGAGGGTTCTTTTCTTACAAATGACTTAAACCACTATAAAGGTGATTTTTGGGTTTGCTCTCCTTTTGTGTCCATAGAGTTACCTCTTCTGAAGGATAAAACACTCATGGTGCCAACATGGAAGCATAGAAATCAAATTCTCACCAGCTGGTGCCTTGTTCTTGGCCCTCCCAGCCTATATAATCATGTGATCCAATGCATGTTAAAAATTTGCTCATATGTATAAATAACCCATTCAATAAATCACATTAATTTCATCTCAGATTTTTTTTTTTTTTTTTGACAGGCAGAGTGGACAGTGAGAGAGAGAGAGACAGAGAGAAAGGTCTGCCTTTGCCTTTGGTTCACCCTCCAATGGCCTCCGTGGCCGGTGCGCTGCGGCCGGCGCACCGCGCTGATCCGATGGCAGGAGCCAGGAGCCAGGTGCTTTTCCTGGTCTCCCATGGGGTGCAGGGCCCAAGCACCTGGGCCATCCTCCACTGCACTCCCTGGCCACAGCAGAGGGCTGGCCTGGAAGAGGGGCAACCGGGACAGAATCCGGCGCCCCAACCGGGACTAGAACCAGGTGTGCCAGCGCCGCAAGGCGGAGGATTAGCCTAGTGAGCCGCGGCGCCGGCCTCATCTCAGATTTAAAAGCAAGTATTTTATTCATTTATCCATGAGAATGTTGCTCTAAAAGCAGCTTTTGATTTTTATATGAAGAATTAACTAAATTAGCTTTGGGCCTATTTCATAACTCTATGGGTAAATTTTTCAACCAGTCATGATTCATTAGAACACAAAATATCATCCATTCATATCACATATTTTGATGGAGAATCATATATTAGTCAAAAGTAACAGTGAAGAAATGTAATCACTAACTTTAAGATAAATATCTTTAGGAAAGCGTAGTATTTAATGAAATAATCATGACAATTAATACAGAGGTATGTGGTTAGAAATATGGAAAGAATGCAATGGCCATCAGAGTTAATTAGGATAGCAGTGGACAGGAATCAGGATTACCTGATTTACAGTCATTAATTGTAGATTGAAAATATTCAATATTTATCAACCTAGTTCTTTTTATGTAATTCTAAGACAAACCTAAAGTAATTTTCAGATTATACGTTATAAGGAACTATCCTAGTGAAAAATCAGTAAATTATATATATGTTATATATATGTCTTATTTATATGTATATTTAACTTTATATAATTTAAAATTCTTAAAATTTTGTCTTTCAAATGATAAATAGAAAACAATTTTGAGAGACCGTGTTATGACTATGTATATGTTAAGTGGAATATATTTCTATAGGTTTATGGGTCTGTGAAATTTTTTTTCTTTAGTATCTGGCACACAGGGGTCTCTCAAAAATTTTTGGTGACCAGAACTTAGACTCTCACAGAATTTTATTCTAGCTATCAATTGATATATGTTGATATTTATTAACAAAATATAATGTTCTCAGAATATATGCAAAAGTACTTCAAAAGTCTCACAGAAATTAAAAGATGTGTAATTTGGAACAGAAATAAAAGCACATGCACACATGTACGTATAGTTACATTATCAGAACACTATCCAACTTGATAGAAAAAAGAGCACTAAACTTTGCTATATATTGCATCTGTCTTATCTTTCTTCATATTATTTATTTATTTACTTATTTTTATTTAGTAAATATAAATTTCCTAAGTACAGTTTATGGAATAGAAGGGCTTTCCGCCAATAACTTCCCTCCCATTCGCACCCCTCCCATCTCCCGCTCCCTCTCCCATTCCATTCACATCAAGATTAATTTTCAATTCTCTTTATATACAGAAGATCAATTCAGTATATATTAAGTCAAGATTTCATCAGTTTGCACCCACACAGAAACACAAAGTGTAAAATACTGTTTCAGTACTAGTTACAGCATTACTTCACATTGGACAACACATTAAGGACAGATCACACATGAGAAGTAAGTACACAGTGACTCCTGTTGTTGACTTAACAATTTCACACTCTTGTTTACGGCGTCAGTAATCTCCCTAGGCTCTAGTCATGAGTTGCCAAGGTTATGGAAGTCTTTTGAGTTCGCTGACTTTGATCTTATTCCAACAGGGTCATAGTCAAAGTGGAAGTTCTCTCCTCCCTTCAGAGAAAGGTACCTCCTTCTTTGATGGCCCTGTTCTTTCCACTGGGATCTCATTTGCAGAGATCTTTTATTTAGGTCTTCCTTTTATTTTTTTTATTTTTTTTTTGCCAGAGTGTCTTGGCTTTCCATGCCTAAACTACTCTCATGGGCTCTTCAGCCAGATCCAAATGCCTTAAGGGCTGATTCTGAAGCCAGAGTGCTATTTAGGACATCTGCCATTCTGTGAGTCTGCTGTGTATCCCGCTTCCCAAGATGGATCGTTCTCTCCCTTTTTGATTCTATCAGTTAGTATTCGCAGACACTAGTCTTGCTTGTGTGATCCCTTTGACTCTTAGACCTATCAGTGTGATCAATTGTAAACTGAAGTTGATCATCACTTGGACTAGTGAGATGGCACTGGTACATGCCACCTTGATGGGATTGTATTGGAATCCCCTGGCACATTTCTAACTCCACCATTTGGGGCAAGTCCGATTGAGCATGTCCCAAATTGTACATCTTCTCCCTTGAATAACTAAAGCAATCTTGTACAACAAAAACAAATCCAGAGGCATCACAATACCAGATTTCAGGACATACTACAGGGCAGTTGTAATCAAAACAGCATGGTACTGGTACAGAAACAGGTGGATAGACCAATGGAACAGAATTGAAACACCAGAAATCAATCCAAACATCTACAGCCAACTCATATTTGATCAAGGGTCCAAAACCAATTCCTGGAGTAAGGACAGTCTATTCAATAAATGGTGCTGGGAAAATTGGATTTCCACGTGCAGAACCAGGAAGCAAGACCCCTACCTTTCACCTTACACAATAATTCACTCAACATAGATTAAAGAGTTAAATCTATGACCTGACACCATCAAATTATTAGAGAGCATTGGAGAAACCCTGCAAGATATAGGTACTGGCAAAGACATCTTGGAAAAGACCCCAGAAGCACAGGCAGTCAAAGCCAAAATCAACTATTGGGATTGCATCAAATTGAGAAGTTTCTGTACTGCAAAAGAGACAGTCAGGAACGTGAAGAGGCAACCGACAGAATGGGAAAAAATATTTGCAAACTATGCAACAGATAAAGGGTTGATAACCAGAATCTACAAAGAAATCAAGTAAGTCCACAGCATCTGTCTTATCTTAACATCCCAAACAAGAGAGGTGCTTGGAGCCAATGTTGTGCTACAGAAGGTTAAGCCACCTAATTTTTTTTTTTTGACAGATAGAGTTAGTGAGAGAGAAAGACAGACAGAAAGGTCTTCCTTCCACTGGTTCACCCCCCAAGCGGCCACTACAGCCAGCTCTGCGCTAATGCGAAGCCAGAAGCCAGGTGCTTCTTCCTGGTCTCCCATGTGGGTGCAGGGGCCCAAGCACTTGGGCCATCCTCCACTGCCTTCCCAAGCCATAGCAGAGAGCTGGACTGGAAGAGGAGCAACCGGAACTGGAACCCGGTGTCCATATGGGATGCCAGCACTGCAGGCAGAGGATTAACCAAGTGAGTCACAGTGGCGACCCCGCCACCTGATCTTTGACACCAGTATCCTGCAAAAGCAGCTGATTCATGTCGCTACTGCTCCACTTCCAATAAAATTCCCTGCTAATGTACTTCTGAAAGTAGAGGAAGTTCGCCCAAGTACCTGGGCCCCTGCCACCCATGTGGGAGGCCTGGATAAACCCTGGCTTCTACCTGGCCCAGACTCGATTGTTGTGGCCATTTGGGGAGTAAATAGAAGATTAATTTTCTCTGTCCCTCTGTCCCTCTCTCCCTGTCTCCCTCTCTCCATCCCTCCCTCCCTCCCTCCTTCTCTCTCACTATCTCTGTATCTCTGCCTGTCAAATAATAAATAATCTTAAAAAAATAGAGTTTCCTTATTATGCTTTATTGCTTTATCCTGGAATATTTATAGATAGAAAATATTGTTCATATTCAACATAGTTCAGCTTAACTGTAAAAGTTAAATGAGGGGCCGATGCTGTGGCATAGTGGGTAAAGTCACTGCCTGCAGTGCTGGCATTCCATATGGTCGCCAGTTCGAGTCTAGGCTGCTCCATTTCTGATCCAGCTCCCTGCTCTGGCCTCGGAAAACAGTAGAAGATGGCCCAAGTCCTTGGGCCCCTGCACTCACTTGTGAGATCCGGAAGAAGCTCCTGACTCCTGGCTTCAAATTGGCCCAGTTCCGGCCATTGTGGCCAACTGGGGAGTGAACCAGCGGATGGAAGACTTTCTCTCTCTCTCTCTCTCTCTCTCCCTCTCCCTCTCCCTCTCCCTCTCCTTCTGTGTAACTCTGCCTTTCAAATAAATAAATAAATCTTTTTAAAAAAGTTAAATAAAAAAACATAAATCAATCCCTAACTAAAGCAAAGGCATTTATTTTCTCTTAAAATTTAATTTTAAGGTATTTTGTTATGTAGACATTTTCTCCCTGCCTTATTGTAACAATATGTTTTTCACTAAATTAGTAAATATTTATAATGAGAAAAAATGAGGCTGTGGAGGAGGAAAGTTCAACTTTTCTGGTAGATGCAACCTTTCAGGAATATTGCCATTACCATAATTTTATCCTGTCCATGTTTATTGTATTTCTACTGTGACATGTTCATGAACTGAAATGTCAAAGAAAGGATTTTTTAAAGATTTATTTATTTATTTGAAAGTCAGAGTTAGAGAGAGAGAAGGGGAGAGAGAGAGAGAGAAAGAGAGAGAATCTTCCATCTTCCATCTACTGGTTCACTCACCAAATGGCTGCAACTGCTGAGACTGGGCTATGCCAAAGTCAGGAGCCAGGAGTTGTATCCAGTTCTCCCATGTGGGTGCAGGGATCCAAGAACTTGGGCCATCTTCCAATGATTTCCCAGGTATTTTAGCACGGAGGTGGATTGGAAGTGGAGCAGCCAGGACTAAAACCAGCACACACATGGGATAAGAGCAATAGCTGATGGCTTTATTGGCTATGTCAGAATGCCAGCCCCAAGTTCTATTTTTTTAAAAGATGTAGTTATTTACTTGAATGACAGAGTTACAGAGACAGAAAGAGACACAGAGCGAGATAGAGAACTTCCACCCACTGGTTTATTTCTCAAATGGCTGAAGTGGCAGAGCCTGTGTCAGGCCAAACCCAGGAGCCTGGAAATCCATCCAGGTTTCTCATGTGTGTGGCAGGGGCCCAAACATTTGGGCCATCCTCTGCTGCTTTTCCCAAGCAATTAGCAGGAAGCAAAGTCAGAAATGGAGCAGCTTGTATCCAACTGGGCACCCATGTGGGATGCCAGCATAGCAGATGGCAGCATAACTCACTGCTCCACAATGGTGGCTCCTCCGAGAGAGCATTAATTGAAATTCCTATTAATATAGATTAAGTCTTCTAATTTTTATCTCAGATACATTTAGTTAAATTTTCTAAGTCTGTCTGCTTCCAGCTTTGATTTATCAACTATTCTGAAATAAATCTGCAAATAAAACAATGTCCTAAAAATGAAAATTTATCAATATGTAAATATACTTTCCTTTGGAGAAATCCATCTTTCTGGGGTGGGGCATTTGGCCTAGCAGTTAAAACACCAGTTAAGACATCTGCTAGAATGCCCATACCTTACATCAAAGTGCCTGAGTTAGATATTCAGCTTGAATTCTGACTCCAGCTTCCTACAAATTCAGACACTGGGAGGTAGCAGTGATGGCTCAAATGATTAGTCTATTATCACCTGTGCAGGAAAACTGGATTGAGTTCCTAACTGGGCTTTGGCCCCAGTTTGGGGGGGGGTTAAGCATTTGGGGACTGAAGAAGTAGATGTAATCTTTCTCTTTTTATCTATTTCTCTCAAATAAATAAACTTTTAAAAAAATTTAACATCTCTTCAAAGTCCAGAACTCTTCATATATTGTCTCTTTCAATTTTGTAACAGTATTTGTATGTTATTTCAAATAAGTCAAAATCTCTAATAAAACCCTAACCCAAAGAGAAATATCAATAGTGCTGTGATTGTATTTCTACAAGCCAATATCCTTCATATATGGAATATTTTGTTTTTTCATGGTAACAAAAAGAACTGAACCACAAATCAAAGACACGGTATAAAACCATAAGAAGTTTGGTATTCAAATACATCTGGAGATAGAGCAGCCTAAAAGTAAACAGATGTTCTTATATTACTTCTGTATTCTGTATTTTTCATGCTTGTGATTTAGATTCCTTCTGACTCATTTACAGAAACCTATTTCTGTGTATTTTTAATACTTCTAAAACGAGGTGCTTCTTTCTCTTGTGGAAAAAAAATAGCAATATTATCTTTGTAGAGGAATTATGGACAGTACACCTGACAAACAACATTGGAATTCTCTAGTGCAGACTCATATGTAAAAAAAAATCACCTTATGAAGATGTTTACTAAAAGGAATAATTCTTTGTAAATTCCAATTTGCAATTTATTATGCAGACTAAATGAGGTGAAACAATTCAAGATAATTTATCTTTAGAAATAATTGAAAGACATATATGAAAGTTTTGCTGTTGAATGAATGTATTTAGAACACATCTTGTTTGTATCTTTTATTGTAAAACTGTGTTATATGAAAAATTTGACTTCAGCATAACTACTGATATGAAGTTACTTTGAATTTTAGGGCAAGAGTAACTGCTCCATAATTATAAATTTCACTAGTATAAAAACCTCTAAAGCATAGGTGCATAAAATGCTGATTAATTTGGTTAGCTGAATTCACTCAAACAATCACTTATTGAAAGAGAGGCCACAGCAGAGGCCTCAGGAAGCCCTTCTCACACAGAGCCTGCCTCATCCTGCTTCTCCCCCAACAGCTGAGGCTAGCACTGGACAGGCAACTGTACCCAGCAGGGGAGGGTCTCATGGCCTTGGGGTTGTCATTTTTATGAGTTTTTTTTTAAGATTTATTTATGAAATTGAAGTAAGATGGCAGAGTAGGGAGTGATCTTTTTTTTTTTTTTGCTTTCAAACTTTTATTTAATGAATATAAATTTTCAAAGTACAGCTTATAGATTACAATGGCTTCACCCCCATAACGTCCCTCCCACCCGCAACCCTCCCCTTTCCCACTCCCTCTCCCCTTCCATTCACATCAAGATTCCTTTTCGATTCTTTTTATATACAGAAGATCAGTTTAGCATACATTAAGTAAAGATTTCAACAGTTTGTCCCACACAGAAACATAAAGTGAAAAATACTGTTTGAGTACTAGTTATAGCATTAAATCTCAATGTACAGCACACTAAGGACAAAGATCCTAACGAGGAGTAAGTGCACAGTGACTCCTGTTGTTGACTTAACAAATTGACACTCTTGTTTATGGCCTCAGTAATCACCCTAGGCTCTTGTCATGAGCTGCCAAGGCTATGGAAGCCCCCTGAGTTCACCGACTCTGATCCTATTTAGACAAGGCCATGGTCAAAGTGGAAGTTCTCTCCTCCCTTCAGAGAAAGGTACCTCCTTCTTTGATGACCCGTTCTTTCCAGTGGGATCTCACTCGCAGAGATCTTTCATTTAGTTTTTTTTTTTTTTTTTTTCCAGTGTGTCTTGGCTTTCCATGCCTGAAATACTCTCATGGGCTTTTCAGCCAGATCCGCATGCCTTAAGGGCTGATTCTGAGGCCAGAGTGCTGTTTAGGACATCTGCCATTCAATGGGTCTGCTGTGTATCTCACTTCCCATGTTGGATCATTCTCTCCCTTTTTGATTCTATCAGCTAGTATTTGCAGACACTATTTTTGTTTATGTGATCCCTTTGGCTCTTAGTCCTATCATGATGATCAATTGTGAACAGAAATTGATCACTGGGACTAGTGAGATGGCATTGGTACATGCCACCTTGATGGGATTGAATTGGAATCCCTTGGTATGTTTCTAACTCTACCGTTTGAGGTAAGTCAGCTTGAGCATGTCCCGAATTGCACATCTCTTCCCTCTCTTATTCCCACTCTTATATTTAACAGCGATCACTTTTCAGTTAAGTTTCAGCACTTAAGAAGAATTGTGTATTGATTACAGTATTCAACCAAAAGTATTAAGTAGAATAAACAAAAAAAAATACTAAGAGGGATAATATATCTAGTCTAGGAGAAGATATTTTAGAAAAAGGGGAGGGAGTGCAGTCTCAAGGAAGAGTTAAGGAGAAAATGGCAGAGGAAACTCCATAGCAGACCTATGTGGAGGGTGTGGGGGTGCATAAACCATGACTGCAGCAGCCGAAAGCCTCCACACAGGCTTTGGAGAGAGGTGAGAACAGACTGCAGCAGCCCATGGCAATACAGCTACAGGAAGAGACTGGAGGGAATCCGACAGGGAGCCCTCTGGGGATAGTGTACCTGCCAAACAAGAGGAGAAAAAAAGGGGAGGGGCACAAATTTCTGTCTTCTGGATCACCCTGCAATGGTGTCCTATAAAAAGACAATAGAGAGTGGGCACCACTTTGGACATCCATAACAGCTGTACTGTGGTGGAATGAGAAGGCCATGCCAAGATGGCCTCTGACAAGCTAGCGTCAGTTACTCAGGAATGGCGTTGGAATCCACTTGGCAAAGGAGCCTGCATGGCAACAGGCAGTCATTGGTTATGGCATAAACCACCCCTTGACTGGATTGGCTGCCTCAGCTATATAAGCAGTTGCACCAACTGAAATAAACGAGTCTGCAGGCTGCTCACCTCTAGCCTGCTTTCACCCGACTCTAGGTGTCTGTGTCGTGTTTCCGTGCCTCTTGCCCCTCTGCGGTCTTCCTCTCAGAATGAATCAACAGCAACACTGTGCCAGCTTGTGATTACATCCAATAGCCAGCAGATCAGAGATCTCGAATAGACTCACAGTGGACTTCTCCCCAGAAACCCTACAGGTTATGAGAAAATTGAGAGAGACATTCCAAGTCTAAGAGAAAGAAAAGTCACCCCAGAATACCGTACCCTGCAAAGCCCTCATTTATCAATGAAGGTGAAATAAAGACCTTCCACAATAAACAGAAAGTGAAGGAATTAGTCACCATATGCCCAGCCTTGCAAAAGATGCTTAAGGATATGCTGCACACAGAAATACAGAAAAATGGTCATCACTACAAAAGAAAGTAAAGGAAGAAAATCTCTCAGTAAAAGTACAAAGGAAATCCAAAATAAAAAACAGGAATAATTATGAGAAATTTTAAGGTTAAAGTTGTTACTTATCAATGATCACATTAAATGTAAATGCCTTCAACCCTCCAGCTAAGACACAAAGACTGACCAAATGGATTTATAAAAGAAAAAACCCATCTATATGCTGCCTACAGGGACGCATCGCACCAACAAACATGCATGCAGCCTGAAAGTGAAAGGATGGAAAAAGATATTCCATGCTAACAGAAATGAAAAATGAGATCCAGTATAGCCATCCTAATATCATACAAAATAGACTTCAATGCAAAAACTATTAAAACAGACAAAGGAGGGCATTATGTAATGATTAAGGTATCAATTCAACAGGAAGACATAACTATTCTAAATGTATATGCACCTAATTACAGGGCACCTGGATATTTAAAAGGAGAGTTAAGGGATCTAAAGGGAGAAATAGACTAAAATACAATAGTAATGGAGGATTTCAATACCTTGGAAAGCCAAGACACTGAGGCAAAAAAAAAAAAGCTCTACATGAAGAACCTTGGTAGATGAGACCCCAGTGGAAAGAAGTGGTCACCAAAGAAGGAGGTATTTTTTTTCTGAAGGGAGGATAGAACTTTCATTTTGCTTACAGCCTTGTCTAAATACTGAGAGAGTTTGTGGATTTAAAAGGCTTCCTTAGCCTAGGAAGTTCATGTCAAGAGCCTCGGGTGATCACTGACATTGTACATAAGAGTATTAATTGTCAGATTAACAATAAGAGTCACTGTGTGCTTACTTCCCATGAAGGACCTCTGTCCTCAAAGAGTTGTATTATAATTATGTCTAAGATGTGTCATTCTTGGGGGCTTCTTTAAAGTTAATCAAGTTTCTAAAAAAAAGAGGTAAAATTAACTTCAAGATGCAATAACTTTGAACAGCCCTTGTCTCTACTGTTGAGGAACAGTTTTGTTTTGTTTTGTTTTGTTTCTGCAAAAATTGTTGAACTCTTTATTCAATATAGAGTTGGTCTTCTGTGTATAAAGTTAATCGAAAATGGATCTTAGTGGAGAATGGGACTGGGAATGGGAGAGGGAGGAGGAAAAGGAGTGGGAGAGTGCATGAGAGGGCAAGTTCAGTGGGAAGAATCACTATATTCCTAAAGCTGTACTTATGAAATGCATGAAGTTTGCATTCCTTGAATAAAATGTTTCTTTGGGGGGGAAATAAATATATATATAAATAAAAGAGAGAGTAATGGCCCAAAATAGGGGATATAGCTTCCTCAAAGTCCTTGCATAAACCTAACATGAGTTTTGACCTGGAAAAATACAATTTCCTATATGTTCTTTTATTTTCATTTAGTGTAGCTTATTTGCAAAGGAAAACTTTACTTTTTCAAAATATTTTGTATCATGTCTTTCAAAGCAAAGCAAATTTTCTTGGAGTACTTCATTTTATAAAATCAATAAAAACATGAGATAGAAGGTACATTATGATATTAGAATCTCTAACACTTTTTGTTTTCAAAGTGCTATCTTATTCATATTAAATAGAAAATCATTTTCTTTTGGTCTCTGAAATGATCAGATCGTCTATTTAAAACAACAAATCATTACAGTATTTTGAATAACAAAGTTTAACTATTATAACATTATGCATGAACAGTTCAATATTCTTCATGTAGTTTCATAAAGAATTATACATTGTCATTATACATAGTAATTATGTTGGAAAAATATAATTACACATTATAATGCATTTTCAGTATTACAAGTAATTAAACTAAAAAACAATTATTCTATGAATAATTCACATTTTATTTTTAAAAATTTTTTTTAGGAAATCGGTTGATATCAGAGAAAATGTTGGAGTCTTTACAAAGAACAAAGAATTAAGTAGCAACTCTATTAAAACTCAACTCTTTAATAGGTTTGCAGAGGAAATCATATTTATATACATATGTATGTATATATAGTTATATATTAATAATGGCAATGATTAACTGATATGGAAGTCTTACTTCTGAATAGGTATGTTGAATCTGAGTATGACCTTGACAGAGAGAGTAAAACACATATAGGAAAATGCATATGAATTATACTGACTCTAAGAGACCAACATACAGACAGGTTTATCTCTGCTATTGAAGCGATACTTTTATTTCTCATATTCTCTGACCTTCAAAGAATACCATTCAAGCTATATGATTTAACTGTAAAGATCATCTAGACAATTTGCCACATGGCTTAATTTGTATATAACAATTTTTATGACTCAACTATATTTATTATTACTGTTTCTGGTTACTTGGAATCATTTGATAACTGGAATATATTCCAAATCATTTTTGGCTAAATTGGATAAATTTTCCATAATACATATAGAAATTTTAAAATTTTCAAGTCTCTTTGGATTATACTGACATATACCTCATGTCCCAGATAATGTCTTTTACAGATATCAAATCATTTTTATCCTTACAAAAATGTTAAGAGAGGGAATTGCAGTGTTACACAGTGGGTTGAGCCTCCTCCTGCAATGCAGGCATCCCACATGAGCCGCAGTCCATATGAGTAATCCTGGCTGCACTATTTCCAATCCAACTCTCTGTTAATGTGCCTGTAAAACTGGAAAAGCAGTGGAAGATGACCCAAGTGGTTGGACCATCTACCCCTGTTGGAGACCTGTGTGAAATTCCTGGCTCCTGGCTTTGTCCTGGCACAGATCTAACTGCTGTGGCCATTTTGGGTAGTGAACCAGTAGATGGAAGATTCTGTGTGTGTGTGTGTCCTTCTCTCTCTATAGCTATGTCTTTCATATAAATATATAAATCTTAAAAAAAATACTGAGGTCATTTCTGTTGGCTCATTTTTCAAATGAGGATAACTCTAGGTTTAGAAAGGCTAAATTACTTGCACAAATAACCTACAAATATTGAGAGTTTTAACCTGGATGATCCAATCCAAAAGAAATATATTTTAACTACTGTACTATAGTAGACCTCAAGTTATTTCAAGCATTCATGGAAGTCATTGTAAATTCCCAAATTAGTTAATATAGATTACCATGGAAGACCACACTACAACTACATTGTTTTAAATATATTATTTGTCGATGGATACATATAATGTAATTATAGACAGATAATGAAAAATTTTGTAAGTAGGTAGATATGGATAGATTAGATTTCTTAACAAACATTTCTTTACACCAAATATATCCAAATCTAGTAGCTTGATAAAAATAGATGTTAACTGAAAGCACCTGTCTCCATGATCTTCTCATGATGCACACCATTGGCTATCGGCCTATTATATTAACTTCTGTGATATTACACTTTTTTAAAAAGATTTATTATTGGGGCCAGTGCTGTGGCTCAGCGAGTAAATCCATTATCTTCAGTGTCAGCATCCCATACGGGTGCCAGTTCGAGTCCTGGCTGCTCTACTTTTGATCCAGCTCTCTGCTATGACCTAGGAAAGCAGTGGAAAATGGCTCAAATCCTTGGACCCCTGCTCCGGAGTGGGAGACCTGGAGGAAGCTCCTGGCTTCTGGCTTTGGATTGGCTCAGCTCTAGCCATTGGGGCTATCTGGGAAGTGAACCATAATATGGAAGATATCTCTCTCTCTCTCTCTCTTTACCTCTGCCTCTCTGTAACTTTGCTTTCAGATAAATAAATAATTCTTTGAAAAGAGATTTATTTATTTGAAAGGTAGAATCACATATAGACAGGAAGAGACACAGAAAGAGAGAGAGAGAGAAAGAGAAAGGGGGGGAGAGAGAGAGAGAGAGAGAGAGAGAGAGATGGTCGATCCACTGCTTCACTCCCCAAATGGCCACAACAGCAAGGCAGGAAATTCCTGAAAGCTGCATTCTTTGAGCCACTGGAGCAAATTCATTGAACCTGAGGTGGGGAATGTGAGATCCCCGATTCAGAATTGTGCAGTCAGAAACACAAGTGAAACATCTGGGGCTTGCAACTGGCATTTAAAGCAGGCAGAGTAGCAATCTTCCTGACTGAGCCCTCAATATATGGAGGTCTGGTGCTATTTCCAAGTGTATGGTGTCAGAGCTGAATTGGATCAGCTCTGTTGTCCACTGCAGAAATGCTTGCTTGCCAATTATTAGGAAGAAACAAGACTACCTAAATAAGCTAGACATCTTGTGTTGATCATGGTGCTGGAACACAGGAAAAAAATCATTTTCCAACACATAAACTTCATTTATTAACTGTGATCACTTAAATATTTAATTTAGTAGCAAAAAAGCTCTACTTCATTCTTATGTTTTACATTCATTTACTTATTCGAAAAGCAGATTTAGAGAGACAGAGAGGTCTTCCATCTGCTGGTTCACTACCCACATGGCCATAACAGCTGAAACTGGGGCTTGGCCAGGGCAAAGCCAGAAGTTTCATCTGGATCTCCCATGTGGGTGGCAGAAACCCAAGAACTTGGACCACTTTGCATTGCTTTCTCAGCCACATTAGCAGGGAGCTGGATTAGAAATGGAGAAGCCCGGACTCGAACCAGTGGCCATGTGGGATGCCAGCGTTGCAGGCAGCAAGCTCAACCTACTGTGCCACACACCAGCCCCTCTTCTTTTATAATGCAATAGAAAGTGTGTAGGTTTTGAAGTTAAGCAGACCAAATTCAGCTCTTTATACTGCCAGCTATAAAATTTAAACGTTGCTTAAATTTCTTCCATATGTGAATGTAAGCAACCTCTTATAAATTTGATTAATTTATCTTAACGTGGTAAAAAACCTGATATCATATCAAAGTTTGAATATACAATCTATATAATGGTTTATTGAATGTTCAATACATGTAAACTAATGAATAATATAAGCAATTATCAGTTTATGTAAAAATACAAAAAAATAAGATACATTTTCTTTTATATGGGCACATTCTTTTCATTGGTACAACAAAGCCTCAATACAATTCTGAACAACAAAATATCTGGGAATTTGTATACACTTGCTCAGGGTTACATCTTTGAGATAAATGTTGTTATTTAATTATTCATATGGATACCAGTGTTAAATAGGCAAGGATATTGTAAATAAATTTCACTCTTTACTTCCATAAGAGAAAAAGCTAAATGATACATTTGGACTTGGATCCTTAAAAATCATGGCAGCTATGAAATGCAGTTAATTACTCTTGTTCAATTCTTTTCAAAAGAAAATCTGTCTTAGTTTAGAAGAAAATAATCTATGGCAGTGGAGAAAATTGAAAATCATGAAATTAAGAGGACGGAGAAAAGCTTGGGGGAAAAGTTATCTTAAATTGAAGCGTGTGGGGCAGCATTGTGGTGCAGCTGGTTTCACCAGCGTCCCATTTGGGCGCTGGACAGGGAAGAAGCCCTTGGCTTCTGACTTTGGCCCGGCCTGGCCATTGCAGGCAACTGGGGAGTGAACCAGCAGATGGAAGATGTCTCTCTCTCTCTGCATCTCCCTGTGTCTCTGTAAATATGCCTTTCAAATATATCAATAAAGTTTTTAAAAAGTGAACTTGTGCTCACAAATCAGAAATTAATTTCTATGATAGGAGAGAAAAGACATTTTCCATTCATCTTGATCGGCTACCATTCCAGATATTTATATTTACCTATCAATCTCTCTTTAGCTTTAGTGGAGAATCCTCATGGAGCGATTAAATTACATTTAGTTTCTGTTTGTGTTCATCATGTAACAAGCCCCAGACTTATTATATTTGTGTAGTCAAAATCACTGCATTTACTGGACAGTGATAATAAAACTTTCCGTATAAATTGTGCAATTATCATTGTTGTAAATCTGTGCAAATGAATAAAAACATGGTTTAAAATATGAATTAACATCTGTTTAGAATAAACAATCTTATACTTCAGCGAAGATTCATAGGTTGAACACAAATTTTAGTATGATCATTCCTGAATACTTCCAAATTAAGGTCAGTTAAAATATTTATTTAATAATTTTTAATAAACTTGTTAAACTGTTTTGTTTTTAAAAAATTATTTATTTATTTATTTATTTATTTTTCATCTCTTTGAAAGGCAGAGAGGCAAAGACAAAAAAAGACAGATAAATTTCTTCAATGCGCCAATGCACTTCCCAAATGCCCACAACAGCTGTGACTGGGGCAGGCCCAAAGCCAGGAGTACAGAACTTAATTGGGATCTCCCATGTGGACAGTGGAAACCTAAGTTCCTAACCACCACCTGCTGCCTCTCAGGCACGCATTAGCAAGAGGCTGGATTAGAGGCAGACGAGACATACTCTACCAGCTTTGATAAGTGATTAGACATGAAAATCAGGCTCCATTTAGTGAAACAAAATCATGTTTTCACTCTCAAAAACATTTCCCTTTCAGTTATGTAGCAATGTCTCCATGTAGGAGTCTGGTTTTCACAAAGGAAACTTTTAATTTGGTCAGGTTGGGCTACATAATTTTAGGGGCTCAGTGAAAAATGAAAATGTGGGCCCTCTCACTCAAATATTGTTAAAATGTTCAATATGAAAACCATAGAGTATTGAGGCAAGTGTGGGGCTTGGAAATAATGTACCATATACAAGCACATAATGTTGATCTTAGAATTAGTTAACATCACCATGGTTACCTTAAAAACTGTGCTAGAAATATATTCTGCAGTTACTCTATAGCAGGTTATATAAAATAAACTTTACAAAGCTATGTGTTGGGCCGGCGCCGCAGCTCACTAGGCTAATCCTCCGCCTTGCGGCGCTGGCACACCGGGTTCTAGTCCCAGTCGGGGCGCCGGATTCTGTCCCGGTTGCCCCTCTTCCAGGCCAGCTTTCAGCTGTGGCCCGGGAGTGCAGTGGAGAATGGCCCAAGTGCTTGGGCCCTGCACCCCATGGGAGACCAGGAGAAGCACCTGGCTCCTGCCATCAGATCAGCGTGGTGCACTGGCCGCAGCGGCAATTGGAGGGTGAACCAACGGCAAAAAGGAAGACCTTTCTCTCTGTCTCTCTCTCTCACTGTCCACTCTGCCTGTCAAAAAAAAAAAAAAAAAAAAAAAGAAAGAAAAGAAAAAGAAAAAAAAAAAGCTATGTGTTGCTGCAATAGTTTCCTAGAGATTTATCCTACAATTTCAATTTGGCTGTGTCAATAGAGAGAGAGATAGAGAGAGAGAGAATTGCATGAATATTCAGAGAATTTCATCCCCAAAGTCATATTTCTAATTGAAATAAATGGAGAAAAAATTAAAATGTTAAGGAAATACTTAAAAAATTATGTACTTTGGGGCTTATATTGTGTAGCTGAGTAAACCTCTGCCAGTGATGATGGCATCCTAATGAGCACTGGTTCCAGACCTGGCTGCTCCATTTCCAATCCATCTCCCCTGCTCTCTGTGTAACTGTACCTCAAATGTAAAACCCAAGTCTTGGCCAGGCTGAAAGAGGGGGCCCAGAATCCAAGTATCCAATATGAGTGGCTTGAGCCCAAGCACTTGAGCCATCACATGACACCTTCCAGATCCAGGAAGCTGGATCTGAGAAGTAGCTAGGACTTGCACTGGCACTCTGATATGGGATTAGGGCATCCCACTCAGCATTTTAACCCAATTTGCCACAATGCCTGTCCCCACTATGTACTTTTAGCTAGGTTTCACTTATTTCATATGGTGAAAGTCAATATTATTGTGTTTTACATTACACTTCTACTTTTACATTTTCATTGTATCTGTTGCTAGTAAATGAATTTTCTCAAGTTTTTGTGTGACAATATTATAAATTTTTGAGTATTTACAACATCCTTGTTCCTGTGTTACATGTCATATACACATATAAATATTGGTGTCAAGAAGAATTGGTAAACAGGAAGGTAGACAATACATGTTGAATCCAAACTGTACTTAATAGAGCCCTCAGCTCAAGGCAGAAGTGCCTCAAATTTCTAATCCCATGGAACATCTGTACATCCAAATGATTTCTTTCTCTTCTTTTAGAATCCCCTCAGCCTCCAAATGTGTTCATGCTACAGCACACTGGTGTGTTCTTGCAGGTCATCACCAGTTGAGTCAACCCAATCCGCCCTCCCCCATCCCCCCATCCAATATAGCTACAAACATTAATGTGATTTCTATTTCTGGCCATAAAGAAATTACGGGAATTTATTTACCTTTCACCATAAACAGAAATTGTAAAAATACAACATAATGTGGGGGAGGAGTGGTGTTGTGGCATAGTGGGTAAAGCTGCCACCTGCTGTGCCAGCATCCCATATCAGCACTGGTTCGAGTCTGGATTTCTCCGCTTCTGATCCAGCTCTGTGCTATGGCCTGGGAAAGCAGTGGAAGATGGCCCAGGTACTTGGGCCCCTGCATCTGCCTGGAAGACCTGTAAGAGCTGGCTCCTGGCTCCTGGCTACAGATTGACTCAGCTCTAGACATTGCAGCCATCAGGGGAGTGAACCAGTATATGGAAGGCTCTAACTCTGTCTCTGTCTCTGTCTCTCTCTTTCCCTGTCTTTGCTTCTCTGTAACTCTGCCTTTCAAATACATAAATAAATCTTTTAAAAAATACAGTGTAAGGGAAAATGTTTTAAAATATGCACCAGTTGGCAGTAAGGCCCGGGATCCCAGAGAGAAGGGAACAAGTGAATTGAGCATACTCAAGCCCTAAGCGCAGGAATTCTGCAACCTCCCGAGGTGAGGGGATTTCCTTCCAGGTCTCTACCCTTTCCTCAACCCTTGTCTGTTGCTACTGATGCCAGGCCAGTGATTCTGGGGCTTTACAATCCTTTTGTTACATATCTGTTTATTTTTTTCTACCAGAAATATAAAAATTGTACTTATAAATGAGGTACCATGTGAGACTGTGATACATGTATACCTGTGCAGAAATTATTTTCCCCCTATGATGTTGAAATCAGAGTAAAACTATTTTCAAACACTTCTCTTTGTGTTAAAAACCTTCAAAATCCTGTGTCCAAGCTTTTCTAGAAATACCACCATTGTGTGTAGTCACCCTGAAGAAGCAACTGACTGATGAGAGAGAACTGATAGGGAGAAAACCGACTTAGAGCATGCCAGATGCCCTGTGCCAAGCACTAAGTACATCGCAATCACTTCTGGATATGGAAATGTGCCCTGACCAACAAGAACCACGCAGTCAGATCCCAACCACTTCTTTGTGCTGGGAAGACAAACGAAAATCTTTGTGTGTGTGTGTGTGTGTGTGTTTATCTTTACTTCTGACTGACCTTTGTTTCATTATAATAGTGAAAAACACATCCTTGGGACAAGATTGAAGATGCTAACGAAACACGCAATATATATTAGACAATGTTATCCTAATCACCCCTGCATAGACCAAGACCAACTCGGAACATAATCATGGACTCACTCTGTGAAGGTGCTGCCCCAAGCTGGAAGAGTGGCAGAAGAATCTCCCTCAGTTCCTGGCTGTGCAGCTCACAACGAAGCACACCTGTACTCACTCTTAAAGTTTGAACTTTTGCTTTCTCAGTAAATCCTATCTCCCCACTGGCCTCTTGCTGTGTCCTTTCTCAAAGTCTTCCCTGCATTTGGTGATAAAAACCTTTTATCCTGCTAACAACCCTGGCTCTTAATTTCTGTTAAGTTACTTGGTGAGTCTGATTCAGAAAGGTTTGGTTTTTATCAGCAAACTGATTGCCCAAGTCAGGAATCAAACTGTCAAAACTCTTCTTCTCCTTCATCCACAGCTTTCTTTTTTGTACCACAGTAACAACCTGGGAATGTTAAGTTTTGCTCTCCGTCTCCGACAACTACAAGCCGTTTGTCTCTCCCTCCTCTATAATCTAAGATCTTAACTCCGTTTGCCTTCCTCTGAAAATATTTCCTGCTCCCACCCTAGCAGCCAAGGTTTTTGCTTCTAGGAGGGAAAATGCCTGGAACAAAGGGTTTTGTGTCCCTTCCCAGCAGTAGCTGGTCACTCACTCAATGCCATCACTGTCTCACTGTTAGGTAATTTTCTCTCTCTTGCTCAGCTCCCAATCTTTCTTGCAGGCCCCTGTGGTGAAAAGGCTTGCAAGTGCGTGACTCTCCCCTGTATTTGTGATCCCAGTTTATCCTTTTCAGCTTCCAGGAATGTGTCAGAATGGGAGCTGACCTCCCCTATGCCTTTTCCTGGGGCTCCCCTCTCACTCCCATACTCCGGAAAAGTTAGAACAGCTTGTGTGTCCCAACTCACTCTGAGGATCCTTCTGTTCTTTAGAATTTAGTTCACTCAGTTGTCTTGGAACCTTGACTCTCATATGGTCTCAAGAGAAGTGAAGGTATTATGAATTACCCACCTATTTCTTTAGTTGTTTATAAAACACGAGCGATGTTCTTTCTGAACAGTATTCTCTGAGCACAAGTGGAACTCCTCTCACATATTATGATTAGTTTTCTTTCTAGAGGCTTCTTCCCTTGGCATTATCTCTGTTTCCGTAATTCTTTCTCTTTTTGTTTATTCTGGTACATATCTTTCCTGTAGGGGATTTTCTCCCTCAAATTTCTGGTGATCTCTATCAGAATCTTTGTAGAGAAAAGTTACTCACATTCACTGCTAAGCCCTGTGATGGACAGTTTCACTGACAGAGCCTTCCCTACAGTCTGTATTAGTTACCACATCAGAAATACTCACCTCTCTTTCCCGCAGTTTGTACGTTTCTGACAGGAAGTGTTCTGTGAGCCAAGGGGTGAAACAAAGTGTAGTTCTCTTTATTTAATTCTACCAGGTTTAGAGATTCTCTGATCAAAAGAATTATCTCTCAGTCTTCTCAAGATGCTAAACCTTTCATCATCTGTCATACTGAACATGGTATTCTTGTACAGGGTGAAGAAGCAGTAGAGTAAATATTCCTTAAAAATAATTAAGGGGCCAGCATTGTGGACCTGCAACACTGGTATTTCATATGGTCACTGGCTGTTGAGCTGGCTGCTCCAACTCCAATCCAGTACACTGTTAATGCCTTGGGAAAGAACAGAAGATGGCCTGAGAGTTTGGGCTCCTGTCACCCATGTGGGAGACCCAGATGAAGCTCCTGGCTCCTGGCTCCTGGCTCCTGGCTGTGACCTAGCCCAGTCAGTGTTGGCTGTCCTGGCCATCTGGAGAGTAAACCAGAGGATGAAAATCTGTCTTTCCCTCTCTCTCTGTAACACTGACTATAAAAATAAGTAGGGGTTGGCATTGTGCCTTGGAAGGTTAAGACATTGCCTACAATGCCTGTATCCCAAATGGAGGTTGGTTCAAGTTACAGCTGCTCCTCTGCTTATACAGCTCCCTGCTAATGCAGTGGAAGAAGGCCAAGTCCTTGGGTCCCTGCAACCACGTGGGAGACCCAGAGGAAACACCTGGCCCAGCCCTGACTGTTGGAGCCGTATGGAGAGTGAACCAGCAGATGGAAGATTTCTCTCTCTGTTTCTCCCTCTCTCTCTCTCTCACTCTCTCTCTCTCTGTAAATCTATCCTTCAAATGAATAAAAATAAAACTTTCAAAATAAATACATCTTTAAAAATAGTTAAATATTTCCTATTTTTAGCTATACATTGCAATCTCACCTTTACAAGTAAATGTCATCTCCAATTTACAAGTTCTTCTGGAAAATATGTGTAATGAATGGGGTTCCATTTATTATGTTGTCTTTCACCCAGCTAGGATGAAAGAACTCCAAAATATTATTTACTTTGTATATAGCCACAATTTTGAAATATCTTATACATTGTTGTCTACCTTTGCATATTATCTGGCTTTCTAGGTACATACTTTTTTTTCATTTTCTATTAGTTAACTTTGGATTATGGAAGGTATGAAATTCATACACCTGCACATAGAAATTCACAAAACAGCTAGACATAGCATGTTGCAATTCTTTTTTATTTTTCAATTGCTTTTATTTATTTAACAGAAACAAATTTCATGTATTTCATATATACAGTATTCAGAGCAGAATACTTCCTACCCTACCCTCCATCCCTGCCTCCCTCCCACTTTCTTCCTATATTTTTCCTTTTATTTCTTACAATGACTTACTTTGAAGTCACTTAGTAATCACAAGCTTGACACTCCACTTGTTCCTCAAGGGTATAGATGAGTTATAAACAATAATCAAATCTCAGCTGGCGCCGCGGCTCACTAGGCTAATCCTCTGCCTTGCGGCGCCGGCACACCGGGTTCTAGTCCCTGTCGGGGTGCCAGATTCTGTACTGGTTGCCCCTCTTCCAGGCCAGCTCTCTGCTGTGGCCAGGGAGTACAGTGGAGGATGGCCCAAGTTCTTGGGCCCTGCACCCCATGGGAGACCAAGATAAGTACCTGGCTCCTGCCATTGGATCAGCGCGGTGCGCCAGCCACAGTGCACCAGCCGCGGTGGCCATTGAAGGGTGAACCAACAGCAAAGGAAGACCTTTCTCTCTGTCTCTCTCTCTCATTGTCCACTCTGCCTATCAAAAAATAAAAAAACAATAATCAAATCTCAAAAATGTTGATTTCCCCTCATATTTACTACTTTTTAATGTACTCTGTATATTAGTTACCACAAATCAGAGAAATCATGATATTTTTCTTTTTGGGACTGGTTTATTTCAATAAGCATAATGGTTTCTAGTTGCATCTGTTTTGTTGTGAAAGGATTTCATTCATTTTTATGGCTAAGTGGTATTAAATAGTGTATACATACCAGATTTTCTTTATCCAGTCATTGGTTAATGAATATCTGGGTTGATATTTTTTCTTAGTTATTGTTTTGACTGCTATAAACATGGGGGTACAAATAACTCTTTCATATGTTGATATCATTTCCTTTGTATCAATTCCCAGGAATATCTATTTTAGATTTCTGAGGAATCACCATGATATTTTCCATAATGGTTGTACTAGCTTACATTCCTATCAACAGTATATTAAGTATCTTTTTCTCCACATCCTCACCAGCACTTTTTATTTTTTTTTGGTTGATATCAATTCAAACTGGGTGAAGTGAAACTTCATTCTGGTTTTTTTTTTTTTTTTATGTATTTAGTGATCCTGAGCAGCTTTTTATTTGTTATTTGGCATTATTTTCCATTTGTATTTCATCTTTTGAAAAATTCCTGCTCATAATTTTAGCCCATTTCTTAACTGAATTATTTGTTTTGTTGCTGAGTTTCTTGAGCTCCTTAAATATCCATGATATTAATCTTTTGTCAGATGTATAGTTTGCGAATATTTCTCCCATTCTGTTTGTTATCTCTTTACTTTGTTGAGTGTTTCCTTTGCTGTGCAGAAGCTTCATAGCTTGATGTAATTTGATTTTTCTAGTTTTCTCTTTATTGACAGTGCTTCTGGGTTCTTATCCAAGAAGTCTTTCTCCATGCCAATGTCTTACTGTGTTGCCCTATATTTTCTTGTAATTTGGTAGTTTCTGGTATTAGATTTAAATCCCTCAACTTGTGAGTTGATTTTTGTATAGGGTATAATGTAGGGGTTTTGTTTCATACTTTTGTATGCAGAGATACATTTTTTCCAACATCAACATCATTTGTTGAAAGGATCGTTCCTTCTCCAGGGAGTGATTTTGTCTTGTTTGTAAAAGATTAGTTGGTTGTAGATGCATGGAAAATTTCTAAGGTTTCTTATATGGCTCATTGATTCATATGTCTATTAGCTAGTATTATGAGTATTATGTTGTTGAGGATTTTTGCATACATATTCACCAGGGTTGCTAGTTTATAATTCTCTTTTTTGTTGTATCATTTTCTGGTTTTGGAATTAAGGTGATGCTGGCTTACAGAGGAGTTTGGGAGGATGTCTTCCTTTCCATTGTTTTGAATAATTTGAGAACTATAATTAATTCCTCACTATCATCAAAATGTCCATTCTTCCCAAAGCAATTTACAGATTCAATGCAATACCAATCAAAACACCAAAGACATTCTTCTCAGATATAGAAGAAATGATGATGAAATTCATATGGAAACACAGGAGACCTTCAATAGCTAAAGCAATCCTTCACAACAAAAACAAAGCTGGAGCATCACAGCACCAGATATCCAGACATACTACAAGGCAGTTATGATCACTACATCCTGGTACTGGAACAAAAATAGATGGATGGACCAATGGAACAGAATAGAAATGAATCTAAGCATCTACAATCAACTTATATTTGACCAAGAGGCTAAAACCAATCCCTGGATCAATGGCAGTATTTTCAACAAATGGTTCTGGGAAAACTGTATTTCCCCATGCAATAGTATGAAGCTTGACCCCTACCTTACACCTTACACAAAATCCATTCAAAATGAATGAAAGACCTAAATCTACATCCTGATACCATCAAATTAAGAGAACAGTGGGGAAACCCTGCAAGACATTGGCACAGGCAAAGAGTTCTTGGAAAAGTCCCCAGAGGCACAGGCAATCAAAACCAAAATTAACAAATGGGATTAAATCAAATTGAGAAGCTTCTGTACTGCAAAAGAAACACTCATGAAAATGAAGAGGCAACCAAAAGAATGGGAGAAATTATCTGTAAACAATGCAACTGATAATGAATTAATAATCAGAATATATAAAGAGATCAAGAAACCCCACCACAGCAAAATGAACAACCCAATGAAGAAGTGGGCAAAGGATTTAAACAGATATTTTTCAAAAGAGGAAATCTATATGGCCAACAGACACATGAAAAAAAGTTCAGGATCACTACCCACCAGGGAAATGCAAATCAAAATCACAATGAGGTTTCACCTCACCCTGGTTAGAATGGCTTTCATACAGAAATAAACAAACGCTGGTGAAAATGTGGAGATAAAGTACCCTAATCCACTGTTAGTGGGAAGGTAAAGTGGTAAAGCCACTCTGGAATACAATTTGGAGATACATCATAAATCTGATTATAGTCCTACTATATAACACAGACATACTGCTTCTGGGAATTTAGTCAAGGGAAATGAAATCAGCATGTGAAAGAGTTATCTGCACCCCCATGATTATTGCAGCTCAACTCACAGTAGCTAAGACATGGAATCAACCTAAATGTCTATCAACTGAAGACTGGATAAAGAAATTATGGGATATGTCCTCTATGTAATACTATACAGTGGTAAAATATGAAATCTGGAAAAGATCATACTTAGTGAAAAAAGTCAGTCTCAATGGGACAAATACCATATGTTCTCCTTTATCTGTGATCATGAATAGAGGAGCACCTAAAAGACAATCTGTATAAGTGAAATGGACACTTTGAGAAGCAAATTTTCTTGGATATATGGAAGCAAAATATGTTTATAAAATGATGAAAATATTTCTTTTTAAAAGAGCAGGCTTCATGAGTATGCATCCCCTAAGAAGATGATAATCCAGATATCTGGTGGGGTTGTTTAACTCTGCTGGACCATGGCTACTTTTGATGAGGAATCATATTTGCAGGTAGAATAAGCCTGGTATAAAAGGAGACAATTTCTCAATTGACTTCTCATCTTATTCACTATAATTGACATTCATCTTATGGTGAGATTTTCTGAAAGAAGGATTATGTTTCTGTTGGAACAAAGGGAATCTGTCTTCCCCTCTGAAGGTTCTTTAAGTCTACTGAAGTCAACTGGACATAGAAAGATAAATAGAAGTGTGGGGAGCAACTGGGAGCAACTTGGACTAGACTAAGTTACTGGAATTAAGACTTATTCTATGCATCTGCTCTCCCACAATATGGCGCTGGGAGAGGAGGTAACAGCTTCTACACAGCTGCCTCCAGTTCAACCAATAAACTGTAGGACCTACTCCTGATTGGAGGAGAGCAGCATACTCGGCGTGTGGGTAGCAGAGTTGGGATTGGTGGAAGAGGACTATAAAGGAGGAGAGAGACAACATGCACCGGGAACATCTATCTGAAGGAACACCTGTGCAGCCCCCAAGAGAGCCGGCCGGCGGTGTGCCGCTCCCCCGCAGAAGTGGGGAAAGTGGCTAGGGGGAACCGCCCTTCCACGGAGGTGGAAGGGATGGTAGCCAACCTGGGAAGAACCAGCAGCAAACCTGGGGAGGGCCGAGCAGACAAAAGAACAGCGCAGGGTCCTGTGTCGTTCCTCCACGAAGACGGGGAGCGACAAGAAGGAAAAAAAAATGCCAGTTTATTAAGTGGGCATGTGCATAGAAGCCCCATAAAATATGAAATTCAAGAAAGGGTCAGATGGCTGAAAGTTAAACACTCTCTTCACAGAACAAAAGAAATTGGAGAGAGCTGTAGACAATTTTGGAGGGATACTAAATGATTTTTAGGAAGAATGAATGGGTACTAATGGGACAAAAAGCCTCGGTGCTCTGGGAGCGAGAATGGTGACAATCAAGGGAAGGTGCCCAGAGCTACACTAGGACAGGGTTATCATTTTATGTAGATAAAGTCTTTAAAAGTGCATACCTCAGAAACATAGCGGGGGTATTAATTATAAATAGCTGGATAAATTTTAGGCTTCTTTTCTAAGACTTAATCTTCCTTGGGTAATGAAGTTTAGGAAAGGAGTCCCAGGCACTGCATTTCTTTTCGAAGAAATTTCTTCAGTCAGATGATATAACTTCAGAAAGAATTCCTTGCACACTCTGGGGAGCAATAAGGGAAAGTTAGAGAGATCATCATTATAAGGCTGCTCTGAAAACCTTCAGATTCCCTTCAGTTCAAAGTACTCTGCATGTTAAAGTGTCATTCTTTGTATATCGTTTTCTGAACTTCAACATCTGCATTATTAAAATACATTGTAGAGTATCATCTGTTTCATATATGATAATAGAAAAATTATAAATATATATATATATATTTATGACACACACACACACACTATGGACAAAGCAAGTTTCTGGGCTCCTGCTCTCACCTCTTATGTCTACATAAATATTCTCTACTTTACTTTTACAATTTTGATTTCTTTGAACTATTACTATTCTCAGTTTTAAGCATTCATGCAAGAATCTTGATTCCGTCATATTTTAAAGCAAACTAAATAGCCAAAGAAGAGTAGTCATACAAAAGTATTCAAATGAAAGAGGTACATATGATAGATAATGGTCAGAATTGAAGCTTTCTGTCCCCTTTATTTCAGTTTCTACCTCTGTTCATTGGTAAAGAATTTTGGTTCTGCATTTCAGTTGATATATCATTAGGACACACTGCTTCCTCACTGTGTTCCAGAATTTAAAAAAAAAAAATTATAATATCATCATGGCAGCTTCTTTTTAGCTATATGCATCTCTCTGGATTCTGAAGTAAGGTTATGGACTTCTAGTCATTAACTGACTATTACTAAATGTAATTATGAGAAAGCAAGATAATTCTGTATTTCATTATAATGGCCCATAATCAGTAGACTACATGTTTTGTATGTTTCTTTGTTTTTATTTCCCAAGTTATTTTTTCATTATTTTTACCCTTTTTCTCCTAATGGAATATAATGATATGTTTTGTGCATTTTTCTGTTCTTTCATTTCTCCTTGCTACATTTTCCTTGCTTTGGCATCATTTTATAGTATTCCATAGACTGAGTCATTTAATTGGGTGAATTATTTTTGCAAAAAATTAAGATGCTAATTTTTTAAAAAACTAGTATTGCGTTTTAGATGGAAAACTTAGAGCTGTGTCTCATTCTGTTCACAGTAGTTAACAGGTGTGAATTGCTTCTTCACCAGCACAAATTTCCTGCTGTGCAGCCCTTTGTTCACTTCATGCTGCTTTCCTGCTCTATTATGACTACAAAAATACTTGATTCTGCCTTAATGTAATTTTAAATGCTTTACTGCTTTGAATAATGCTTATTTCTAAGGCCCTTCCTGAAATGAAAGTGAATATAGCAAGGGAGCAAATGTCACCTACTATATAGAACACTGATTCTTGAAGGACTACAGGACTATTGTGTACACACACAACATATATATTATATATAAATACAAACACACTATTTGAATTGAGTGTGTACAATAGTGTTGTGATTTTGCTAGAATCAATTATGTGTGTGTGCATGTGTACATTATTAGTCAGGACATTTGACTTGACATTGTAGGTACCGATGTTGAATGCTGACTGTTTCCATGAGTTTTGAATTCATGGATTTGAAACAGGTAGGTGAGTAGCTGGTACACTGTGAGGAGCTGAGGAATGCCATTACCCAATCTGGGCACATCTCCTAAATCCCATCACATCCTGTGCCAATTCACTATGGTCAAAGGCACAACACACCAATCCCCATCATGCACTAAACCTCACTTTCTATGATGTATCAGACAAGACAACACATTCCTGGAGATCACCAGGTGTACTGGAACTCCATCCAAAACCCTGTAATCTTTGAAAACTCAATCAGGCCCTGCGCAGAACTCCAGCCCTTATCCTAAAAGGACAATCCCAGGCTAGGTGGGGGCAATTCTCCCTCACAAGGTTACCTGAAACTACACCCAAATGTGTGTTATCCCTGTGCCTTTTGATAAACCCTGCTTTCCATTCTTACCACTATCTATGTCTCCTGGTTGTATTCCTATACACGGGAAGCAAAAACCTGGATTAAGGCTATTTGGGTTTTCTTCTAAACCTAGCCAGGGCTCCCAATCCGTACAACAAATTGAACCAACCATGGATTGAAAATATATATTTTTAAAATTGTGCCTGTCATGAAAATGTATATTTTTTCATTATCCTCTAAACAATTTTTGTAACATTTACATTATATTAGGTATTATATGTAGATTTATTGTAAATATTATGATATTTTATGTAAGGGACTTGAACATGAATTTTGGTATGGGATTTCCCCAAACCAATCCCTCATGGATACTAAGGGATATCTGCATCTCATTCACCTCCCTCTCAGAATTTTAGAGATTCATTTATTTATTTTATTTTTAAAATTAATTTGAAAAAAAGAGACAGACAGATGGTACCAAAAAAATAAATAAATAAAACTCCACACTTTTCATTGCGCAAGGGCCAATTTTCCAGACAAGAGTTGATGCAAGGAAATTAGGTTTATTTAAGAAGCTACCTATTTTGGGAGAAAAATGGACATCTTGTGTCAACAAGGCTTTCCCCATTTTCACATTAGCAGGAAGATTTTTAAAGGAGAAAAGAGGAGTTGGGAGGGGATGTTTAAGGAGGATAATGGGCTTAGATGATTGTCAGGCTGATCCCAAGGTCACTTCTGATTTTTGTGTTGAGACTGGCTAGGTAGTGGTTCCTTAGATCTAAGGTTGACTGTTTACAGAGGATGGTCATAAATTCAGGATCAGGCAGTGGTGCCTTTGGCACTGGTGTTGGTGGCCCTAAATTCCTTTAGTTGAGGTCTGGCTTCCCTGCAGTATCTGGAATTCTTAAACAAGCATTATTTATCTGTTGAGTTAAACCTTTAAACCTAGGTCTGATTAGTCCCAAAGACTGCAATTAGCTTTTGTTAAATAGAATGTGAAAGAAAAGAAAATGTATTCAGTTTAGTTGTGATTACACAGACACAGATCTTTTATCCTGTTTCACTCCTCTAATACCCTAATAGTTTGAGATGCACCAGACTAAAGCCAGGAGCCTAGAATTCAGTCTCTGACTCCATTGTAGCTGATAGGGACCCAAGGATTTGAGCTATTATCTGTTACCTCCCATGGTGAACATTAGCAAGAAGTCAGGAGTAGAGCCAAGACTCAGATCCAGGCATTCCAATATGGGATGCAGACATCATCTACAGGGTCTTAATTGCTGTTTTATATGCTGAGTGACAATAGCAGAGATATGCATTGACTCATATAGCCTATTATCAAGATTATTAAATGATTCATGCTGTGAAAATTAGCGTTGTTCCATACATTGGCTTCCTAGGTCATTTTCTGGACTATAAAATTTAACTGAAACGCATCATTCAGGAGAGTCCTATTTTAGATAAACTAACACTCAACACCACAGTAAACGTGCCAAACAATATAACCCTTAAATAATAAAAAGAAAGATATCCTGACACTTGTTAAGTCCGCAAAGAAGACTACACTGGAGCAATACAGAACATAATGCTAACACAATGAAGAAGAGAAATCAACTGCATCTCCAAATACAAAAAGGGACAATATGCAATTTACAACCTACAAGCCTACTCAAGGGGGTTAATGGATGGAAAATTACTTATCAGAAGAGGCATCACATCTAGCAGAATTCACATCAAGATTACCTAAGAAGATTCCTGCTGAAGGAAGGGAAGTGCGACCAAACAATACCTGTGGTGTGGTAAAGGGTGAGGAATTTAATGAGATAGAGAGGTTGAAAAGAATCTGTATAAACTGACTTAGCAGGTTTGTTTCTTGCTGAAACTGGATGCTGCAAGGATATACATGGAGAACCGAGTGTTGAAGATTTTTCTTTCTCCTAAGTTTTTAGAAATGATACAGCATTTGTGTTACAGTTCTTTCCCCCTGGGTTCTTTGCCTTCCAACCAGGAGGGATGAGGCACACTGGCTAGGAAGTGTGAACAATGAGAGGGAGGTTTATTAAGTGAAAGAGAAAGAGAAAGTGAAAGAGGAAACTCCTAGCTGCTCTGGGAGGGGTTCCAGGAGGGGTGTCCAAAAAACAGTTCTTGTCTAAAGGTTTCTATATGTTTCTAAATGGTGCACTTTCTCTGATTAGTTACTGTATACACCAATAAGGTACAAACCTATGAGCCATGCAGGGAGCAGCTGCCAGAATTACCTATTTGAGTACATCTACTAAGGAGGTGAAACAAGTGCTCCTCAGGAGGCACTCAGAAGTCGGAGCCACTCAGAGGTAACTCGCTTTGCGTAGAGAATTCAAGAGTGCTCAACTGGGTCCACGGTGCACTAGGCCTTTGGCTGACACAACTTCCTCCAGCTATTCCGGTGACTGCATTCTTCTTCCTCCAGCTCCTCAGCCCAGCCCCGTCCCTCTCTGTCTACCTGTCTCTTGTCTCAGTCACAAGGAGGAGGCCTTGTTGAGAAGATGACTCCAAGAATCCCCTCTAAAATTTGATCAAGGAGAGAGTTTCTGTCCTATCCACAAGGAGAGGCAGAAGAGGCCATTGCTCATCTACTTGTGGGGTTGCAGAAGTACTACGCAACATACGATGGTCTTTGTTAAGCACTGGTGGCAAAGGTGGCATCAACTGCCATCCTACCAGAAATCTGAACGACAGTGATAGAACTACAGGGACAGCAGATGTGAGGCCTGAAGGTCGTGAGTAGGATGGAATTATTGTAGCAGTGTAGCCTGGGCAGAGCAAGCCAAAGGTGAGAGCTTAGAGAGAGAGAGAGAGAATGGCAAGAGTGGATATTCCAAGGAGCAACAGATATTGAGGAAGAAAACAGATGAGACCTATCCTAGGGTGTTCAGACATTTCAAGCAGGAGAGGAATCTACATTTGAATCTGAGATCCTGTCTCTCTATTAGTGAGGGCTTATGAGACAATAAGATATATTATTAAATTGACCTTATTTTACCCACCAGTTGTTGAAGCCTGGAGGTTTTCAGCTATTGAAAAAATAACTTAGAACAAACACAAGCTATAAATGCATACATAATAAAATGTGAATAAAATAAAAATAAGCTCATCTTTTATGTATCTTGCCAACTTCCTCTTATCAGAATCTGGATTGTGAATGATTAAGGTGATGAAGTTGTCACACAGGTGGCAAATGCAAATGATGCTTAAAGATCACAAAGAATACAAAGGCAAATAAATAATTTGGATGCAAGTTGTTTCATGTTTAAATGAGTTACTCAGCATTTCCACCTGCAGCACACAGTCCAGCTGTTCATTAGAAGATATTACAGTAGATACAAGTTTGCGTTCACTCACTCTTCTCTCAGTAAGGTTATCTCTGTGTGACCACATGAATGCGCAGCCATATCTAGTTATCAGAAATCCCTCTGTCAATATCTAGGTGCTCTTTGGCAGATAAATGGCTGAGAACAGATTTCAAGTATTTGACAGAGGGAATCTCTCTCTAGGGGATAGAAATAAACTTGCAACTGACAAGAGTAGAATGGAGTATGTGACAGTTATGACCCCAAGGAACCTCCCTCTGCCGGTGAACCTCAACCTCTACCTTTGCCTGAGCCCTGCTGCTGGTGTTGTTGAAGATCCTGAACACTGCAGCTCAATTTACTTTCCCACGGCTCTTTCTGAAGAGCATACCACAATCAACACGCAAGTTTTTATATGAAGAGCTTATCTGTGTGATTAATTCCATACAAAAATGAACATAAAATGTAAAAGATTTCTTTCTTTCAATCTGGGAACATTTGGTTGAATTAGCTGCAGAAAATTAACACACATGATCAACAAACATTTAAGCGATTTTTGTATCAAAACACTAATAAAATAGTTAAAAAAAACACACTTGTAGTCTTGGTTCTGCTATTATTCTGTGATCTAGTCAATTCATACTGTTTCTCATTCACACTGACCTCAGTTGAATAAGGGAATTTGATTATGTGTTCTTTTAGGTAGGTTTCTTTCAAGATTTATAGTTTATGACATTTGTTCCATTGCACCAAAAGAAACAAGTCATTTTATTTCATTATACTGAGTTTTTAGTTTTCTTCAGATTGGAATCACATATGAAGATAAATGCCTGAAAAAAAAAAAAAACATTAAAACAAGTTGGAGACTATATTTTAAAATACCAATTAAAAAACTTATTTTATAAAGCAATTAATGTGTTATAAGCAAGAATAATTTCTGCAGTAAGGAAATTTGCTTAGTTTCTAAGAAGTGTTTTCAAATCATATACTTAATGTAATTATGATTTTCCTATGTCATAAAAGCCCTCCTCCACAGCATAGCTATACGTACATATAAGAGTACATACATACATATCATTTATAACTGTATTTAAAATAATATAGTTGTAGTTAAGAATCACAATGAAAAATTCTGTATTTTACATTAAATTCATCGACACTGTTTCTTTTGTTATGATTTATTGTTTTCATTTGTTTCTATTCTTATTCAACGTATTAGATAAGATTACATTGTTGAATATTAATGTAAATGTGAAGTAGCTGCCTATACAGCACTTTCAAGGAAGTTAAACATTATCTTTGAATAAATATAAACAAGTATGTCATCTGTTTACACTTAATTAATAATTTGTGAAATTTAGTATGGTCCTTATACATATGGGAATGACATGTATACACATAATGTGATTTTTTTTTGTTTAAAATGTTGAAAGATTCATTTTATTTATTTATATTCATTTATTTATTTAATTGAGAGGTAGAGTTACAGACAGAGAGAGGGAGAGACAAAGAGAAAGATCTTCCATCCGCTTGTTTGCTCCCCAAATGGCTGCAGTGGCTGGAGCTGAACTGATCCGAAGCCAGGAGCCAGGAGTTTCCTCCGGGTCTCCTACGTAGGTGCAGGAGCCCAAGCACTTGAGCCATCTTCCACTGATTTCGTAGGCCAGTGCAGAGAGCTGGATTGGAAGAGGAGCAGCCAGGACTAGAAAAGGCACTTATATGAGATGCTGGCGCAGGAGGCAGACTTAGACAATACACCACAGCACTACCTTGGAGGATTTAAATATAGTAAGTTGGATATGTCATCTCACAGAAGGAAAACTCCTCATTCATAACAATGCTCCGAGAAAACCATAGAGAACTTACTGCTACTAGTTGATGTAAACTGGCATTTTGATTTTGCTATTCTTAAGATCCTTTTTGTAATGAAGCATTCTTTCTACTCATGATTTCAAATTCCATTTTTATAGTTTTCATCCCTTAAAATGACACTGATTGATTATATCCAGAAATTACAAGTCCATACTATGTAATTTTTAATGTTACATTTTCACTAAGCTTAATCTTCAAATAATTTGTCTTTATAGTCTGAACAAATATCTTAAATAGTTAACTGCAGTAAGCAGCATACAATTTTTTGGACTAATTTGGAAATGTCTTGGTAAATTGCATATTTGTGTACGAGATAAATAAATCATTCGTCATACTGGTTGTTGAATACACTAAAGTCAAAAATTGAGATTTCCTAAGATTCTGAAGAACATAGAAAATATATAAAATTTTATATTATAATGTATGCTTCTTTTAACAAATTGAAACAACACAGCCATTCAAAATTTTAAAGAAATAATCTCTATTATTAGTCTCTTAGGTGTTGTCAAATTGCTTGCATTTGAATTTCTGTCTTCTTGATCTACCACAATGAGTAATTAATGTAGTCTCACTTTGCCTCTGTTACCTCATCTATAGTATGGGAACATTAATAGCACCAATTCTGTAGATCTTTTGTAAAGACAAAATTATTTAGCACATATAGTGAAGTTTGATATACCTTAGAAATAATATTTATTAATATTATTATGAGCAATAATGATTTGTATTATTTTCCAGTATTCAGTATCAGTTAAGGGTGCTCACAATAGCTGAAACTAGAAAATTTATTTGCACATTCATATCAGAATTCCTAGTGGCTGGACAGCAACAATGCAGGGAATATGTTCATCAATCTAAGAATGGAATTGTAACAGATAAAGACATACCTGCTGTCAAGAATTACTATGGGGGCCCATCTTGTGGGGCAATGCTGTCATCCCATATAAGAGCACTAGTTTGAGTTCTGGCTTCTCCATTTCCAAAACTCCTCCCTGCTAATTTGCCTGGGAAAGCAGTATAAGATGGTTCAAATACTGAGGCCCTGCCACCTGTTTGAGAGACCCAGATGAGATTCCTTTCTTCCTGTCTCTCCCTCTTCCTCTGTTCCTTTGTGTTTAAAATAAATAAAATTAATATTTTTAAAAAGGCTATGTTTAACATGACAGTGTATGGGCTGGCACTGTGGCGTAGCGGGTTAATGCCATATGGGCTCCGGTTCTAGTCCTGGCTGCTCCTTTTCCGACCCAGCTCTTTGCTATGGCCTGGGAAAGCAGTAGAAGATGGCCCAGGTTCTTGGGCCCCTACACCCACGTGAGAGACCCAGAGGAATCTCCTGGCTCCTGGCTTTGGATCGGCGCAGCTCCGGCCATTGCGGCCAGTTGGGGAGTGAACCATCAGATAGAAGATCTCTCTCTCTCTCTCTCTCTCTCTGCCTCTCCTCTTTCTGTTTAACTCTGACTTTCAAATAAATAAATAAATTTTAAAAAACCAAGACAGTGTATTACTGATATCAAGACAGATACAAATCAATTGAAATAAAAACAGAATCAAGAAATAGGTATATGTGTAAACATATATGTAACAAATTGATTTCTAACAAAATTACTGGAGCAATAGAATATAAAAAGGATACTCTTTTCAACAAATGTTTAAGAATGACTGACTATACATTTGGGAGAAAAGTAAATCTTGATTTTTATTCCAAGCCATTATTTAGCATGGACCTTGCACTTAAAACATAGAGACTAAGCCTGTGTTAAGATTTCTAGAAGAATAAATGAGATAAAAATCTGTGTGACTTTGTAGTAGGTAATGATTTTTAGATAGGACACAAAAGGCACTAAATTAAAGGGAAAATCTTTGTGATTTATTCTAAATTAGAATGTTCAGTTCTACAAAAGGCACCATTAAGGGGGAAAAATGCAAGCCAAAACAGGAGGAAATATTTGCAATACATATGTCTGACAAGTAGTATTTAGAATGTATAAAGAATTCTATCTCACTCGTAAGAAGATAGTCCAGTGAAAATGAGCAGAATCTGGAAGAGGAATTTTAAAAAAATATAAACTAGCAACATGCCATGAAGACAGTCAACAGCATTAATCATTAAGGAATGTCAATAAAAACAACCCTGAGATGCTATTTCACACAGATCAGGATGGCTTAAAAAACTGACAATAGCAAGTGTTAGTATATAACGAGTAGTGTCTCAGTATGGTCCCAGAATTTCATTCCTAGTTATTTATATAAGAATTCAAAATACAAGACTTCATCAGGAATGGCCACAACAGCTTTATGTGTCAGGGACTGAAAATAAAGGTAATGTCTTCCAACAAATTTGTAGACAAGAACATTATAGTTTATATAGTATTCATTCCATAAAGCACTATTTAGCAAGACAAAAGAACAAACTAAGGATAAATATGGAATCATGCAGGAATCCTCAAAACATTATGCTGTGTGATGGAAGCTAAACACAATGGCAAACATTGTATGGTTCTGTGTTTTGAAGCTCTATAACTGGTAAAGTAAATCTATAGTGATTGAAAATATATCAGTCATTTCTTGGGTCTTGGGTAAGAGGTAATTCATAGACTGCCTACAAAGGACCATAGAAAATTTCCATTTGTGGTTTAGAAGGCGGTGGTGAACACACTTCTAGAAAAGGAGTCATCCTGGTAAAGTCAAGTATCAATGAGTTTTCTGCGACACTTCTTCCAATTCTTTTGTCAAATTTTATCTTATGTGTCATCAGTGCCTACATTTACTAGATTAATGGAATAGTCATATAAAAAGCAAATAAATTGCATCTGTTAGTCACTAAAAGTAAAAATATTGATATGACAAGTGAAGATATGTTAAATGAAATAGAAAAAAGTTCCAAGAATCTTGAAATGGAACAATGGAATGATAATACCAATGAAAATTGCATTTTAGATACAATATTCATCGATACTTTAGATAGGGAAGTACTCAAAATAACTCTTCAGACATTTCCTCTTTTCAACAAAGGATAAGCAAATGCAGCACCCAATCTAACTATATAAATGCAAAAACAATCCTTCTCTTAATTTTTGTGACCCAAAATTAAAGGAAACCACAAAAAGCATGTCCTGTTTGATAAAGTAGCATGGAACATCCTTGACAAAGAACAGAGTGCTTTAACATTCACACACATGCACACATAAATACACGATACATACCCAATATCCATGACTTACCCAGACGGCACCTGAAAAACCTCTTTAAAATCATGGGTAATAAGGAATCAGAATTAAAGTGATGGGAGTTGCATTATGGATTATGACATTTTGGTTGCTTCGCTAGGTAATTTCATAAGCTATCTCTCATTGTCCAGCCTGTAGAAATTACCTGTTTGGAGCCCATATACTGATTTTAGGGTAACAGACTATATTTAACAAAGAATGACTGCTTAGAAAATATAAAATATTGTAATAATGACACAGATTTTTCTCTTTTGAAAGATTTATGTATTTATTTGAGAGGCAAAGAGTTACAGAGACAGAGAGAGACACAGAGAGAGATCTTCTAACTCCACAAATGGCTGGAAACTTTGAAAAAAAAAAGCCAGAAACTTGGAACTCCATCCAGATCTCCCACATTGGGGGTGAGGGGACCGAGTACTTGGGTCATCTTCTGCTGCTTTCTCAGGCACATTATCAGAAAGCTGGATTAGAAATGCAGCAGCCAGGTCTTGAACTGGTGCTCATAAGGAATGCCAGTGTCATAGGCAGTGGCTTCACCCACTGCACCACAATGCCAGTCTTATATATTTATCTTGAAAAACATTTAAATTACTTTGTCTTTCATAAATGAACCTCAAACATCATGAAAAGGGGATATTTTAGTGTATCTCATTGTATTTTCTATAGGACTGTTTATTTTGAGAAGCTAAACAGTCCTCATACTGCATGCTGGTTCAGCTGGAAATGTTAATAATATTTCTATTCCTCAGGAATTTAGAATACAAAGACCACAAAATTTCTGCTATAAAGATGACTTATTGAATGTTGAACATTCTCTTTTTCATTACCATGAATTTATTTGGGAAGCAATCCTTGCATGGGAAGAGGAACCATATGACAACCAGTAATTTTTAAACAAAAAAAGGACTTGCTTCACTGATCCATAGCATTAGCAGAGTCTTGGAGGCTTATAACAAGAACATCTGTCAAAAATAATGCAGACATTCAACTCCAGGTTATACACATAGATATTCACACACACTCTCATATACACAACACACACATAAACAACAAACACCAAAGAAACAATATGCACAAAATGCACAAGAATCACACAGATGCACAACAAAAGCACTTGCAGTGGGCCACATAATCTGCACATCCATGGAACATAGCAGGCATTCAATACTTAATAGATGAATTGATTAAAATTCAAAATAAAGAAGCCAAAAAACTAGATACAGTGACCATTATTGTATCCCTTGCCCTGCTCCCCACAGTCTTTTTAGATTGAAATATATCACCAAGTTAAATAACTTGCAAGTTCCTTTACTAAGGCAGTACATATCATTTCATATATGTATAAACATATAATATGCACCCAAACATGCATATATATTATAATGAACATGATTAAATAGGTTATAAATATATAAATATAATATGTGGGATGAAATAAATTCAATATATATTTCTGCATGAATAAATAAATGGATACAAATACTGATTCAATGAAATAATGAACAATTGTGTATAAATTTATGTTCCTGAGCAGAAGAGTTATATATAATGCTTCTTCTAGATAAAAGAGGATCAGTGAGCATATAGTTGGGTTATGTTGCCAGATCTTTCTCTTGAAATAGTCAACTTTCCTCTCATTAACTGAACGTGTCTGTTGATTAGTTTTACACTTTTACAGTTGCTCTCAAATCGTCAGTTTATTTCCTTTGCTCTACCCTCATTAAGAGTATTAGTGTTTCATATCATAAAAAGCTGATTCTGGGATCACCCCACTTTCTGATTATCTAAATTCTAAATCATCATGCTGCATAAAAAGCCAAGGAACCAGACAATTTACTACGTGCTTGAACATCATTTCCCTACTTCCATATCAACACATTAACTTCCAAACTCCTTATCTTTGTGATCAGCTTCCCTTTAGGTGTGGTTGTACACTGTGTTTCCAGTTCATCTGCCTTGATATTCCTCTTGGTTCTTCTAGTCAAATCTACTGGCTATCCTTGTAACACACATTGCATTTTTCCATTGAGATATTTCTGTTTGCATTGATCCCTTTACTAAAGTGCCATTCTCTGTCTCTGTGCTCCATAGCTTCCACCCATCGCATCAGCCTCAGGATATGCTATGCTTAGGCTGTCAAGACTTCTAACTCAATAGGCTAATCCTCCGCCTGAGGCGCCAGCACCCCGGGTTCTAGCCCCAGATGGGGCGCCGGATTCTATCCAGGTTGCCCCTCTTCCACTCCAGCTCTCTGCTGTGGCCCAAGAAGGCAGTGGAGGATGGCCCAAGTGCTTGGACCCTGCACTCGCATGGGAGACCAGGAGAAGCACCTGGCTCCTGGCTTCAGATCAGTGCGGTGCGCAGGACGCAGCGCGCCAGCTGCAGTGGCCATTGGGGGGTGAACCAACGGAAAAGGAAAACCTTTCTGTCTCTCTCTCTCACTCTCCACTCTGCCTGTCAAAAAAAAAAAAAAAAAAAAAAAAAAGGCAAGACTTCTGAGCAACCATAGAACTGAGTTTTGGTATGACTTTTCCTTAAATATATTCTATGAGAATAAGAAAAAAATGCCACCAGAAAATGTCTACTAACTTTTGGAAGCCTTGGTAGAAAATCATTGAAAAGTTTCATTTCAGCAATGCTTTAAGAAGGACTAAATAGAATGGAGCCTTGCTTAGTGAATTCATATTGTACGAAATATCCAGTGGAACTGGTGTATTGACAAATATACTATGGGAAAACACTTATCTGCAACAGTTTTACACCATATGTTTATGGCCTAAATGATCTTTTTATTTTTATCTTAGAGGGATTTTAATTGAGTAGCAGAATATATTTTCTTCATGCGTCATTTCTAGAATTTTTAGGATATCATAATTGTAGTACCCTTATTTCTAATACTATTACTGTCTCTTTACATGTCATGTTTGCTACATGCTTCCAGTTTATTTTATATTGGTATGTGTTCTAAATTACTCTATAGTACTGTATTAATTTCCATTGCTACTGTAACTAATAAAGCAAACTTGGTGGCTAAAAGCAACATAAATTTGTGATCTTACTTTTTTGGAGATCAGAAATCTGAAAGGTGTCTCTCTGGGGTAATTTCAAGGAGTCTGTAGTGCTACATTTCTGTATTAAGATGCTTTGGGGGAATCCATTCTCTTGCTTCTTGTTTTTCCACTTCTAGATTGCCATCACATATTGGCAAGAGACACCCTTCCATCTTCAAATCCAGCAATGGTCAGTCAAGGCTTTCTGATTTTGACATTTCTGTATGTCTACATGAGGCACACCAAACCTAATAATTTTTCAATGTCAAGGTCAGCTGAGAAGTAAATTACATTCCCCTTTGACTTGCAATATAATTTATTCCCAGGTTCTGGGGATTAGGATCTGGACATCTCTGGAGGCCCATTAATCTATGTATAGCATATGCTATAAACTCCTGGGGACTAATGTACAACACATATAAAAGTAAGTGTAAAACACAAGTCAAAATAATTACAACGGTATTTGAAGCACATAATTTATCTTCTTATATAAATTAGAGGCAAACAGTCCTCCCAGTGCCTGAATCAGATTCTACCTACAGTGGATTTTCAGTAAGAATTGATTAAGTAAACTTATTCTACCACTATAATTCCACAGGTAAGGAAATATATATATTTACAAAGACTGATATTGCATATTATAAATTTCAGCTACATGAAGTGTTTCAATTAAGTCCCTTACAATACTTTTATATGTGCTATACTACTGAAGTTTTTCCTCTTCTGTTTTTGGTATAGCTTTCAGATGCACCAGAGATAAGCACTATATTCAGTGTAAATCGGATCTAGCACTCATAATTTACTGATTGAGTCATACACTAAAGCCACAACCCTAGAATATCTAGAAAACTTACTTTTATTTAGCACTGGGGTTTATTTGAATGATTTAGAAATTTGATTTTAATAAAAATAGCAGAATTAGACTACCTTGAATTTCTCCTATTAGTTTACAATCATCTATATAAGTTTGAATAAAGCACAATAAAGACATCTCATGATTCAGGATTTATATATTTGTTGATGTTATTTGGAAAATGTACCATATTAATATCTTAAAACTATGAATCAAAACTTATATCCTTGGTTTTTATAACTGACAGTAAAATTCTATATTAGGAACTCAGAGTGAGAGAATGTAACAGATTGGGTAGCTGCCTTTAGTATCTCAGAGGAAATCTAAAAATCTGATACCTTGGTTCTATCTCAAAGAAATTATATCAAAATCATTTTCCAGATCACACCTCATATTAACAAAATCACATTCAGATTTCAATGTAGTGGCAGAAATAAGAACCACTGATCTAGAAACACAGTAGGATTCTATCAACTAGCAACAATCTAGGAAATATGTAGACAATCTTGATATACTAATTGGTTTTCCACATTCACCTCAGCAGGACTGCTAGAAATTTTAAATCCCAAACTTGTAACTAATTCCATGGGTAATATATTAACCTCTTCAGAAATCATCTTTAATTTTTTGAATATCATCATCTTTACTCCTGAACAAGGCCTAAAAATTAACCTCCAAATTCAAAATTTGAGGAGGAGGTCATTTGGTGTGGTTAAAACATCATTGCGAAGCCCACATTTCATTAAAGGAGTACCTGGGTTGATATTCTATCTCCAGTCTCAATTCCAGCTTTCTGCTTATGAACACTCGGGGAGGAAGCCAATTGCGGCTTCTGGCTTCAACTTGACCCAGCCCTAGCTGTTGTGGGTACTGGGGAGAGTGAACCAGCAAATAGAACAACTCTCTAATTGTGTCTCTCTCCATCTCTCTTTCTATCTTTCCCTCTCTCTAAAATAAAATAAAAATAAATAAGGCCGGCGTCGCGGCTCACTAGGCAAATCCTCCGCCTTGCGGCACCGGCACACAGGGTTCTAGTCCCGGTCCGGGCTCCAGATTCTGTCCCGGTTTCCCCTCTTCCAGGCCAGCTCTCTGCTGTGGCCAGGGAGTGCAGTGGAGGATGGCCCAAGTGCTTGGGCTCTGCACCCCATGGGAGACCAGGATAAGCACCTGGCTCCTGCCATTGGATCAGCGCTGTGCACTGGCCGCAGCACGCCAGCCGTGGCAGCCATTGGAGGGTGAACCAAAGACAAAGGAAGACCTTTCTCTCTGTCTCTCTCTCTCACTGTCCACTCTGCCTGTCAAAAAATAAAAATAAAAAAATAAAAATAAATAAATAAAATTCAAAAATTCAGTGATATATATATGTGTGTGTGTATGTATGTATGAGTTTAGGTAAATGGGTATAGATTTACAGAGGAAAATAAACTACAAGAGAGATAGTAAAGTTTCTAATCATAGATGTTGACATTTCTACCTATTGTTTGTTGAGGACTCTGTATATATCACCTAGTTTCACAAGGTGCAAATTATTAGTATAGCTATCATTTAATACATTTTAGGAAATGAGTAAACTGAAGTAAAGACAATGTAAGACACACAGCTTTTAGAGCTAAGAATTGAGATCATGAGCAAAATTAGTCCCAATCCAGAGTTTGTCCTCCTAACCAATCTGCTATATAGAATCACAGACAATGACAGCATGACCGAGCCGTTTGGAGCAGGGATGGAGACTCTCCCAGGGAGCATTTGCATTGACGCTGTTCTCTTTCTGCTAAAGAGACAGCCTTTTACCAGAGCAGTGAGAAACACAATATTCCCCAAACATTAAGAGGCAGCTGCAGGAGCATTTTGTAAACATATGGTATTTGTATAATTAATGTTTAAGTAGAGAATTAGCTTACAGTTACAGAATTGCCGCTAGCAAACCTAAAGTTTCCAGAGCTGAATTCAGAGGATTCTTTCTCTCTCTAACACCACGTTTCCTGTTTTCTCTTGTCCAGTGTATGGAATCGACTTCTTCAGTTCATCCTTTGAAAAACAACACTGACAAGTCCTCAGTTTTTCCAGCTCCTCGTTCACAACATGTAGATGTTTCTCCCCACTACCATTTATACTTCTCTAGTTTAGAGCCCCCAGCGCTGTGAGGACAGCTGCCTAACTACTCCTTCCGTCTAGACCGTCTTCCATTTTCCTGGCAGAAGACACTTCTAAAATAGAAATTGAAACATGCCTTTCCTTTGCTTAAAATACTTACATAAATGTCAGGTTAAATTCCTGAAGTTACCTTCTAAATAAATCCTGGTCTCCTTAACTGTACTTGTAAATACTTTCATAATTTCACTACTGCATACCTTTTCCCTTTCAAGTTATCTTAACTCTAATGCTGAAGTCAAATCTGAAAATTATGTATGTATCCCTTTACCCAGGAATCTTACATTTTAGTTTCCTGGATATATTATAATCTCTTTATGGAATTTCATGCCACTATTATCTCTTAAAAGTTTATTACTCCAAATTCTATCTAGAATATAATAAATATTTTTCTACATTTCAGCAAGTTATAAGTTGACTGCCATACAAGTAGCAATATTCAGATAATAGAATCAGCTTAAAAAGTATAGGTAGTTAGAATTAGTTTAAAAAGAATACAGCCATACTTTGAGTTTAAGATGGTCTTAAGAGTGGACATTTGGCCTAATATTGTGATGCTACATGGGAAACCTGCTTTCCATATTAGAATGCTTGAGTCTAGTTGTGGACTACTCTGGATTCCAGTGGTCTCATAATGTACATCCTGGGAGGCAGCGGATGATGGTTCAAGTAGATGAGTCACCACCATTCATGTAGGAAATCTTTGTTCAGCGCTCGGCCAGGCCCTGGTTCTGGCTATTGTAGGCATCTAGGGAATGAATCAGCAGATGGGAAATTTCTTTCTTTATTCCCCCACCCCCTTCTCTCTGCCTTCAACAAATAAAATAAGTCAATGAAACTTTAAAAAAAAAAGTTTTAAAAAGTATCAGTTAGGGAATAGTTTGTTCTAAATCATATCAGACATTTTTGTGCATATTTTTTATTTTTCCCTTTAAATTTTCATGAGTAATGCAGGTACTGTTTTATTAAATGTCACAATACCACTTAAATATAATAGTCTCCTCTTATCTGCGGTTTCCAAGGTTTACGTTACCTACAGTCAATCATCATCTGAAAATATGAAATGGAAAATTACAGAAATAAACCATCCATAAGTTTCAAATGATATGCTGTTCCAAGTACCATGATAAAATCCCATGCCACTTTGCTCCATTTTGCTCTGTTTTGCACAGGAAGTGAATCATCATTTTGTCCAGTAAACTCACATTGTATGTGCCACCAGCCCATTAGTCACTTAGTCAACATCTTGCTTATCATATCTAGTCTTGCGGCATCACAGTGCTTGTGTTCATGTAACTCTTATTTTATTTAATAATGGCCCAAAAGTACAAAAGTGGTGATTCTGGCAACACAAATATTGCAAAGAAAAACCATAAATGTTTTTATTACTTGAAATGGCAAAAATGTAACAAGCTATCTTGAGAGAAACAGAGAGAAAGTGAGAGAGAACGAGAAAGACCACATTCACATAATTATTACTATAAGTTGTAATTTTTCTATTTGATTACTAGTTGTTATTAATCCCTTATTATGCCTAATTTATAATTTGAATTTTATCTTATGTATAAATGTTCTGCCCATGGATAGGGCAGGAAAGAGAATATATATGGGATTAAGTGCTATTCAAAATTTCTGGAATCCTTCAGGAATCATGGAACATATTCCCCATACATAAGTAGGGGCCACTGTACAGTTGTGAGAATACGATAATTCAGTTGTCCATTTTCATGATAGTACTGTTGATAAATCAGATATGGACTTTTGTATCGGTTATGTCTTCATAACTTTATTAAATAAGCTAAACAAAAGTTAAGTAACTAAATCAAGCTATGTTTTTCATGTGGATGGCAGGGATTCAAGTACTTGAGCCATGTAAGGTATGCACCAGCAGGAAGGTGAAATCTGAAGCGTAACTGGAACTTGAACCCAGCACTTTGATATGAAATGCAGCATTGCAACTGGCATGTTGACCACCATGTCAAACGCCTAGCCATGCCAATATTTTTTAAGAAGAATTTGAAGTTTTTATTAAAGATTATTGAGTAGCACTTCTTGCTATTCTTTACATTGTAGAGTATGACTAATATAAGTGATTAAAACACAAAGAGGTAATCCTATTTCTTAGACAAAAATCTCAACAAAGGACTCAAATCCTATTTTGAATAAAAAGTACTATTCCAATTACATGAATTGATCTAACATGAGGGATTATGGACACATAAGCATCAGAGATCTGTGTTATATTTATATATATATATAATATTCACATGGTTACAGTCACATGGTTATGTATTCACATAGACCTTTTATATTCATCCATGTGTGTCATGGTTGCTATATGGTCCTGGCTGCTATAAATGAACAGGTTTAGGGAACTGTATTAATAAAGAGAAATGGAGAGATGAAAAGAAAAAGTATTACAAAAAGAAGATATGAAAAAAATACTTGGGAAAAAAAGGCAAGAATTGGAGAAAAAAAGCTAGAAAGAGACATATGTTTGAATATTTTCAATTTTTGAACAAGGTGAAGAAAGTGGATAAATATGTTAAAGTTAAGATTTTTTTAAAAGAATTTTACTTGAAAGTCAGAGTTACAGAGAGGCAGAGGCAGAGAGAGAGAGAGAGAGAGAGAGAGAGGTCTTCCATTCAATGGTTCACTCCCCAAATGACCACTGTGGCTAGAGCTGAGCTGATCCTAAGCCAGGAACCAGGAGCTTATTCAGGGTCTCCCAAGCAGGTCAGGGGCCCAAGGACGTGGGCCATCTTCCACGGCTTTCCCAGGCCATAGCAGAGAGCTGGATCAGAAGTGGAGTAGCCAGGTCTCGAACCAGTGCCCATAGCGGATGCCGGCACCACAGTCAGCAGCTTTACCCACTATGCCACAGAACTGCCCCCAAAGTTAAGATTTTAATAGCAAACTTTGCTTTTAGTTTTTTTATATTATTGAAGAGTAGATTCTTTTTACATTTGTGTAAAAATAAAAGAAAGCATGAGCAATCCTAAGTCCTGAGATGAACATGCTATGATATATACTTTAGAGTGACTGAGGCCTTAGAAAGCTATTGGGTGATGGAAATGATGATTCACCTGAAATTGGTAGAAGGAATTACATAGATAATAGCAGTGAAAAGCAATAAAGAGGTGTTGAAAAATTACCACACAGTTCCATCCATTCATTCTTCCATCCATCCATCCAGTTGTGTGAAGTAATAGGATATATATGACCACTTTCCTCATGGAGTCATTTTTAGAGAGAACGAGATGAAGAAAATAATTCCAAAACCCATCAGTTGCATTTTATGAGTCCACAATGGGAAAGTACATATAATTAGGGAGGAAATCCACCAACAGGATCATGAAAACACAAGTTTGTTCAAGTTCTCAATGAAAAGCTGAGTATTTCAGAGATGACAATATTCTAAGAACATGGATGATTGTGAAAAACAAAAGTCTAAAAATGCAATATTTGACAATCAAGAATCAGTGAGAGAAGCAGTACTGAAGATAAAGAGAAGGGGATTTCTCCAGTTCTTAGGATTCTTAGAATAAACAGCTTGACTCCTCCTTCAAAACATGTGAAGCAAGTTGAAATAACTGAAATTCATAAAAGTACATAAATTGCAATTATGGCATAATCAAACAGGTTTAACTTCAGAAATGAATTGAATCACTGGGCAACTACCACAAGCCAGCAATTTTGAGAGCAGCAGTTTCTCATAAAAGTGGAACTCTAATTTGGATAGCAGAATAGAGGCAGAATGAAGACACTGTGCCTCCCTTTGAGTAATTGCTTTTGTTACTAATGGAAGAGAACAGCATCCTGTTATCCTGAAGTAGCATTACAATATGTGGCAGCCTGTAACTAAATCATAGAGGAATAGTTAGAGGATATACAACCGTTTGATATATTGACTTCTGGAACACCATTGTACCCAAGGAAGCCACTAAATAATATTTTGAAACATAAGGGTACATATAATTAAACTTAACTGAAAAGATAAAATAACCAGTTCTCATACTACTACACCTAAACTTTCAAGTTAGCATCTATAAATATGAAACCGAGTCAAGTAGTTTATGCAGGTGTCAGAGTTTCCTGAAGGATAGGTTTTAGTTATTCATAAATCACAATATATGAGAGGGATATAATGTAATATCTAGACTAAGAAATTGTATAGCTATAAGAACTATCACCTGACTTGGAAAGTAAATAACTCTGGAGAGCCATATATGGCCAAAGGAATTCACAACTTCTCTTACTCTGTAAATAATTTCAACATTTAACTTTGTAGTGGTCGATCTATTCTGAAAGTGTGTCCTTTATTTGTATCATATACTGAGACAGCAAATATAATAACTGTATCTTCTCCACTTTGCCATCTCTAGCTCAAAGCATTTAGTATCTAGAAGGTGCTCAAGTGAAATTATTGACAGCTATCCTATACATATGTGGGTTTGACCTTGCATGTCTCAGATAAATCATAACTTTTGTTTCTCTTTTGTTTTTTGTTTCCTTCCACTCTTCCCAGAATATTCTAATTACATTCAAGAGGATCAAATTTGACATTGCATATTTAAATAAATATGTGCAGATAATATGGTCAAAACACTGACTTCCATCCATCAGTGGGTAAAAAAGTGAATAGACAATGAAAATAAGGAGTTTAAAATCCAAAAGGGATAGATGTCTATTCAGCCTGACAACTCAAAATCTAGAAAATTGTAAAAGGTGGATATGTGAAGGGCAAGGAGTCAATTTCAGATAATGCTATATCAAGACTTACAAATGAATGAAAAATGTGGGCCTGCTCATGGTGGATTCAGCTTAGGTATATACTTGAGTAGATGCACTTGACAAGAAAGATGGTTCTCATGTTTTAAAGAACATTATAGTCTGACACACCATTATATTTCAGTTTTTCTGGTTAACTAGCTAGGCAACTATAAGTTGCTTTAAATGTATGTGAATGTATGACAGGTATCTGAATAAGAATATCACAGTTTACTATAAACATGAAATGAGATGGTTATAAAGAATGGCTATTATTGTTCCTAGCACACATAACTCAATAAAAATGAGACTTGATAATCACCAAGAAAAACACAAAGAGGTTGAGCAGAGCTAGATCTGAATATGATGAAATTTTCCTTACTTAGTACATATTCAAGAATTAAACTATTCCAGAGGTATTCTGAATTAACAGAAAATGAAGTAGAGCAGCAATAGTAGAATATGAGTGAATAGGTAGAAGAGACAGTTGGAAAAAATTATTTGGAACTAGAAACGTAACACACCACAGAAATAAAAAGAATCATCAGAAATTACTACAAGGACTTGTATGCCAGCAAACAGGGAAATCTATCAGAAATGGATAGATTCCTGGACACATGCAACCTACCTAAATTGAACCAGGAAGACATCAAAAACCTAAACAGACCCAGAACTGAGACAGATATTGAAACAGTAATAAACGCCCTCCCAACAAAGAAAAGCCCAGGTCCAGATGGATCCCCTGCTGAATTCTACCAGACATTTAAAGAAGAACTAACTCCAATTCTTCTCAAACTATTCAGAACAATCGAAAAAAAGGGAATCCTCCCAAATTCTTTCTATGAAGCCAGCATCACCATAATTCCTAAGCCGGAAAAAGATGCAGCATTGAAAGAGAATTACAGACCAATATCCCTGATGAACATAGATGCAAAAATCCTCAATAAAATTCTCGCCAATAGAATGCAACAACACATCAGAAAGATCCTCCATCCAGACCAAGTGGGATTTACTCCTGGTATGCAGGGATGGTTCAATGTGTGCAAAATAATCAACGTGATACACCACATTAACAGACTGCAGAAGAAAAACCATATGATTATCTCAATAGATGCCGAGAAAGCATTTGATAAAATACAACACACTTTCATGATGAAAACTCTAAGCAAACTGGGTATGGAAGGAACATTCCTCAATACAATCAAAGCAATTTATGAAAAACCCACAGCCAACACCCTATTGAATGGGGAAAAGTTGGAAGCATTTCCACTGAAATCTGGTACCAGACAGGGATGCCCACTCTCACCACTGCTATTCAATATAGTTCTAGAAGTTTTAGCCAGAGCTATTATGCAAGAAAAAGAAATTAAAGGGATACAAATTGGGAAGGAAGAACTCAAACTATCCCTCTTTGCAGATGATATGAACTTTACTTAGGGGACCCAAAGAACTCTACTAAGAGACTCTTAGACCTCATAGAAGAGTTTGGCAAAGTGGCAGGATATAAAATCAATGCACAAAAATCAACAGCCTTTGTATACACAGAAAACGTCACAGCTGAGGAAGAACTTCTAAGATCAATCTCATTCACAATAGCTACAAAAACAATCAAATACCTTGTAATGAACTTAACCAAGGATGTTAAAGATCTCTACGATGAAAATTACAAAACCTTAAAGAAAGAAATAGAAGAGGATACCAAGAAATGGAAAAATCGTCCACGCTCATGGATTGGAAGAATCAAGATCATCAAAATGTCCATTCTCCCAAAAGCAATTTACAGATTCAATGCAATACCAATCAAAATACCAAAGACATTCTTCTCAGATCTGGAAAAAAGGATGCTGAAATTCATATAGAGACACAGGAGACCTTGAATAGCTAAAGCAATCTTGTACAACAAAAACAAAGCAGGAGGCATCACAATACCAGATTTCAGGACACGTACAGGGCAGTTGTTATCAAAACAGCATGGTACTGGTACAGAAACAGATGGATAGACCAATGGAACAGAATAGAAACACCAGAAATCAATCCAAACATCTACAGTCAACTTATATTTGATCAAGGATCCAAAGCGAATCCCTGGAGCAAGGACAGTCTATTCAATAAATGGTGCTGGGAAAATTGGATTTTCACATGCAGAACCATGAAGCAAGACCCCTACCTTTCACCTTACACAAAAGTCCACTCAACATGGTTAAAGACTTATATCTATGACCTGACACCATCAAATTATTAGAGAGCTTTGGAGAAACCCTGCAAGATATAGGTACTGGCAAAGATGTCTTGGAAAAGACCCCAGAAGCACAGGCAGTCAAAGCCAAAATTAACATTTGGGATTGCATCAAATTGAGAAGTTTCTGTACTTCAAAAGAAACAGTCAGGAAAGTGAAGAGGCAACCGACAAAATGGGAAAAATATTTGCAAACTATGTAACAGATAAAGGGCTGATAACCAGAATCTACAAAGAAATCAAGAAACTCCACAACATCAAAACAAACAACCCACTTAAGTGATGAGCCAAGGACCTCAATAGACATTTTTCAAAAGAGGAAATCCAAAGGGCCAACAAACACATGAAAAAATGTTCAAGATCACTAGCAAACAGGGAAATGCAAATCAAAACCACAATGAGGTTTCACCTCACCCCACTTAGAATAGCTCACATTCAGAAATCTACCAACAACAGATGCTGGATAGAATGTGGGGAAAAAGGGACACTAACCCGCTGTTGGTGGGAATGCAAACTGGTTAAGACACTATGGAAGTCAGTCTGGAGATTCCTCAGAAACCTGAATATAACCCTACCATACAACCCAGCCATCCCACTCCTTGGAATTTACCCAAAGGAAATTAAATTGGCAAACAAACAAGCTGTCTGCACCTTAATGTTTATTGCAGCTCAATTCACAATAGCTAAGACCTGGAACCAACCCAAATGCCCATCAACAGTAGACTGGATAAAGAAATTATGGGACATGTACTCTACAGAATACTATACAGCAGCAAAAGACAGTGAAACCTGGTCATTTGCACAAGATGGAAGAATCTGGAAAACATTATGCTGAGTGAATTAAGCCAGTCACAAAGGGACAAATATCATTTGTTCTCCCTGATAGGCGACAACTAACTGAGTACCAAAGGGGAAACCTGTTGAAGTGAAATGGACACTATGAGAAACAGTGACTTGATCAGCCTTTTTCCCGACCTTTGATGTACAATGTAATACTTTGTCCATTTTAGTATTTTTGTTTTGTTTTGTTCTAGTACTATTGGTTGAACTCTGTAATTAATACACAATTATCCTTAGGTGTTTAAATTTTAACAGAAAAGTGATCCCTGTTAAATATAAGAGTGGGAATAAGAGAGGGAGGAGATGTACAATTTGGGACATGCTCAATCAGACTTGTCCCAAATGGTGGAGTTAGAAACGTGCCAGGGGATTCCAATACAATCCCATCAAGGTGGCATGTACCAATGCCATCTCACTAGTCCAAGTGGGTTCCAATCTTGTTTATGCCATTTACTAGCTGTTTGACCTCAGGATAACTACTTATTCCTCTGTGTCTAAATGCTCTCATCTGTAAAATATGTGCAATAACAATATCCAACACATAGTCTTGCTGTAATGCTTAAACAAATGGTGCATATCAGTCAGTAAACACCAAGGAAATAGTAACTACAACCAGAGAGGACTCAAGGTCGCATAGAGCTTGATATTTGGAACACAAACAATGACACTGCATTTAATCAAAAGTCTAAAGATATAGAAAAATAATTTAAGGTAAGAGCACACTGTGAGAAAGCAAATCACAGTCATCCATCCACAAAGGACTCTGCTGAAACCTGTTTTGTTCATCTCTCCAAAGAAATATTGTTCATTTTCTTTTCCAGGGCGTGAGTTGTTGACTCAGTCACATTTACTAACAGGCACTGTTATTGGGCCTTAAAGACAAATTGATTTCAATAAGCAAGCTTCTTCACTGGCTACTCTGAATGAAGCAAGTGGTTACACAGACCTTCAGCATCTCTCAGGCAGATTCTTTTACATTATATTTTCCATTTCATTTACATCATTTGAAGAAGTGCAGGGCAAGAGGACAGAAAGATCACAATGCAGGGTTCTTAAGGTGGAATATTCAACCCCTATTACATGTCTTCCCTGAACCAAGTACTCCAAGGTAACTTAACTAAAACTCTGCATAGATGAAAATTAGGCAAAAGTCCTACTATCAGTATATCATTATTTAGTTGCCATTCTTTGTGTGTTGTATTTACCTTGGATTCTTCTCCAATAATGTGTATGAAATTAAGTCCTTGACCATAGTGCCACATGATACCATGAATACTCTAGCCAATTACTAGTCTCTTTTTTGCCCAAACTCGTTTTTCCTAATGGAGATGAGATCATAGGGTAAGAGGAGGAAATGAAGATGTGAGTGGGTGCTTTTGTTCTTTGTGTAGAGGGACTCAGGGTGGTGCTTTTCTGTTGATGCTGGCTGCACTTCATCAGATTTGGCTCCAGGCCTTTTTCATGCTTGCTTCGCATAGTGGTCTGTAGAAAATATATTCTTTTCACAATACTAGAGCACAAGAGTGAAACTAGAATTGTATTATGCATCTTAAAGCTTAAACTTGGAAATCTATCAGTAAGAACTAAGAATTATACATATGATGAGATGGATTAAAGGATGGTTGACCAGCTATAAGAAGCTGTCTGATAATTTCCTGAATGAAAAACATTTGCAAAGTGGATTTGTAGCTCTATCCAACACTGCTAGGTTATTCTAAAGAAGTGGAAAATAAAGCAGAATGATTAGTAACTGCAGCTGTCAGAGACATTTCTTTTGGTGTCGACGTGGATCCTTCCTGACCCAGTGTAAAATCCTTAAGCAGTCTCATGACTTGTATCTCTTTCCTGTAAATATTCCCTCTCCTCAAGGCAAAAATATCTATCTAGCAGACATATCCACTTGGATTTTTAAAATGTCCTAAGTTCAACCTACTCAAAAGAACATTTTTGATATTGAAGTTTTTGAAGTAGTCTGTACAGCTATTGAATGTAATTGAGGATTAGTTTTTCAAGCTCAACATTTTTATGCTGGCCATCTTGACTCATCTCTCTCATCTGTGTCCCCATCTATCTCTATTTTGTCTCCAACTCTAAATTTACTATTTTGCATCTGTCTTCTCTCTCACATGTCTGATATCCAATCTATGAATGAGGTCTATTTTACAATATACTACCAATGTTTGTACTTTGCCTTCCCCATACACTCACTTTTCTAGTCTATCATTATTTCTTTTTTTAAGTTCTCTTTTTATTTAATAAATGTGAATTTACGAAGTGCAACTTTTGTATTGTTGTGGCTCCCCCCCACCTCCCTTCCTCCCGCGGCCCTCCCTTCTCCCACTCCCTCTCCCATCCCGCCCTTCATCGAGTTTTATTTTTAATCACCTTCATATACAGAAGATCAACTTAGTATACACTAAGCAAGGATTTCAACAGGCTGCACTCACACAACCGCACAAGGTATAGGGCATTTTGATGATATCGATTCTTCCAATCCATGAGCATGGCAGGTTTTTCCATTTTTGTGTGTCGTCTTCTATTTCTTTCTTTAGTGTTTTGTAATTTTCATCATAGAGGTCTTTGACATCCTTGGTTAAATGTATTCCAAGGTACTTTATTGTTTTTGTGGCTATCGTGAATGGGATTGATCTTAGAAGTTCTTCCTCGGCCCTGGCATTATCTGTGTATACAAAGGCTGTTGATTTCTGAGCGTTGATTTTGTATCCTGCTACTTTACCAAACTCTTCTATGAGTTCCAGTAGTCTCTTATAGGAGTTTATTGGGTTCCCTATATATAATATCATGTCATCTGCAAATAGGGATAGTTTAACTTCCTCCTTTCCCATTTGTATCCCTTTAATTTATTTTTCTTGCCTGATGGCTCTGGCTAACACTTCTAGGACTATATTGAATAGCAATGGTGAGAGTGGGCATCCCTGTCTGGTGCCAGTTTTCAGTGGAAATGCCTCCAACTTTTCCCCATTCAATATGATGCTGGCCATTGGTTTATCATAGACTGCCTTGATTGTGTTGAGGAATGTTCCTTCTAACCCCAATTTGCTTAGGGTTTTCATCATGAAAGTGTGTTGTATTTTGTCAAATGCTTTCTCTGCATCTATTGAGATAATCATATGATTTTTGTTTTTCAATTTATTAATGTGATGTATTACATTGATTGACTTTCGAATATTAAACCATCCCTGCATACCAGGGATAAATCCCACTTGGTCCGGGTGAATGATCTTTCTGATGTGCAGTTGGATTCAGTTTGCCAGAATTTTGTTGAGTATTTTTGCATCTATGTTCATCAGGGAGATAGGTCTGTAGTTTTCTTTCTCTGTTGTGTCTTTTCCGGGCTTAGGAATTTAGGTGATATTGGCTTCGTAGAAAGAATTTGCGAGGATTCTCTCCCTTTCAATTGTTTTGAATAATTTGAGAAGAACTGGGGTTAGTTGTTCTCTAAATGTCTGGTAAAATTCGGCAGTGAAGCCATCCGGTCTTGGGCTCTTCTTTTTTGGTAGTGCGTTTATTACTGATTCAATTTCTTCCATGGTTATGGGTCAGTTTAGATTTTCTATATCTTCTCGGCTCAGTTTAGGAAGGTTGTATGTGTCCAGGAATCTATCCATTTCTTCCAGGTTCCCCAATTTGTTAGCATACATCTCTTTGTAGAGGTTTCTGATGATTCTTTTTATTTCTATTGTGTCTGTTGTTACATTTCCATTACTATCTTTGATTTTACAGATTTGGTTCTTCTCTCTCCTTTTTTTGGGTAGTTGGGCCAATGGTGTGTCGATTTTGTTTATTTTTTCAAAGAACCAGCTCCTGGTTTTGTTGATATTTTGTATTTTTTTTTGTTTGTTTGTTTCAATTCTGTTTATTTCTTCTCTGATCTTTAGTATTTCTTTCCTCCTTCTGGATTTGGGCTTGATTTGCTGCTGTTTTTCTAAATCCTTGAGGTGCATGGAGAGTTTATTTGTTTGGTTCCTTTCCAGCTTCTTGATGTAGGCACCAATTGCTATAAACTTTCCTCTTAGCACTTCTTTTGCTGTGTCCCACAGGTTTTGATAGGTTGTGTTATCATTTTCATTTGTTTCTAGAAATCTTTTGATTTCTCTTTTAATTTCTTGATGACCCACTGTTCATGTTCTCCATTCTCCATATGTTTGCATATGGTGTAGAGATTCTTGGGTTGTTGATTTCGAGTTTCACTGTGCTATGGTCTGAGTAGCTGCATGGTATAGTTTCAATTTTTTTGAATTTGTTGAGGCTCCCTTTATGGCCTGGCATATGGTCAATCCTACAGAATGTTCCATGTACTGGGGAGAAATATGTGAACTCTGTGGCTGTGGGATGGAAGGTTCTGAAGATATCTATTAGGTCTATTTGGTCTATAGCGTCAATTAGCTCTGTTGTTTCCTTGTTGAATCTCTGTCTGGTTGATCTGTCCATTGGTGAGAGTGGGGTGTTGAAGTACCCTGTTACTATTGTATTTGAATCTATATCTCCCTTTAAATCCTTTAGTAATTCTTTCAGGTAGCCAGGCGCCCTGTAATTAGGTGTGTATACATTTATAATGGTAATGTCTTCCTGTTGGATAGATCCTTTAATCATTATATAGTGCCCTTCTCTGTCTCTTTTAATAGTTTTTATGTTAAAGTCTATTTTATCTGATATTAGGATGGCCACGCCAGCTCTTTTTTGATCTCTGTTAGCTTGGAGTATCTTTTTCCATCCTTTCACTTTCAGTCTGTGTGCATCTTTGCTGATAAGGTGTGTCTCCTGAAGGCAGCATATAGATGGATTTTCTTTCTTGATCCAATCAGCTAGTCTATGTCTCTTGGTAGTAGAATTAAGACCATTCATATTCAGTGGGATTATTGTTAAGTTCTGTCTTTTCCCATTCATGTTTCCTGAAACGAGCTGTTTATGTATTTTGAACTTTGTTCATAGGTTACTCTACATTCGCTTTTTTTTTGTAGTGAAGTTCTTGTTTTTGTATTTTTGTGTGCAGCACGTCTTTGAGCAAGTGTTGTAGGGTTGGACACATGGATATAAATTCTTTCAGTTTCTGTTTGTCTTGGAAGATCTTTATTTCCCCTTCAATCATAAATGATAGCTTCGCAGGGTATAGTATTCTAGGTTGGCATTGTTTGTCTTTTAAAACATGAAATATATCATGCCATTGTCTCCTTTCCTGTGGTGTTTGCAATGAGAATTCTGGGTGAGTCTGATTAACTTACCCCTGAATGTGATTTGTCGTTTTTCTCTGGCACATTTTAGGATTTGTTCTTTGTGTGTCACTGAGCTGAGTGTTGCCACAATTTGTCGCAGTGAATTTCTCTTCTGGTCTACCCTGTTCAGAGACCTGGCTATCTGTTGAATTTGCCTGTTGTTATCCAGCTGCCTTTGTTTGAAATTTTCTGATATTATTTCATTGAAAATACCTTCCAATCCATTCTCTCTTTCCACCCCTCAAGGACTCCTATTATACGAACATTAAACCGTTTGACTGAATCTTGTAGGTCTCCAACCATATTTTTTAATTTTTTAATTTCTTCTTCCTGTGTTTGAACTGACTGTTTTATTTCTGGAAGCTTGTCCTCGAATTCTGATATTCGGTCTTCTATTTAATCTGTTCGATTTCCGAGGGATTCCACGGTGTTTTTTATATCATCAATTGCATTTTTCATTTCCAGTATTTCATTCTGGCTTCTCTTTAGGATCTCTAATCCTTGAGCTTGTTTTTCGTTCAGCTCTTGACACTATTTCTCATTATTTCTAAGTAATCTGATTATTAATTTTCAGAATTATTTTTCTGGTATGGTTTCAAATTCTTCTTCTTCAGCCTCTGTTATGGTTGGTTTAGCCTGCTCCATTGGCAAGTTTATATGTTCTTCTATATTCTTATTGTGGGTTTGTTTTTTTTTTTTTTTTTGGCATTCCGTCTGGGTGGTTTTTCAGGTTGATTTCCCTCTGCTATAGGCTTCTGTAAGTCTGTACCAATATCCAGTTTAAGCAGGCTGTTCTGCCTTCTAGAGCTTGTTTATTTATTTTTTATTTACTAATTTATTTATTTATTTATTTTGTAATTTGAGTGGGCTGGTGTCGGGGCTTTGAGGTGCCAATCTCCACCCCTTGGGGGCCAGTTTCCTTGTTTCTGTGTTAGCCCTTATGTGTCTGTGCCTGGGGTTCGTTGGTCAGCCACTCTCTATCACTACACCTCCTGCGTGAGGCATGTCAAGTAGCTCCAGACCACCTTTGGACTCCGCCCCTGCTGCTTCCTCTTTCGGAGCAGAGGACAGCCTCCTTTGAACCTGAATGTAAACAAACAGGATGGCTGCACTCTGCCCTCTGCCCGCTGCAGCTCTGATTGTGGGTTGGGCGGCTCCTAAGGATCCTGGCGTTTTTGATCCCTCAGTTCATCCCCCTGGATCCTGCCCTCTTCCCGTGGGCGCTATTCAATTTTTTTTTTCTTCTGGTAACTTGAGTAGACTGGTGTCAGGGCTTTGAGCTGCCCTCCCTCACTGCCTGCCCCTGCGCAAGGAGTGTTGTGTCACTCCACTCCACCTTTGGGCTCCGCCTCCAAAGGTTAGTGAGGAGGCAGAGGCAGTTCTCCTTTAAACCCAAATGTAAACAAACAAGATGGCTGCTTCCCGCCCACTGCAGCTCAGATTTGGGGGAGGGTCGAGGCAGCAAGGGATTCTATCTTGTTTAGTCCCTCAATTTGTCCCCCTGAATTGCGCACTCTTTCTGCAGGCGCTACTCACTCTGTTCCGTTTTCTATTTCCTCCTGCACTTAGTCGTGTGTGTCTCAGTGTCCATCCCAGGGTGGGTTGGGGGAGGGGCAGCGGTGGCTGTTGCAGCAGTACTGGGCGAGTGCCCTGTCTCACCTCGGCTTCCAGCGCTGGTGTGTACTCACTCCTGCTGGTGTCCTGTGCTTCAGGTGCCGTGTCCTCCTCGCAGGTCTACCCTGTCTCCCCAGTTTCGGAAGAGCTTCCCTTTCCCTGAAACTACAAATTCTCACCCCTCTTTGAACCTTCCCTTCCTGGACCATCGGTGTGCTCCCTCCCTATTCCGCCATCTTCCCCCTATATTATCATTATTTCTTATATGTATTAGCACAATAACTTCCAATGAGACTCACTTATTTACTTAACCACTATTTTCTGTATAGCGGAGAGGGACACTTTGAAAATGTAAGTTACATCATTGCACTTCTTCCTTCAAAACCCTGGAGGGGCTTCTTGTCTTAGCAAATGGAAAAGCCACAATCCATAAAATGACCTATGAATCAGTCAGATGTTTCCAAAGTAATGCTGGTGGAAAGAAGTTTCCAAAGTAATGCTGCACAACTTCTTGGTGTTAGTAAATAATTTATTTTTATTTGCTTTTCTTTGTTTAGTCTTTGTGTAGAGAGGTCTGAGGTGGGACTTCTCTACTGATCTTGGCTGCACTGGATTTTGGCTCCAGACCCAGATTTGTTTAATGGCACGTATATTTCCTTTTCACTATGGCAAGTGGTCTACATAAGCCATGTTTTTTTCATGATGTTCATGATGGTAGATGCACAACAGTGAGACTAGGATTTTATGATATGTCTTCAAGCTTAAACTTGGAAGGGTACAATGCCATTCCAGTGATCAGTTTGTATCATTGCACTGGCAAAGGGTGTGCAAACCAGGAAGAGTAAGGAATCATAAATAATCCTGCAATGTATCACAGTTTACAAAGATATATGTGACCTGGACAACTCTTCCCTCTTTGAGTTCATCTTTTATGTTTCTCCTCATTCAATGTAGTTCAGCCACTTTGTCTCTTTTTTGGTTCTTTTACATATCATATAGGTAAGATCAATTTGCAGATGATAAAAAAATGCTTCATTTTTATGCCTATAATACTCTCCCTGAATATACACATATGGCGTGCCCCTCATTTTTTAATAAATATTTTTATTTATTTATTTGAAAGTCAGAGTTATAGAGAGAGGGAGAGAGAGAGAGAGGCAGAGAGAGAGAGAGAGAGAGATGTTCCAAGTGCTGGCTCACTCTCCAGATGGCCACAATGGCCAGGGCTGAGCTAGGCTGAAGCCAAGTGCCAGGAGCCAGGTGCTTCATCTGGGTCTCCCATATGGGTAGTAGGGCCCCAAATACTTGGACCACCTTCTACTGGTTTTCTCAGGCCATAATTAGGAAGCTAGATAGGAAGTGGAGCAGCTGGGACAATAACTGGCGCTCATGGGATGCTATAATCACAGCTGGTGGCTTAACCTGCTATGCCATAATGCCATTCCCATAACCCCTCATTTTGTTCAAGTCATTACCCAAAAATATCTCACAGTGAGGACTTCCCTGCTATCTGTTCAAAGTTCCACATACCCTCATAATCTTTGCATTTTGTATTTTCCTTCTCTGACTAACTTTTCCTTAATTCCTATGATTAAGTAATGTATTATTTTTTACTTATCATATCAATTGTCTTTCTACCCCACTAATGCCAAAGGGCATTAGTTTTGCTCAGCATACTTCAAAAGCTTTGAATAAATATTTATCAAATGAATGAATGAAGATGTAAATCGAAGTGTACCTCTGTGTCCCCTATTTGTTCTTTCCTCCTACAAATGAAATGATAGTCAACCTAAACAAGACCTTACTCTCTCCCCTTACTATATCAGGAACCTCTCTAAAATATGACATTGGTTCTTTGTGTTTCATTTTAACCTCAGCCAGCTCATTCATGAATATTTTCACTGTAAATGTTTTAATCTCATTAGTCTTCATTGTTTGTTCTTATAAAGTAAATACTTCAAACATCCTTGCTTTCTAGCGTATCTTTGCCACATTCATCCTTAGTCTCACACTCAATTTCTTATCTTAGAGCTCTAAATGAAGTAGAATCATGAAAGCTTTCTGGATGGCATCCTAGTCAAAAACAGTATAAGGCTGTAGATTGTTGTAAATAATGGTTATCATTTCTGAGCCCTATACACATTAATACTTTTAAAGGACATTGTTGTGGTCCTGCCACACTCCTATATCCTTCATACCCAGCATAACTTAAGCTATTCACAAATCATGGTAGTGAAATTAACCTGCAGATGGACTTTAGAAAATCAAGCAAAGCAAAGTCTTTGGATACAAAAGGAAAAGTGAGCTGTGATCATAATTTAAGGGAATAATTATTTATATTAATTATTATTTTGACTCTCGGATAACATTGGATGAATCATTCAGCCATACTTTATTAAAATAGACTCCCACTCCTAAGTTAAATTTATACTTCCTTAAAATTATGAAAGAAATTAAATTCTTGCTGATAACACCAAAATTGTTTTGTATTTGTTTGTTTGCTTTAGTAGGAGTCAAAACGGGTAAGTAATTCTTATTCCTCATTTGAAATTTATTTTCTATTAGGGATAAGAAGCATGATCAATTCTAAGGAAAAGTGAATGTCAGTTTTATCAAGTACCTTTAGAAAATAAAATATTGAAAAAAATTCATTTATTGTATTTCATAAATGTTGTTTACTGTAATTAGATTATCTATTTCAATTGTCTACTAGGTTAACTGAAACTATCTAACAGTTAATTAGAATTTTATATATATATATATATATATATATATATATATATATAGGAATATGGGGCTGGCACTGTGGTATGGTTGGTAAAGCCAGCACTTACAGTGCCGGCATCCCATATAGGCACCAGTTCATCCCTGGCTACTCCACTTCCGACCCAGTTCTCTGCTATAGCCTAAGAAAGCAACAGAAGATGGCCCAAGTCCTTGGGCCCTAGCACCTGCTTTGGAGACTGGAAGGGGCTCCAGGCTCCTGGCTTCAGATCAGCCCAGCTCCAGCCATTGTGGCCATTTAGGGAATGAATCAGTGAATGGAAAACTTATCTTTCTCTTTCTCTCACTCTCTCGCTCTCTCTCTCTGCCTCACTGTAACTCTCTCTTTAGAATAAATATATAAATATTTAAAAAAGACAGCCGGCGCCGTGGCTCAATAGGCTAATCCTCTGCCTTGTGGCGCCAGCACACAGGGTTCTAGTCCTGGTTAGGGCGCCGGATTCTGTCCCTGTTGCCCCTCTTCTAGGCCAGCTCTCTGCTGTGGCCCGGGAGTGCAGTGGAGGATGGCCCAAGTCCTTGGGCCCTGCACCAGCATGGGAGACCAGGAGAAGCACCTGGCTCCTTGCTTCGGATCAGCACGGTGCACCAGCCACAGCGCGCCAGCCACGGTGGCCATTGGAAGGTGAACCAACGGCAAAGGAAGACCTTTCACTTTGTCTCTCTCTCTCTCACTGTCCAACTCTGCCTGTCAAAAAAAAAAAAATTATATATATAGCCCTCTTTTGAGTCTTTCATCTTCTACTATCCTTTTTTTTTTACCTTTTCTTCCTTTTCTGTTATATTAACAAAGTCATTGTTCCTTTAGAAGCATATCTCTCACAAAAAAACATATCTTCAATGTACAATCAATTACTCTATTTTTCAAGTTTCATCTGCTATCCAACATTCAGATAACATTCATTTAATTATTATTTGACTAATTCCATGTCACTTTCTTATTTAAAATTATTATTTCACATTGATTCATTGAAAATAGCAAATTTCTAATTGGCTTCAACTGTTATTCAAAAACCTAGATAATATATGCAATTTGTATTCTCATTACATTCAGCAAATATTTATTATTTATTTTGCCCTAGGAATTGAGTTACAAATTCTACTCATTATTTAAAAACCCAGATGAAATATCTCTTTTATGAACAATCACTAAATACCCCAAACATTTCTCTACTTATATAAAAAGACCATTTTTTTAAAAAAAATTTTTATTTATTTATTTATTTTTTTGACAGGCAGAGTGGACAGTGAGAGAGAGAGACAGAGAGAAAGGTCTTCCTTTACCGTTGGTTCACCCTCCAATGGCCGCCATGGCCAGCACGCTGCAACCAGTGCACCGCGCTGATCCGATGGAAGGAGCCAGGTACTTATGCTGCTCTCCCATGGGGTGCAGGGCCCAAGCACTTGGGCCATCCTCCACTGCACTCCTGGGCCACAGCAGAGAGTTGGGCTGGAAGAGAGGCAACCGGGACAGAATCCGGCACCCTGACTGGGACTAGAACCTGGTGTGCCAGCGCCGCAAGGTGGAGGATTAGCCTAGTGAGCCGCGGCGCCGGCCCGACCATTTTATTTATGCTGATGTTATTTCATGCTCACCTATGACATATATGACTGTATAGTACTTACTTATGGTATTTATTTAAGCATTCACATGTTGTATATAACCAGTTGTTTTGCCCTCAAGAACACTATGAGAAACGGTGACTTGATCAGTCCTTGCCCTGTCTGTTGATGAACAACTTAATATGTTATCCCTCTTAGTATGTTTTTTTGTTTGTTTGTTTGTTCTACTTAATACTTTGGGTTGAATTCTGCAATCAATACACAATTATTCTTAAGTGCTGAAACTTAACTGAAAAGTGATCGCTGTTAAATATAAGAGTGGGATAAGAGAGGGAAGAGATGTGCAATTCGGGACATGCTCAAGCTGACTTACCTCAAATGGTAGAGTTAGAAACATACCAGGGGATTCCAATTCAATCCCATCAAGGTGGCATGTACCAATGCCATCTCACTAGTCCCAGTGATCAATTTCTGTTCACAATTGATCATAATGATAGGACTAAGAACCAAAGGGATCACACAAACAAGAATAGTGTCTGCAAATACTAGCTGATAGAATAAAAAAGGGAGAGAATAATCCAACATGGGAAGTGAGATACACAGCAGACCCATAGAATGGCAGATGTCCTAAACAGCACTCTGGTCTCAGAATCAGCCCTTAAGGCATTCAGATCTGGCTGAAAAGCCCATGAGAGTATTTTAGGTTGGAAAGTCAGACACCTGAAAAAAACAAAACAAAACAATACAAAAAACACCTAAATGAAAGATCTCCGCGTGTGAGATCCCAGTGGAAAGAACGGGTCATCAAAGAAGGAGGTACCTTTCTCTGAAGGGAGGAGAGAACTTCCACTTTGACCATGGCCTTTTCTAAATAGGATCAGAGTCGGTGAACTCAGGGGGCTTCCATAGCCTTGGCAGCTCATGACAAGAGCCTAGGGTGATTACTGAGGCCATAAACAAGAGTGTCAATTTGTTAAGTCAACAAGAGGAGTCACTGTGCACTTACTCCTCATGTAGGATCTTTGTCCTTAGTGTGCTGTACATTGAGATTTAATGCTATAACTAGTACTCAAACAGTATTTTTCACTTTATGTTTCTGTGTGGGAGCAAACTGTCGAAATCTTTACTTAATGTATGCTAAACTGATCTTCTCTATATAAAGAGCATCGAAAATGAATCTTGATGTGAATGGAAGGGGGGAGGGAGTGGGAAAGGGGAGAGTTGCGTGTGGGAGGGACATTATGGGGGGGAACCCATTGTAATCCATAAGCTGTACTTTGGAAATTTATATTCATTAAATAAAAGTTAAAAAAGAAAGAATTTCTACCCTATATTAAAAGCATCCTTTGCCACTTTTTAAAACTTTTGATATGTAAGTTTACTGATACATGATATGTAATTTTATGTATTTTTTTCCTCATCTAGAATTAGCTAGAAAATGTGGAACAATGCAGAAAAGAGTATTGACAATTCTGACACCTAATTCTAGAAACCTGGATATAGGCATTGTGAACAGAATCTATCCTCATCAAGTTGAATTGTGGTGAGGAGAAAAAATGAGTGGGTAGAGAAGTTGGAAAACATAAAACCTACTTCTTCAATTCTGAAACATTTTGTCATGGTACCATGATCTATATTCCTTTCTGCTGTCACATCACAAAGACTGACACCAATAAATGATGTTAGCTGCTATTTGCTTGTTGCATTATACAGTACTCTTAATCACGGAGCAGATCGAAGTGGTCAGTTGTTGCTTCCTATAACATGCCACTTATATTTATTTATATTCCCATAATTGTCATCAAAGAGGTGTCATTTATTTATTTATTTATTTATTTTTTGACAGGCAGAGTGGACAGCGAGAAAGAGAGAGACAGAGAGAAAGGTCTTCCTTTGCCGTTGGTTCACCCTCCAATGGCCGCCTCGGCCGCTGTGCCACGACCAGCGCACCGCACTGATCTGATGGCAGGAGCCAGGTACTTATCCTGCTCTCCCATGGGGTGCAGGGCCCAAGCACTTAGGCCATCCTCCACTGCACTTCCTGGCCACAGCAGAGAGCTGGCCTGGAAGAGGGGCAACCGGGACAGAATCCGGCGCCCCAACCGGGACTAGAACCCTGTGTGCTGGCGCTGCAAGACGGAGGATTAGCCTAGTGAGCCACGGCGCCGGCCAAGAGGTGTCATTTAAAAACTTTGTATAAATTATTTCAATGAATTTCGCTAATAAAGAAAAAAAAACACCTGAGACTATATTGGCAGGGTCAATATAGTAAGGACTTAAGTGCTATACTGATTAGTATATATCTTAAATATTTGTTGATCACCTACTAGAATGTTGCATACATCGCTTCTCAGCTTTTTGGCTAAGATCAAGTGTAAAATGTAGATACTATACAAGACACAAGCACTTACTATAGTGTCACATACTGCACAAGGATGCAATAGAGAATAAAATTAACATGGTTGGGGCTGGTGCTGTGGTATAGAGGGTAAAGCTGCCACCTGCAGTGTCGGCATCCCATACTAGCTCTGGTTTGTGTCCCGAATGCTCCACTTCTGATCCAGCTATGGCCTGGAAAAGCAGAAGATGGCCCAAGTTCTTGGGCCCCTGCACCCACGTGAAATACCTGGAAGAAGCTCCTGATTCCTGGCTTTGGATCGATGCAGTTCTGGCCGTTGCAGCCATCTGGGGAGTGAACCAGAGATGGAAGATCTCTCTCTTTCTCTGTGCCTCTCCTTTCTGTGTGTAACTCTGACTTTCAAATAAATAAATAAATCTTTAAAAAAAATAAAATTGACATGGTTCTTGTGCTGAAAAGGCTTACATGCTAGTGCAAGAACAGAAAATGAAATAGACAAATTTATAAAACCAATTAATTGTAAGCAGTATGTAAATTATTATTTTTTTAAAGAAGGAGGAATCCCAAGGATTCCTGTCAATCAAGCTACATTTATTTAAAAGACAGAGTTATAGAGAGATGGAGAGACAAAAAGAGATCTATTTTCTGGTTCACTCACCAAATGGTTGCAACAGCCAGGGCAGAGCCAGACTGGAGCCAGGAATCTGGAACTCCGTCCAGGTTTTCCAGGTGGGTTTCAAGGTCCCAGGCACTTGGGCCATTTTCTGTTGCCTTCCCAGGATTGGAAGTGAAGCAGCAGACACTGGAACCAGTTTCATATGGGATTTTTGCATTATAGGCAGTGACTTAACCCATTGTGCCAAAATGTCAGCCTCCTATAGAAATAATTAAAGTGGGCTGAGGGGGGCCAGTGCTGTGACATAGTGGGTTAATGTCCCAGCCTGCAGTGCTGGCATCCCATACGGGTACTGGTTCAAATCCCAGCTAATCCTCTTCCGATCTAGCTCTCTGATAATGCCTGGGAAAGCAGTCCAAGATGGCCCAAGTCCTTGGGACCGTGCACCTCTGTGGGAGACTTGGAAAAAGCTCCTGGCTGCTGGCTTTGGATCACCGCAGCTCTGGCCATTGTGGTCATTTGGGGAGTGAATCAATGGAATGGAAGATGTTTTTCTTTGGCTCTACCTCTCTCTGTAACTCTGTCTTTCAAATAAATAATTTTTTTAAAAAATTAAAAAAATAAAATAGGCTGAGTTCATGTGAAGTAAGAGGATGGCTCTACAGTGACTTGATCAGCCCTTGTCCTGACTGTTGATGTACAATTTAATACTTTATCCTTTTAAGTATTTTTTGTTCTAGTTAATACTATTGGTTGAACTCTGTAATTAATACACATTTATTCTCAGGTGTTGAAATTTAACTGAAAAGTGATCCCTGTTAAATATAAGAGTGAGAATGAGAGAGGGAGGAGATGTACAATTCGGGACATGCTCAATCGAACTTGCCCCAAATGGTGGAGTTAGAAATGTGCCAGGGGATTCCAATGCAATCCCATCAAGGTGGCATGTACCAATGCCAACTCACTAGTCCAAGTGATCAATTTCTGTTCACAATTGATCACACTGATAGGTCTAAGAGTCAAAGGGATCACAAACACAAGACTAGTGTCTGCTAATACTAACTGATAGAATAAAAAAGGGAGAGAATAATCCAACATGGGACATGAGATATACAGCAGACTCATAGAATGGCAGATGCCCTAAACAGCACTCTGGCCTCAGAATCAGCCCTTAAGGCATTCAGATCTGGCTGAAGAGCCCATGAGAGTAGTTTAGGCATGGAAAGCCAAGACACTCTGGCAAAAAAAAAAAAAAAAAAAAAAAAAAAAAAAAAAAAAAACTAAATGAAAGATCTCTGAGAGTGAGATCCCTGTAGAAAGAACAGGCCATCAAAGGAGGAGGTACCTTTCTTTGAAGGAAGGAGAGAACTTCCACTTTGACTATGACCTGGTCTAAATAAGATCGAAGTCAGGGAACTCAAAAGGCTTCCATTGCCTTGGCAACTCATGACTAGAGCCTAGGGAGATTACTGACGCCACAAACAAGAATGTCAAATTGTTAAGTCAACAACAGGAGTCACTGTGTACTTACTTCTCATGTGGGATCTCTGTCCTTAATGTGTTGTCCAATGTGAATTAATGCTATAACAATACTGAAACAGTATTTTACACTTTGTGTTTCTGTGTGGGTGCAAACTGATGAAATCTTGACTTAATATATACTAAATCGATCTTCTGTATATAAAGAGAATTGAAAATGAATCTTGATGTGAATGGAATGGGAGAGGAAGCGGGAGATGGGAGGGGTGCAGGTGGGAGGGAAGTTATGGAGGGGAAAAGCCATTGTAATTCATAAACTGTACTTTGGAAAATTATATTTAGTAAATAAAAGTTTAAAAAAAAGAGGATGGCTCTTTAGATAGTCTATCCAATCTAAAAAAATTTTTGCTAAAGCAAACATACTTCTGCCAAGATTTAAATAACAAAAATGTGTTAGCGAAGATCAGCTAAAGAAGTTTCAGTTAGTGGGACCAACTAGAACAAAGGCCTCAAGTTATGAAGAAAACAATAGAGATGGAAAAAAGCAAAGAGAAAGTAACTGGTATAGAGGAGTTAGAGTTTCTGCAAAGATTAGAATCTCCCATTCACAGCTATAACACATTTACAAGCCTGTGTTCTCATTTCATGGCGTTACTTCCTAATGGCTATTGATTTGGTCAAAGGAGACACCTGATCCAAGATGAGGTGGATTCTCTCCCTGAGAAATTTGAAGTGGGAATCAGAGACAGACAATTAATCTAATCTACCTAAGATTGGAAAAGAGATTTTCTAAAATAGAAAATTTAAATATAGCCTATCTTTTTAAACTTTATTTAATAAATATAAAATTGCAAAAAGTACAGCTTTTGGATTACAGTGGCTTTTTAACCCCATAACTTCCCTCCTACCCACAACCCTCCCATCTCCCACTCCCTTTCCCATTCCATTCGCATCAAGATTCATTTTCAATTATCTTTATATACAGAAGATCGATTTAGTATATATTAAGTAAAGCTTTCAACACAGAAACACAAAGTGAAAAATGCTGTTTGAGTACTAGTTATAGCATTAATTCACATTGGACAACACATTAAGGACAGAGATCCTACATGGGGAGTAAGTGACTCCTGTTGTTGATATAACAAATTGACGCTCCTGTTTATGGCATTAGTAATCACCCTAGGCTCTTGTCATAAGTTGCCAAGGCTATGGAGGCCTTTTGAGTTCGCCGACTCTGATCATATTTAGACAAGGTCAAAGTGGAATTTCTCTCCTCCCTTCAGAGAAAGGTACCTCCTTCTTTGATGACCCGTTCTTTCTGCTAGGATCTCACTCACAGAGATCTTTCATTTAGGTGTTTTGTTTTTGTTTTTGTTTTTTTTTTTTTTGTGCCAGAGTGTCTTGGCTTTCCATGCCTGAAATACTCTCATGGGCTCTTTAGCCAGATCTGAATGCCTTAAGGGCTGATTCTGAGGCCAGAGTGCTGTTTAGGACATCTGCCATTCTATGAGTCTGCTGTGTATCCCACTTTCCATGTTGGATGGTTCTCTCCTTTGTAATTCTATCGGTTAGTTTTAGCAGACACTAGTCTTGTTAATGTGATCCCTTTTACTCTTAGTCCTATCATTATGATCAATTGTGAACTAAAAATGACCACTTTGGCTAAATATAGCCTATCTTGACCACATGCATAAATAAAATACTGGAAGCTGTTAAGCAATTTTGGGTAGAAGAGAGAGGAATTATGCGAGAGAAGACTGGGAGTGATAAAGATAAACTTAAATCAACCCCTAGACATAAACATAGGTGAGCAAATAAAAATCTCTGCCTGGTTTCTAAAGAGTGAATATTTTGCGATAAAAGCTCTCTTTGGAATCTGTGAATTAGTGGCACATCTTAGTCAAATTGAAGAGTGTTGCCTCAATGATATCATCAAAATCAAGATAAAAAGGTTCTTGTGACTCAGATGTGCTCTATAGAGAATCAGAGAAAAGGTGAGGTTAATACAGACACTGAGAAACAGGATTGCAAGACAATAAGATAAAAGCAAACGGCAAACAGCTGATTAAGTGTGCCTTCCTAATGAGCAAAACAATTGATTGAGGGTACTTAATTGCATAAAGTTTTCACACATTACATTGGTATGTGTACTTTAAGCAAAGCCTCTGCTAACTGGTTTTATAAGCAACCTGTATAGAAAAGTGAGACATAGTTGCTGAAATTTAGTGTCTATCTTGGAAAGGCTGAGTTACAATGAAGTTAGTGGTGTGGCCTGCACCACCAGGAAACTTAGATCTGTCATCACATCACTGCTCCACCTTCACTAGTCTGCTAGAAGTCTAAACTGAAAAGTCATCTGAAACACAAAATTGGCATGCCAGCTTAAACTTTGGAATTGCTCTAAGAAACTGAGCAATGGAACTAAAGCTGCCAAATGTTTAGGGCAAAAGTTGCCAGGACTAAGCATGTGTTTGTTCTCTAGAAGATTATTTTGAGAAACTCTTAGTGGACTGTTAATAATAGAGAATAGAGACAGATTCTTAGAGAGAGAAAAGGACTGGGAACAAGAGTAATCCAATCATTGGGTGAGACTGCCTCAGCCAAAGGCTCAGACCGTCAAAGACCCATCTGAGAGCACTCTATCAACTTCCCTAAGCAAAATGAGTTACTGTGGCGCTGAGTGGCTTGCAAGCTTTGCTTCAGCTTCACCCCATTAGTATATCTATGCAAAATACGGTGATTCTGGCAGCTGCTTCCTGAGTGGTCTATATCCAGTACCAGAGGTTTTTCACCTTATTAACATATACAGCCACCAATCAGGGAAAGCTCCCCACTTAAAAGCATAAAAATCCCTAGACATAACCTCTTCTTTATCAACTCCTTTAGGGATCACTCTCGGCTGCAGAAAGCTTTATTTTTCACTGTCTCTTTTGCTCAATAAATATCCTTTGCATTGTTTGCTCTTCCTTGTCTGTGTGCCTAATTCTTCATGGTTGTGAGGCAAAGAATCTCATTGAGAAAGAGCTGTAACAATTCTAAAAAATCAACAGAAAAAAATCTACAACAATAACAATTTGGCATCTACTTACAAATGGTCTGATCCAGTAGGAACACTATACTGGTCCCTGATCAGAATAGAGTGTCCTCCAATCCTAGACTTAAAAACAAAAATGGGTGGGGGAGGGTGGGGCTGGTGTCATGTCACTTTCCATGACTCCAGCATCCCATATGGGCATCTGTGCTAATTCCAACTGCTTCACTTCTTATTCAGCTCCCTGCTAATGTGCCAGACAGAGCAGCAGAGGATGGCCCAATTATTTGGGTCCTTGAACCCATGTGGAAGACCCAGATGAAGCTCATGGCTCCTGGCTTCGGATGGGCCCAGCCCTGGCCAATGCAACCATTTGGGGAGTGAACCAGCAGATGGAAGATCTCTCTCTCCTCTCTCTGTAAACTCTGCCTTTCAAATAAGTAAATAATTTTTTAACAAAATACAGATTTATTTACTTATTTGAAAGAGTTAGAGAGGGAGGAAAAGAGATAGAGAAAGACTTGAGCCACCTTCTGCTGCTTTCCCAAGGATATTAACAGGGAGCTGGATTGGAAATGAAGCAGTCTGGACTCAAATCAGTGCCCGTATGAGATATTGGCACTGCAGGAAGCGGCTTTATCTGCCATGCTACAGCACCAGCTCCAAAGTAGATTACGCTCAAAAAATATAAAAAAAAGGCAGTCAAACAGAGCAATGATTAAGAGATTAAGATATTACTTGGCAGGCCAGCACTGCCACATAGTAGGTAAAGTTGCCACCAGAAATGTCGGCACCCCATATGGGCAAGGGTTGGGGTCTAGGCTGCTCCACTTCTAATCCAGGTCCCTACTGGTGTTCCTGGGAAAGGAGGGGAGGGTGGTCCAAGTGCTTGAGTCCCTGAAAACAGCTGGGAGACCAGAGGGAATCTTAGTTCCTGGCTTGGGTGTGACTCAGCCCTGGCAGTTATGGCCATTTGGGGAATGAACCAGTGAATGAAAGATCTCTCTCTCTCTCTCTGCCTCTCTGTAACTTTGTCTTTCAGATAAATAAATAAATGTTAAAACAAATCTCATTTGGAATGCAAATGTATCCCATATTGGAGTGCCTTGGTTCAAGTCCCTGTCCTGCTATCCTGCTGCCAATTCCAGCTTGCTTCTAATGGAGACCCTGGAAAGCAGCAGGTGATGGCCCAAGTGGTTGGGGTACTGCTACCTTGTAGGGGTTCCTGGATATTGTCTACATTTTGGTAACCAGTGCATGGGAGCTCTCTCTCTGCTGTTCTGTCATACCTCCCCACAAAAAAAAGAGAAAGAAAATAGGTCTGGTTTTTAATAATTGAGTCTCATTTGCAAAAATTCTAAATTGTCTTGAAAATCCCAATACTCTCTAGCCTTGTAAATACTATTTTCTAGACAAAAACATTCTTTGTCAGATGAAGAGAGTTAAATTGTAAAGCTAAACATATGGACATGATCTCATCAACATGAGTTTTTTTAAAATAAGACTTTAATGAGAAAATTTGCATCCATTTGTGTGTGTATATAAATTCTAAAGAGCTTGTCTAACTCTTATCTAACTTAATCTTTCTCTGATTTTTAGTATCTTACAAATTGTATATATTATGCCTTAATCATTTTTCTTTGTTTTCTTTCTAATTGACAAATAATAATTGCATATATTTGTGACATATAATGTGATCTTTTATGCATATACAGTGTGAAATGAATAAATTGGACTAACTGACATGTATAACACCTCAAATATTTATCATCTTTCAAGGTGAGAGCACTTAAAATCATCCACTTTAGCTATTTTGAAACATTCAATATGTTATTATTAACTATAGTTACTACAATTTTTTGAAAACTGAAGTGATAATTCATATAATAGACTAGCAAAAGTATTGGTAATTTTCTTTATGCATTTAGATTGTGATTACTAAAATAACTGACAGATAAATCTATAAAAACTAGATAAATCCCTTTCATAACTTCTTAGTAATTTTAAGATCTTTTCCAACCCTCTCTATCACCCACACACAAAAATCAGTCTGTCCACTACCATCACCCCTTTAAATATTTATTATTCTTTCCTTTTTCTTGTCATACAGGTTTCTTTTGTTGCTTCAAGTCATTTTGCCTAGAATTGTTTTCTTATTATTGTGTGTCACTTTCAATTGAGAGTAACTCCTTGAAGACTCTGCTTTTTATGCTTTGTGTCAGCCACAATGACCTAACATCTCTTTACATCCATATCTATACAACCTAAGTGGAATTGGAATTGACCATCAGATTTTTTGTATTCAGTGCGTGGCAGTCTGTCACAAATGCCCTACAAGGAACAGAGCTTGTATTCCAAGAATTCTGCCAATCACATAAGCCACGAATGAATTTTCCAGATGCAGCTATTTCCAAAGTTGTTTGTGAAGAGATGCAGACTATACCTTCCTGATTACACATGATGATAAGTTCTCATTCTGAGGTGAAAACATGTATAATGCTCTATGAATCATTAATGCTCATGATAGTGATAAAAGCACTAACACCAAGTGAAACAATGGCAGTAATAGCTTTGTTTTATTCTTTGTTTCTTGAAGTGACTCATTCAGTTCTCAGAACAGCTAATAAATACTTGTAAAACACATATTAGTCTGTTAATAAAAAGTGCTATATAAATGGACAATAATCATATGACAATACCAATGTGAGGTTTTTAAGTTAATGAATAATGAACTACTTTAAAAAATGACCTCAATTATAATTTTGCAAATTAAGTTTAGAGGTTTTTCTTTTTAAAAAATTTCTTTTAAGAAAGGGCAAAACTAAAAATTAGTTTTATACTCAAGTGCAACGCAGTAAAAATTGAATTTTCACACTTCAAAATCGGGGACTAAACTGTTACAAAAAATGACCTTAATATGGTAATGATATACTAAAAGAGAATCCTTATTTCTTCTGGCCTAAATGTATATGGTTTTCTTTACTTTTTTCTCTGCATCAGTTGTAGGTAATAAGCTCAAAATCTTTTAATGAATCAGTGATCCAGTGATCACTCTCAGGGGTGGGGGGCATCTGGCCGGTGGACAGTGTAAGGTCCACAAATCGTCTGATCTGGTCCTGGCCAAGGCAATTACAGGCAAAGCTTGAAATTCAATAAATCCATAGCATGCTAATTTTTAAGTTGATAATTTTGTATGGCCAGAAAATGTTGCTGTAAATATCCAACTGGCCCTTAGCAGAAAATATTTTCTCATCCTTGTAACATATTAGTAACGTGAACCAAATCACTAAACCTCTGTACATTTTTTGTCTTTGGCAGAAACAAAATTGAAAAAGACATTGTCAAGAAATGTACCATCAGGAAAGGGAGACAGAGAAGAATGTGAATTCATCATGTACAGTATACATGAACCCATTCCATCAAAGAGGCTCTGTTGTGATCTGCATCAATTTGGAAAAAATCTCTTTCCTTTCTCCTACAATCCTTTATAACTCAAAGATACCTTAGAGCCCTTACTGTCCAGACATGAGCCCCTATCCTCCGTCTCTCTCACTCATGTTTCTATTCCTTTATTCCTTAAATTGGTCCAACCGCTCTCTTAGAAAGCAATATTGTCCTCCAGGAAGTCAAAGTATAGAGAATATTATAGGACTCACATAGATTTCTCTCTGGCAGATAGGATGAAGGAAAAAGAGAAGAGATTGTAATACTAAATGTTATTGCTGCATCACTCATGACTTATTCTAATATAGCAGTCAAGAGTTAGCATTCTGAGCACTGGAATCTCCGGATCTGAATACGTCCTCCAACATTTACTGCTTGGATGCTTTTAACTAAGTTTGTATATAAATATTATTTAGAAATTAAGTGACTATAATAAAGTAAATGATATATGGACAAGTATAATTATATGATAAATGAATATGATAGTAATAAATATAATAGTATATCTAATTAATAAGGCTGATGTACAATTGAGAGAAAAATTATATGTTGTATAGTATCCTTAGTATCCTTAGTATCCTGTTGGTCATACAGTAACAGTTCAATAAAAAATTTGGTATCACTTTTGGCATCATTTTTTCAATAAAAATTTGTTATCATTATTGTTATTTTGACCTCACTCATGAATTTATTTTCTTGCTAAAAATCTGACAATTGAAAATCATTCCTTCACATAGCTATCCATTTCTTAATGAATTTAATGGCTACCCTATTACAGCACTTAAACAAGCATAGAAATAGATTAGATGCCTTCTACTCTCTAAATAAATACCAGGATACTTCAAAAATTTCATAGAAATTGGCATTGAAGAATACGTTTTTTGTGTAAAAAATTTTTGCACTCATACATATAGGTAATCTTTAAGATGTTTGTCAAAAGTGCATATTATTAAAAACTATGCATGGGTTTCATATTGGTTTTGCACCAAAATAAACTTTTCTTTTAATTCCATATTTCCACAAATTTTTGAAGTATTCTTGTATATTATAGTTTGATTTGATAGTGAAGGTCTATCATTTCCAACATGACATGCATAAAACATTGATTCCTGAGTCAGAAAACTGCAGAATAAATATATCAACATTTTGACGCTAAGTACACATGAGAGTCAAAGTGAGAGTTTTAAAAAATCCATATATTCAGGGTATATCAGCAAATATTCTGACTCAATTGATTGGAGTTTAACTTGGGCATGCATATTTTTACCCTCCCTAGTTTTTACGAATGTATAGCCAGAGTTAACAGAATCCATGAGCATATAAATATATCATAGAATTTCAAGTCATAAAGTGATTTTATGGATTATCCAACCCAAATGTATCTATAGCACAGACATTCAGCACATGTGAATCCCTTTAGTGGTAAGTAAATAACTGACTGCTGATGCAGTTCTTTAGATGAAGAATCTTTATTTCGAGCAAAAATCAAAGCAGACAGTCCATGTCGACCAATGAAAGTGTTATTTCTTTTCACATACTCATCTTGGAAAAGTTTAAAGTGATTAATAGTTCTACTCTATTAGACTTCTTCTCATAAGCTAAGCACCTCAAACTTTCTTTTTAAAAAAATATTTATTTATTTGAAAGACAGAGTTACAGAGAGGCAGAGGCAGAGAGAGAGCGAGAGCAAGAATGAGAGAGAGAGAGGTCTTCTATCTGCTGGTTCACTTCTCAGATGGCCACAACATCTGGAACTGAGCCGATCCGAAGCCAAGAGCCAGGAGCTTCTTCTGGGTCTCCCATGCAGGTGCAGGGGCCTAAGGATGTAGGCCATCTTCCATTGCTTTCCCATGCCATAGCAGAGAGCTGGATTAGAAGTGGAGCAGCCAGGACTCGAACCAGCACCTCCATGGGATGCGGCACCGCAGGTGAGGACTTTACTGGCTATGCAACAGTGCCAGCCCTACTTCAAACTTTCTGATACCACTTCTCTATACTTATCCAGATGACCTTTCTCCTTTGCTAGTGTACCACCACAACTCAAAACTGAGTGAGTTGTGACTATCAGTCAGTACATTTTGTTTAATAAATCAATGTAAGGGTATATTAAGTTTAAGGCACCTACAACAGCACTTTAAAAATCATACATCCCACCAAATCACATGGTAACTATATTCATTGTCTACTGCTGCATATTAAATTATCCCATAACTAGGCAGCTAAAAACAACATTCATTATAAACAATAATTGTATACAGTAAACACATTTCTTATATTATTATTATATTATTTTAAGGTTCAGGAATCTAGTAGGGCCTGTTTGCATAGTTTTTCCTCAGAGTATTTCAGGGTCCTTCAGGTATACACAGTTGTCTGTTTCTTGCTGGCCGTTTGTTGGACAAAGACTCCAGTCACTTGTCATGTGGGCCTTTCTGTTAGAGTGCCCCGTGACATGGCAACTGGCTTCCTCCAGAAAAAAGAGTGATCTGAGACAGAACCAACATCTCAGACTGGAGAGCCAATCTTTAAAACAACAACAAGTACTCTGGAAGGAGTTTACCATCACTTCCGCCACATTATAGTGATTAAAGGAAAGTCATTAAATCTAGCCGGCATGCACAATGGGAGAATTAAGCTCTAAACTTTAAGTAGAGGAGCATCAAATAACGTGTGCATATATTTAAAAACACCAGAGCATGATGTTACGTTCATACAATTGCTCTTTTGTACATAACTAAAGCATTCTATCTTACTTTTACATGTATTTTATAAGACTACAGAGAATTTTTGTGTTTATGTGCCTACCTATTCTCTTTCCTTAATAATATTATATTGCTTACATATTTTATAGTCACACTGATTTCTGTTATCAAAGGTGGAAAAGAAATTCTTGGGACAAAGCCAAGCATGGCACTGTGACATTGCTTTAACTGGCTCTCCAGTTGCAGAACAAGAATCACTAATATGTACAAGTTTAGTCCACATTCAAAAGGATATCATGTAGCACTCAAAGTATTGCTCAAATGTACAAATATTATGTTCACTTAAAATTCTCCAAACATTCTGTCCTTAATGTGATGTACTATGCGAATTAACAGTAAAACTACTACTCAAACAGTGCTCTATACTTTGTGTGTCTGTGTGGGTGCAGTCTGTTGAAATCTTTGCTTAGAATATACTAACTTGATCTTCTGTGTATAAAGATAATTGAAAATGAATTTTGATGAAGAATGGGATAGGAGAGGGAGAAGGAGATAGGATGGTTGTAGGTGGGAGGGAGGGGGGAAAATCTGCTATAATAAAAAGTTGTACTTTGGAAATTTATATTTATTAAATAAAAGTTGAAAAAAATATCCAAACACTGGTTAATAAATATTGTAAAATGAAGACAGTAGTTTAACTCCTTGTTCCCTAATAAATGATTCATTGTTTTGTCTAATAAAATATTTGTGGCAATCATTTCTGAAATCCACTTTCGTATCTGATCAGTTTCAAGTTTCTAATGTCTGTACCATTTTCCATGAATTCTCACAGACCATCAATATGGTTTGTGGATTATTCCCATGTGATAAATTATCAGGTGGAGGCCAAACTGGCAAGGAACTTGAAACAAATGAAAATGTGGGATGTTGTTTTCCACTATAACTGTATACCAACAGTTGAGCATCAAATTAGACAGAAATTCTCACCAGATGGATAGTAAGAATTTTTTTAACTTGTAAACTGACTTTTAATTTCTAAAAGTTAAGGTTTTCTACATATTTTATTAAAGTTAAGCCAGTCAACACAAAATCTAGTCTGTTGTGAAACATCTAGAAGACTCAACTTGCTTTAAAAATCAGACAGCAATTCAGTTTGCCAGATAAAGCCTAAAGCCTAGCTTCTAAAAGACAGGTTTATTGAAAGATATTATATCTACATTGCAATAAAGTCATATCCCCTCATCACATACACACACACACAAATCAACTTCATTCTCAGACTATCGGGGCACTTCTGATTTTTTTTTCAGTTGTTCATCTTAAGGAATTACTTCACATTTTAGGAATATGATTAATATTTGCTGTTCATCTCTTTGACAAAATGTTCTATATCAATGGACATTAAAAACCAACAAATAATCAACCATATAAATATCAAATAAACAAAAGATCATATAAATTCAACAAAACAAAAATGACAATGAGAAGTGGTAGCAATTTAGACTGTACTCTCTCCCTCAAGGCTCCTTAATACCTTCTAGGATAGAAAGGAATTAATATTGTATTGCTGAGGTAGGTTTGAGACACTCCATGTGGATACTTAATTTTCTTTCACAAATTTTGTCACTTTAATTAAAAGTTAGGTGTTACCCTATAGCAAAACTTTAAAAAACATTGTTTTTGATCTAACAAGTTTATTTTTATTGTTCATGTCTTTCCCAGATATCCTATTTTCAAACTGGTTGTCTATAATCGTAACAACTTCAAGTGCAGGGAGTGCTTTTTGTGGGTTAATAATCACAATGACTTAAAAAAAAAAAAAAAGCCCAGTAACCCTACTGAACAGGAAATTACTTATTAAAATGGTCCAGGAAATAGTTTTCACAAAAGAATCTTAATGGATGTCATAAAAAGCTAATGATTACACAAGACTAGCAATTCCAAGAGAGATATAGTATTTTCTGGGAAGAAAATATATTTATTTCCTATGATACCTATTGGGAATTTTATTCACAGTGGCAGTCCCAAAAAACAGGAAGAGTAACGTTTGAATGAAAACTATGGTGAGAAAAATGATTTGTGAGCTGAAGCCTGTGCTTGCAATCTAGAATCTGGAAAACAAATTAACTCGACTGTTCTTATGTTTGAGAATTTCTATTTGAAACAGAGTTGTAGCTAAAGGAAGTTTTCATTCTATCAGAAAACTCCCACTTCTGAATGAACTGTTCTTCTCACGTATCCTCATATATCATCGTGTAGTTATTTACAGTGATTATCTCTAGAAATATAATTTTCTCTCTCTACTACAGGCTCTCAAGTTCAGAGAAGGTAGTGTTCAGCACTAGTTCCCAGTGCTAATGACCATACTGGACAAATGACAGGCATTAGAGAAAATATTTATCAAGTGAATGAGTGATGTCAATAATCTATGCACAAAACAACTAATATATAAAGGGTACTCATCATAATGGGGGTGGATTATTGAGCATTTTTATTTTTAATAAATGTATTTTCAATAGCTGGCTTACACATGATTTTCAAGAAGATGTCAAAAACATGGAAACAATGATAATCAGGAGAGCCTGAGGTAGATATTTGGAGATTCTATAGATACATGAGATTAAATGAAAAATAGAAAAACAGAAGTTTCTCATAAAGTAGCTAGAGAATCATTCAACTTTTATCAAAGAATACTACACATTCTGTTCATATTCAGAAGCAAGCACTACTGCATGGATAATCTACAGACCAATGAGCCAGGTAAAGGAATGCTTGGTTAGACCAAAACTCAGTATTATCATTGTGACCAGGCAGATTTATTTTTTATTTTTTTTAAATTTATTTATTTATTTATTTTCCTTTTTTGGTGTGAGGGCTTGGGGTAGGGACTAGTTAGGTAAATCTAAGGTGTAGTACCACATTGTCTTTCTGCAAAAACATGGAGATGCTACTCTTCTTTAAAAAAAAAAAAAAAAGATTTGCTTGCTTGCTTATTTATTGATTGATTGATTGATTGATTTGAAAGGGAGAGTGTCAGAGAGCAAGTATGGGGATGGGGAGGGGGTCAGGGAGACAAGGAGATTGAGAGAGACAGGGAGAGAGAAAATTCCACCCAGTGCTTCATTCTCCAAATGGCCACAATAATTGACCCAGGACTAGGCTGGGTCAATGCCAGGATCCAACATATTCATGCTGATCTCCCCTGTAGGAGGCAGAGGCCCAAATTCTTTGTGCTGCCTTCCCAGCTACATCAGTCAGAAGCTGGATCTGAAGAAGAGGAGCCAGACCATAGCAGGAGTGCTGTTGACAACTAGTGCTTTAACAGGCTTTGTCACAATGTCCTCTGAGCATAAGACCAGGCTGAAGACAAGAGTCAACAACTCCCACATGTTGGAGACCCAAGCCTGGGCCATCATCCACTGCCTCTCAGGTGCATTAGCAAGAAGCTGGATCAGAAGTAGGGGTGCTCCAATACAATATGCAGGTCTCCTAATAGGTCAACTTAAACTGCTACACCAAAATGTTCATCCTGGAGACATTTTCGATCATCACAATTAATTGAAGGAAGTAGATGCCAATAATGTCACTAAATATTTTACAATGCACACAGCTACCCCTACTCTCAATAACAAAGAACTATCCAGTCCAAAATGCAATAGTGCCAAGGCTGAGAAAACTTGTTTGAAGGTGTCAGAATATAGTTAATTATGTAAATTACTTAGTGTATCATAGCTGTTATTAATATTTACCTATAAATAAATAATTATGTAAATAATATTGTCTCAGATTCTTCAGAGCATGAAGCTGCTTTCCATATCTAAGAGATCTGAATCAAACTTGATAAGTCAATTGCCTTATGAAGATGTAGCATCAAAAGGTGATGTCACTCCACCTACAGCTGCTACTTGTTAAATTGTCATACTGCCAACACTTTCTTTTGAGAATAAAACAAAAATATGTTTTTGGCTTCTAGTTCCCTGCCAACAATATAATCTTGATTAAACTAGCAGCTTTTTTTTTTTTTCTTTTCAAAATAAGACTGAACGTTTCTATGCAGTTGAGAGTGAATCACCTTAGGGATTAGTCATCAAAAAATAGATATTATAAGCTCTTTAAAGTTAAAGAGTAGTGTTAAATATATAGCAGCTTGCAATACCACCCACTTTGTTGTTAGTAAAGATAGAAAGACGTTTAAAAAGCACAAGGCAATAAACACCACCTGCTTTTAAAGTACAAGGATCCTGACATTTGCATTTCTGTTTGTATTTAAAGTCTGATATTCACGTTGAATTATGTTGGTACTCGAAAACAGATTGACTCTTAATATAGTGTATCAGCTGCCAAAATGTAGAGAAATCAGGCATTACCTTCATATTTTCACACACCTAGTAAATACCTGCAAAATTAAATACCAAAATATGGGTGCTGAGTCTGGTTATCTGGAAGTGATAGAATTATAGCTGCTTCTTTAAACCTAAAATTCTTAAACAAAAATAGCAAATATTTTGTTGTAATAAATAGTAGGAGCCATCTTTTAAAAAGTGTCATGTATTAATAAACATGAAGCATGGCTTATAAAATGAAAATTGTATACATATAATAATTTTATGCTTTTAAATGATTTATTATTTACTTGAAAGAGTGACAGAGAAAGAAGGAATGAAAGAGATCTGCCTGCTGGTTCACTCCCCAAATGGCTGCAAGAGTTGGGGCTGGCCAGGCAAAAGCCAGAAGCCAGGAACTCATGCAGGAGTGTGTGGTAGGGGTCCTACTGTATGGGCCATTTATGCTGCCTTCCCAGGTGCATATTCGCAGTGAGCTGGATTGGAAGCAGAGCAAATGGGAATCAAATTACTGCACTGATACAGGATGTCTGGAGTCACAGGTGGCAGTTTAACTCTCTGGGCCACAATACTCGACCTTCAATGTATAATTTTAATGTGGTTTCTTTTTCTTCCACTTGAAAACTGCCTTACATATTTGTCCATATTTTTCTATACTGCACACTCTCCTACAAACCTACTACACATGAGTTTCAGGTACTGCATGGCTGCTTTCCATTTACAGATAATAATTTATGGAACTAGTCTTCTATTATTGGGCATTTTAGTTATTTTCAAAACACAGTAATTTTCTAAAACAGGTTGCAAGCTTTTCTTATTCCATCTATCTTAATAGTTTTCTGAAGTTTTAGCAAGTATTTAGGGACACTTAGCACCCATTTTTAAATAAGGTATTGGGGCTATAACTGCATTAATATCACCAGACATATTCAGTAATAATCATCATACTTAAAGTCCATTCTGCAATTAATAATTTTGCATACTTGAATTCATTTGATCATCAAAACAGCCATGAGAGACAAGCATCATGCACTACTATCTTTTCTTTATATCCAGATAAAGAAACCAGGGCCAAATGATGCAGAATTAGTTACACTGATTCTTACGGTCATTAATGCTGAATTCAGCATGTTATGAATTTTTCTACTTAGATAAGTCTGATTTATCACATTTACTAATCTGCATTAAAATATTATATATTACAAATTTTATTGCCATTTCTGCTTTATGTTACCATTAAACGTGTAAAATAAAGCAATAACCATAATTGCTTTTAGTGTTGCAACATAAGAATTGGCCTCGTACTCTTTCTCTACCACTATATTTTCTTCTGATATTATCTATATAGTTGAAATAATTAGGTATGACATAAGCTATCCAATGCACAGAGAAGACTTGTCATATTCATCTGACATGAAATTGATCTTGTAAATTGATGATTACTCCATTCTGAGAGCCACTGTTTCATGGTTGACATCACTATGATTAATGACATCAATGTGATTTATTGTTTTATCAATATGATGTGAACAATGAATTGACTCAATTGAACAAACAAAAAGTATCAAGCAACTTTCTGAAAATCAACTGTACCAACCAATTGACTACACCATTAACTTTTGGAACAATTGCTTTGAAGTCATATAGAACACAATTTAATTTGAACTTTATTTTACTTGAAACATCCTTTATAAACACTTAATATGAAGTTATATTTTAATCCATGTATGGAGTACAAAATTCTATTTATATAAAGACATAAGACTGATTTAAAACACTTTCGATTTGGGTATCTTATATTTCTTGTGGCATTTCTTTAGCATCATAACATAATCTTTGTTAAAAAAACTAATACATATGTATACACATAAACATAAATACACTTGTGTATGGCTAGGCATATGGGTAAATATTATTATATATTTGATGTAGAATAAGGATAATCTATTTGCTATCTGCTTCGTAAAATATAATTTTTGTGAGTGCAAATTATCAAACATGTTTTCTAAAAAGTGGAACAATATTTTTGTTAGGGTCTTAGTTGCATGTAAGGATACTGGGCAATCCATGAAAGTGAGGAACTTGAGGAGATAAAACATACAGAACAATAGTCAATTACAGAAAAGAAAGATTTTTGTGATAAAACCATACCAGCCGGCGCCACGGCTCACTAGGCTAATCCTCCGCCTTGTGGTGCTGGCACACCGGGTTCTAGTCCAGGTTGGGGTGTCGGATTCTGTCCCGGTTGCCCCTCTTCCAGGCCAGCTCTCTGCTGTGGCCAGGGAGTGCAGTGGAGGATGGCCCAAGTACTGGGGCCTTGCACCCCATGGGAGACCAGGATAAATACCTGGCTCCTGCCATCGGATCAGCATGGTGCGCCGGCTGTGGCGGCCATTGGAGGGCGAGCCAATGGCAAAGGAAGACCTTTCTCTCTGTCTCTTTCTCTCACTGTCCACTCTGCCTGAAAAAAAAAAAAAAGGAAAAAAACCATACCAAAATTTTCACAAGCACTTAATTTACAAATACATGAAAATTCTTCAGAATGTCATGGAAACAAGTAAAAAGATAAGTTTATTTTGGTAAAAAAAATTCTGAAATCCATGCATGTGGAATCTTCAAAAAGTTAATGAAAATTCACATTATGGAAGAACTATGCAAGGATTTCAAAAAAATTTCTTGGACCAAAACAAACTTATCTTTCAATTCTTTTTTTTTACAGGCAGAGTGGACAGTGAGAGTGAGAGAGAGAGAGAGAGAAAGGTCTTCCTTTTTGCCGTTGGCTCACCCTCCAATGGCCACCGCAGCCGGCACGCTGCAGCCGGCGCACTGCGCCTATCCGAATGCAGGAGCCAGGAGCCAGGAGCCAGGTGCTTCTCCTGGTCTCCCATGGGGTGCAGGGCCCAAGCACTTGGGCCATCCTCCACTGCACTCCCTGGCCACAGCAGAGAGCTGGCCTGGAAGAGGGGCAACCGGGACAGAATCCGGTGCCCCAACCAGGATTAGAACCCGGTGTGCCGGCGCCGCCAGGCAGAGGATTAGCCTATTGGGCCTCGGCGCTGGCCTTAATTCCCTTTTACCATGAACTTTTTGAAGTACAATAGTAGATCTATATTCTAATTATCCTCTCTTCACTTCAGTCAGGAATGCAAAAAATACCTTAATTAAGTTGAAACAATGATAACTATGAATGCCATTGGAATCAGGTAAAGCTATTCAATAATTGAAATTTTTTTTAATTTATTTTTTATTTTTGCAAGGCAGAGTTGGTGAGAGAGAGACAGAGAGAGTTATAGACAGTGAGAGAGAGACAGAGAGAAAGTTCTTATTTCGGTTGATTCACTCCCCAAATGGCCGCTACAGCTGGCGCACTGGCTGATCCAAAGCCAGGAGCCGGGTATTTCCTCCTGGTCTCCCATGCGCGAGCAGGGATCCAAGCACTTGGGCCATCCTCCTCTTCCCTCCCAGGCCACAGCATAGAGCTGGACTGGAAGAGGAGCAACTGGGACAGGAACCCAGGGTGCTGGCGCAGTAGGCGGAGGATTAGCCAAGTGAGCCATGGTGCTGGCCCAATAATTGAAATTCTAATCAAGGGCAACTTAGAATGGTATCAAGAAAATTTGTTTATGCACAGAAAAATAATTATCTGTAATATATATATATATATATAAAATCTAACAATTGTGATATTCGAGGTCAGAGCCTTTGTCTTTCTCTTCTGCAAAGAGATCAAATGATGATTCACTTAAAGTCTCCCTGGATTCTACCCCAGCCTCATTTCCTGGCTCTGTATCCCATAGTCTTATGCTTGGTTAACACAAAAAAGTTGGGCTAATGTGAACCATTTCTTAGGCACTGTTTACTTGCTTTGCTATAGAATTTTCTGTTTTCAGAGTGGCTGAAGAAAAATTTGTTAAAAGAGTAAGCGAAGAGAGGATGAGTGTGACAGTGCAATTTTCCAATAATCTATGTAGTCTCAAAACCTACACATGGTTACTGGATTATCCCACCAATTTTTTCTACATATTTTTAAAAATAGCAAAATAAGTTTTACATTACCATCATTTCAAATATCCTCACCTATATCCAGAAACTTCCTGTTATTCTCAATATGTTTTTTTAATGACTAGAACTGGTTTCAACATTTAAACCATAATTACTCAACATACCAGCTTGTCATATTCTTAGTGCTTCTGTCTGAGTGAATGTTATTGACAAATGCCACCTACTGTATAATTCATTTTGCTGCACAGTGAGCACAAAAGATACTAAATAGTGAATAATTCATCTTAAGCCTATCTCTATTGCCTTGTTCACTAGCAACGTGTCTGCAGAGATTATGGTGTGATCTGTTGAAATTTCACTTAGTCAGTGATAATTCCATTACATGGATGACAATTACATGTAGAATAAGAAGTTTTGGGAATATCTAAGATTGCATTTGTGAGGATGTGTGTATGTCTACAAATATTTCAGAATGATACAAACTAGTTGTTTTTCTAAATTAGAGAAAACTAATATTGTGCAGCAGCAAAACAGAAACCACTGAAGTTTACCTGAAAACTGATTATGTTGTACTGAAATAGCTCCTAAAGTAGAATTGTATGACTTTTTATCCCTTCTTAAAATTAAATTATAAGATGTACAAAGACAATAAAGAATGCAAAGAGTATTTGCCAAAACAAAACATTCAAACAATGCCATACATAGTCTGCTAGGAGTGTAACGATAGTTATATATAGGCTTGCAGTTTCAGGTTCATAAAAAAAGATTATTTACACACTTTAGGAGTAGGTACCGGCAGATTCTGAGATAGAATTTACTTCCCCATATTCCCCAATGCATTGTATTCTATTTGCTTCCTACTGTCACTTGTCTCATGCAGACAGAATTCTCATGATGAGATTCTGAAAACCAGTAGAAAAGAAGCAAGGCTACTTTAGCTGTAGTTTCTGCTTTCTTTGTAAAATCATTTATCACTTTATTTCAGATTCAGATGTTACTTTAACTCATATGGCTATACTCATGGTACCTGTACCAAAGAGAAATTTGAAAAAGGTCAAAATTTAAAACCAAATGCAATAGGCGTACCCAGAAAAGTATTTTAATACCAGAACTGTAACTTTCTGAAGTGTAATATTCCTTTAAAAGAAATTTCAGCATGATATACTGGATAAGTAATCAGATATATATTTTTCACCTAGAAGTAGAATCCATGTGCTGACCTCAACCCAACAACATAATGTTAAAAATAATCCAAATGGTCAGAATAACTAGTAATGTAGTTCAGTCTTCTAGGTACTATTTTTCTTGGGGGAAAAAAAGGCCATTTCCCTTGCACAATCTTTTTTTTTAATGTATGCTGAAGACTAGATTCTTAAGCACTGTATTTTGATGTGCATCTAGGATAAAGTTCAAAGAAAATATATTAATGATTATAAGGTATTTGAAAATAACAGATTAAATCACAAAATAATTTCTCAGATTATTGGTAAATTATCTTTTTTTTCCTGCTATCACTTCTTTTTAAAGAACGTGTTTTTACTTGGAGAAAATAAATTTACTGACTTGCTTTAACTAGTTAATAAAATATAGGCCTTAGAACAAGTGCTTCAATGAAACATCATAAGAAATTAGAAAAAAGTGACTTTTTTATATTTTAAAGAATATTCTATACCCATCTGAGCAGCATGATGGGTGATTTGACTTTTCAGCACTTTTTAAAAACTTTCATTTGAGAGTTTTATTTCTTCTTTTTTATTTCTTCTTTGTAGATTTTCTGCCGTGATGAAATACATTAAAATATTGTTTAAAATGCAGTATTGGGTAAGGACATTTGATGTAGTGATAAAGATGCTGCTTGGATGCCCACATCCCATATACAAAGTGTTTGGGTTCATGTCCTAGCTCCAATCCTGATCCCCAGATCCTGCTTATGGGCACTTTAGGAGGCAGTGGTGATGGTCCAAGTAAAAAGCGACACACCAACACTGAGTTCTCAGTTCTTGACTTTGATCTGGTTCAACCCTGGCTCTTGTGGTCATTTGGAGATGGATTCAGTGGATGGAAGATTTCCCTCTTTCCGTCTGTCTGAGTCTCACTGCATCTTAAATAAGTAAAAATAAAAAAAAATAATTTTAAAAATGCATTTTAAAATAAAATTTAAAAACATTTAAAAACAAATAAAAATAATTTAAAAAAATCATGTGTCCTTTCATCAAAATGTTGCAACACAAAGTGTAAATCTTAAATAACTATGGAATATAATTAATAATTATGTGTCAATAATGCTACATCAATTATAATAAATGTATCACACTAATGTAAGAAATATATAATAGAGGAAAATGTATGTAGGGCCAAATATGTCTGTATAGAAACTTTCTGTATTGTCTGTCTAGTTTTCCTGTAGTATCTAAAACCACTCTTAAAAACAAAATCCATTATTAAAAATCACAATATTATGTTTAGAGGGTATATTATGCTATGATTCTTACTTTGTCAGTTCATTGTTATAAAATAATTTTGGGAACCAATATTTCATTATTAGCTTTTGACATTTTTAAAAATAAAAAATTAAAAAATACATCCATTTTTTATTTGAACTCTCAAGAGCTCTTTTAATGTTAAATGGATTACAATTTTCACATCAAATCTACCTATTATATGTTAGTGAACTTGATGTAATTATTTCATGATGTATACTTATAGCAAAACATCACATTAAATACTATAAATAAATAAATTTTATTTATTAATTATAAGTGAAAAAATCCATACTCTAATTTTTAAATGTAGTAGTTTGAAAAATTCAAAAGATATTCTCAAGAAAAGTTTTCTATTCATTATTTAAAAATGCATTTTTCCAACATACACTCAAATGCAAATATATAGTTCCTACTGCTGCACTTACATCCATGACCTTAAATGGAAATCAGTGGCAATGTTTACAGAGAGCTTGAATCACTTTGAATAACCCAGTAAATGAAAGTGAGATATCAATGAGATCATCATATGCATTGCCTATGTGCACTGAAAGTGAAGAGCTTTGCTCAGATCCTCTCATTTCTGGTAGGGCTTCTGGTCTCCTTTGGATGTCTGCCTTTGTGGCCCAAGCTGGATTATGCTAGTCTAATTATTTCCAGATAATTAAAGCATTCTTAAATAGCACATATTTTGTCTTGGCAAAGATGTAATGACTATTGGGCTGGCAGTGTGGCATAATGGGTAAAGACACTATCTGTAGTGCCAACATCCCATATGGGCATTGGTTCGAATCCCAGCTGCTCCATTTCTAATCCAGCTCTCTGAAAATGCTCCAGGGAAAGCAGCAGAAGATGATCCAAGTACTTAGGCCCTTGTACCCATGTGTGAGACCTGGAATAAGCTCTGGCTCCTGACTTCTGATTGGCTGTTGCAACCATTTAGGGAGTGAACCAGCAGATGGAGGATCTCTCTGTGTCTGCCTCTCTCTCTCTCTCTCACTCTCTCTCTCTCTCTCTGTCTGTAACCCTGCCATTCAAATATTTTTTTAAAAAAAAACACAGTGACTACATTTCTGTTGCTTTTGTTATTCTCTTTTCCATTTTTCTTTCTGATTTTATTTGGTTTATCTAGGAAGAACAGGGTCTATTGAATGCTGCAACCTTTCTATATAGGTATACTGAAATTAGTTCTTTACACATGATATACAAACTTGATTGATCATCAGAATCATATAAGTAGTTTTGAAGAAATATAGATTTTGGCCGGTGCCGCGGCTCAACAGGCTAATCCTCCGCCTAGCGGCACACCGGGTTCTAGTCCTGGTTGGGGTGCCGGATTCTGTCCTGGTTGCCCCTCTTCCAAGCCAGCTCTCTGCTGTGGCCCGGGAGTGCAGTACAGGATGGCCCAAGTGCTTGGGTCCTGCACCCCATGGGAGACCAGGAAAAGCGCCTGGCTCCTGGCTTCAGATCAGCAAGGTGCGCCGGCTGCAGCGCGCCGGCCACGGCAGCCATTGGAGGGCGAACCAACGGCAAAAGGAAGACCTTTCTCTCTCTTTCACTGTCCACTCTGCCTGTCAAAAAAACTAAAAAATAGATAGATAGATAGATAGATAGATAGATAGATTTTGTGCCCTGTGCAACACCAAATGATGTACAACATGGAATACACTCATAAAACATGTATAGATGATTGGAATGAGAAAACATTGTCTGAAAATGAAATCAGTCACAACATGATATTTGTGTGAATACTACCCCATTATTAGGTGTTCTTTCTTCTACAGTTGTTTCTTTACTTAAACAATTTTCCTCAGCCAGTATCTGCTTTCTTAACCTGTTGCCTTAGGCTTTATCCTCTTTGTTATTTCATAGTACAGTTCATTATTAATTATCATTATTGTTAACAAGTCAAATACCTGTAACATTGAATGTGCAGAACAGACCTTTCAGCCATGTCTTCCAATCCTTACAGGATCCACAAGACACACATAAAAAGGCTGATTTTGATTATCTCAGAGGTGTTCAACTTAGGTCAACACAATCTCTCAAACTTCCAATTAGCAATTAAATTATTTTCAGATAATTTATGCAAAATATTGATATTTTCTTATGCAACATATTGTTTCTTCTTCTCCAACAAGCCTCCTATACTCATAATTGTTTTCTCTAACTTGTATGATTCATGACTGACATGAAAGTCAAAAAAGCATCCAAAGCAGTATTCACAAGTTCAAGGAGAGAGACATCAAATAATGAATTATGAACATTGAATTCCCTCTTCTGGCACTAACTTAACTCATTTCTAAGCAGAATCTCAGAATCTTTCTCTGCACTGCAATCCCACAAAGAATTCTGTAGAGGTTAAAATCACCTTGCTATTTTTCTGATGGAAAAATCAAGAGAAAGCCAATTGAGAAGAAAATTAGAAGTGTTGAGAAGAGCTTTAATTATTGAACTTGTAGCCCATGCAAAGAACATTATTAAATTTTTTACATACACTTGAATGCCAAGCAAGTTCTCTAACACAGAAAATGCTCTAAGTTGGTTTTATCTAAATTCAATATATCTCATATTACATTAAATATATTGACCAATTTTTATTCTTAAAGGAGGTTTGTATGTTGTCAAGTCATCTTCTTTATTTTTTGTCTAATTGATTGGTCAATGAAATGAGAAAACAAACTTTAAAATAGTTATTTCAGAAACTAACTTGTTTACTTCATATGTGGTCTAGAAGACCAAACAGTCTTCTGGTTGAAATAATCAAAAAATACATGTCACCTAATTTTTAAGAAAAAAGGCATTCATCACCACTAATATACATAAAATTAAGTCTAGAAATATATCAATCTACCTGATAAGCATATTAAATTTTTTGTATAAACTGTATGCACTCCTGATGGTAATATAGTAGCGGTAGCTTCTACATTTATCAGGAATATTGAATCATAAACAAAAGTGAGCATTAAGGGCGGGAAAACAAGGAAAAAGGAAAAGCAAGTGCAGCAGTCGAATATGTAATGGGCCACAAAACCCATAGGTGCAATGCATAATGACCATGGTGTCAGCAGCTCCAAACCCTCTATTCTGATGAATTGAAAAAGCCAATTGCATACTGTTTCCCAAAGCGATCCCAAGCAGTGTACTCGGAGCAATAGCTGTAAAATGGAGTCCCAACAGACTTATTCAAACATGCAAATTAACAACATTGAAAGGCAATGTACAGTAATCAGGTCCCATTTAGTATTGTAACATCAGCTGGGACACAATAGCTGTCTGTGTATCCTGTAGACAGTTTGTATTGGTAATAGCCAACACATGAGTAATTAAGCACTTTAAACAAGTCAACCATTTAAGCTGTCCTACAAGTTAGAACTGAAAAGTAAAGCTGGAACAAAGAGCAATAACAAGGAGCCATTAGCCTTGATAACACTGGTCCACCCAAAAGCATATGTTCCCCCAAATGAGAGCAGATTGCAGGTCTCACCTGCACTTCAGAAGCTGCCTTTATTAGTGTTCACCACACTTACAGAACTAAGACACTCAGTACATTTTCATGTAGCTAAAAATAGTGAAAGTGGTGGTTATCTTTTCCTAATTTTTTTAATCTTTAAAATATTTAAATAAGTCTTTAATAATTAAAGAAAATAGTTATAGAGTTAATGCTTCCAGGCGTGGTGGAATTTCTTCACTGCATGACTAACATTTTTAAGAGTTGCTGGCTGATATTCCCTGATGCTTGATAACCACAAGTGATAAGACCAGTGTTCTACAAGGCTATGCTTTCCAGTGCAACCACACAAATGGGCTTTGGACAATCAATGCATAGAGGAGAGAGAGACGCCTCTGCTAGACTTATTCCTGGGTTCTTCCCTCCATGCATGAAAGGATTAAGGTGAAGACGTATATATAAAAAGGAACAGGAGTGTTAAAATTCATTAAAAGAGAAAGGGAAAGCGCACATTCAGTCAGGAATGCAACCTCAGGGAAAAAATGAGCATTGCAATTCACATGATTCTGAATAATCATTTAATATGATAGGGTTGGTGCCCAGAGCAGGGCTTAATTGAATATTCAAATGAGGCAGAGTTTGGGGCAGGGCTGCAGCACATGTTGTGATGCAAGAAGTTTTCTGGTGTCTGGTGCATGTGTGGCTGCAGAGCATTTATTGGAATACAGGAAGCGTGATGCTATCTGCTATACAGTGGGAAATGAGGCACAGGTGCAAGATGGGCAGTGGGTGTGCTGAGTCTGCAGACATATTGTATCAACATGAAATGGGATGGGGTTTGGACAGTGTAGTCCTCAGCTTCTCCTGGCTACCTCACTGCCTGTATGGCTTTGTCACTCAGAGATTTGCATCTCTTTCACCTTTAAGGGGGTTAGAAAAAGAAAGGTCCACTTTCTGTAACTTCATGCAGTACCAGGGAATATTCTCTGCCTAGCTCCGGAATAAAAATCCCTTGCTCATCGATCTATAGATTTTGTCTGAAGAGCTAGAGATATGCCATTTGTAATTCGCAATGGCTGGAAGCCCTGTATAACTATCACTTTGCATGAAACTGTTGAATCTTATAGGAAACATATTTGAAAAGTAAAATGACTACTATTGGGCAAAAAAAAGGAACAAGGCTAAGGACCATGTTAGAAAAAGGAGATTTCTCATTACAGCTATGGTGGAATCTGGTGTGTGTGTTTGGGGGGGGGGGGTATGGATTCCCTTATCAAATTCATGGAATCACTTGGCTTGATCATAAATCTTTTGATATTATTATTCCATGAATCCACTATTGTTAATGTAAATGTAGAATATTTTATTAATCACTGTACATATTCTGTCTTGCCCTGCTACTAGGTGATCTAGAGCTAGTGTGTTCTTCATGACCACTTTAGGAAATCTAAGGGACTGTATAGTTGGTATAGGCTGAGGTCAATGCTCTGGGCTAAAGTTGCCCAAGGCAATACCCAAGTTTCTTAAAGCAACTTCATGTTACATAGTAAGATTTCATTTTATTATGGTAGAAAAGTTTACCAGGGTTTTTTTCTGCCAACAGCAATTTCCTGAGAAAAATAGGAGAAGAAATAGGAAAAGCATGTGAGCTGGAAGGAAAGTACAACAGACTTAATGTCTCTCTCTAGGGAGAATTGGATGGCAAAAACAAGAATTCTACTTATCTTTCAGCCTTATGAACATACACTTGAGTCTTCAATTGGCTCATAAAAGTAGGCAGAATTATCCTCTGGGTGCACCAGTGAAGATTCAAGGTACAGAGAGGTTTAATTCATGACGGATGTGCCCACTGAGAAATTACCTGTTATTTAACTGCATTTTTCATTTTTTATATTTTTATTTTTTAAATGATTTATGTATTTGAAAGGTAAAATTAGAGAGAGAAAGAAGACAGAAGAGCCAGAGAGAGAGAGAAAATCTTCCACCTGCTTGCTCATTCCCCAAATGGCCACAATGGCTGGAGCTGGGGCAGGCAGAAGAGAGAAACCAGGAGCTTCTTCTGAGTTTCCATCAAGGGTTCAGGGGCTCAAGGACTTGGGCCATCATCTGCCACTTTCCCAGACCATTAGCAGGGAGCTGGATCAGAAGTGGAGCAGCCAGGATTCCAACCATCACTCATATGGGATGCTGGCACTGCAAGTGCTGGCCTTACCCACTATGCCACAACACCAGCCTGAGGTCTTTTTTTTATTTAGGTGGCACTGTTCAGAGGCTGATCCTACTCTCCAAATTTTAACAAAACTAGGTCTCCTGGGTGCTTGATTATTTATTAATTTTAAAATATAACACTTTTAGAGCTTTCATCAATTAGAAAATTGATATTCTTACCTGCAACATGCAGAGTCACCTTGGGCTTCGGGGGTGTGATAGTGACAGGGTTTGTGAAAGCTGTTGAAGTCTCCAGGCCCCATTGGTCCTCAGATAAGGACTTGGGAACTGGGAGACCTCTTGTCTCTTCAGTGTCCTTCTATTTACATTGAGGGCAGGAGCCAGGTGGGCTTTCCAGGTGGGGAGATTTCTTGCTATGTTAGCCTCCCACACACACATTCCCTCTTTGGCTGTTTGGCCATGGTTGGATGCCTCCTGGATTGGCCCCAAGATCACAAGGTAGTGATTATAGTAACCGATATAATACAACCTTGTTTGGGCCATTTTTCTCCAATTTGGAGCACTTCTGGTTCTGTGTTAAGTAGAGGGTTTGCATAGAAATGGCCATGATCTGCTACTACTTGTCTTTTTTCTGTGGGTTATGATGGTGATCATGAGGAGAATTATCTTTCCAAGTAAACTCAAACATGGAAGGCTCCTTATATCACCATCTAGAAAAGTTCTGGAGTCATCAGCAAAATTCCCCAACTTCCCTTCCATCTGGTTTAGATCCTGAGTTGAAAAGGGAACTTCTTTCCATTTACTGTGATCATGGCAGAATAGATCTAACTGTACAATAGTATCTTCATGTAGGCTCTCATTTTCTGGCCAAGTTTCCTAGTCCTGTAATTTATGTTGTGGCCAGACAATGTTACAGAAAAAGTTTAGCCATCTCTTCTTTAAAGTCTGGGGATGGGATCGAACCATGGCGGATTTTTAAGAATATATCCTAGTGGAACGTTGTATTGTACAGTGGGTTGTTTTCTCATCTGGACAATAATAGAAGGGAAATGGGAGAGGAATCCCTGTCCATTTCCAGAAATATAAGGGACAAATTGCCTCCTACATGGGGAAGAACTGATCTTTCTCAGTTCTTCTCCTGAGCTTTCATACTTACATGGTATTAGCACATAGTCCAACCTCAACTGTCTCTAAGTCTGCTCCCAAAAGGCTTCCCTGTCTGTCAGGACCTTCACTTTTGGTCTGTACCTTGAGCTGGTGGCACCTCGTAAAGTCATGTCAGAAAGTCCATCTCCAGAATCCAGTTCCAAAGGCAATAATCGACCCAGACACATTAGGAAGAATTGTTAGTTGGGAGCAGTCTTAAAAATTTTAAAAGTCCTCTAGTTTCTATTTTTTATTGAGATATACAATGATGCCTGATAAGGTCTCACCAAAAATATTCAATCTCTGCATAGGTTATATAATCTGTAGAATATTTATATCATATTAACAATAAACGAGCACAAGTTTGGTATCATTGTATAACCTGACAATGCATTTTATGCAGTATGAATTAGCCCAGGAGGAGAATCACATCCTTTGAGATTTCCAATGATTTGGCTGGAAATTTCAAGATCAAAAGATTCAATTTAGAACCTTGAACCTAAAAAATAAAAGCAAAACAAAGCAACAACTAAAAAAAAAAAAAATGAACTCAATAAAGAGCACAGAACATAAGAAACCTTTCCTGACATAAAATCCTTGTTTCCTAGGTCAACTATGAGAGAGAGAGAGAGAGAGAAAGAAAGAAAAAGGAAGAAAGGAAGAAAGGAAGAAAGGAAGAAAGGAAGAAAGGAAGGAAGGAAGGAAGGAAGGAAGGAAGGAAGGAAGGAAGGAAAATGTTGATTAGAAGAACTAGCACATGACATCATACCATTACTTTGAATAATTTAAATACATCAAGGGCAAGTCAAAGGTAGAGAATCAGGTAATTCTGGCCCATAAATGATATTATAGCTATCCAAATGGCCTTTGGCAGAAAAAATATTCTCCTGAAAAAACAAACCCCTAGAAGATGAGTTGAAAGAATTCCATCAAAAACAGATTTCTAAATCAAAAGATCGATACTTCCTGTAAGGGGCCAGCATTGTGCTGCTCCAGGCAAAGCTGCCTCCTGCAATGTTGGCATTTCATACAAGTGTGGGTTCAAGTGTTGGCTGCCCCACTTCCAATCCTCCTTCCTGAGAATATACCTGGGAAAGAAGCAGAAGATGGCCCATGAGCCTGGGGCCCTGCCATCCATGTGGGAGATCAGTATGGAGTTCCTAACTCCTTACTTTGACATTGTTTAGTCCCAGTGGTTCCTGTCTCAGCTCCTGCCATTGCAGCCATTTGGGTAATGATCCGGTGGATAGAAGATTTCTAACTGTCCTTCTTTCTGTATAACTCTGCCTTCGAAATAAATTAATCAATCTTAAAAATACTTCCTATGAATTCTTATTAACAGAAAACCTTTAGCTGCATTTTATTGTACCTTTGACATTAATCCTCTATTTTTTTTGAAACATTTGCTAACAAAGATTTAAGTATGCAAAGAAACACGGTACAGTACACTTCTTTTTTTTTTTTTTTTTTTTTTTTGGACAGGCAGAGTTAGTGAGCGAGAGACAGAGAGAAATGTCTTTCTTTTTCCGTTGGTTCACTCCCCAAGTGGCCACTACAGCTGGTGTGTTGCGACTGGCGCGTTGCGCTTATCTGAAGCCAGGAACCAGGTGCTTCCTCCTGGTCTCCCATGCGGGTGCAGGGCCCAAGGACCTGGGCCATCCTCAACTGCACTCCTGGACCAGTGCAGAGAGCTGGACTGGAAGAGGAGCAACCGGGACAGAAGCTGGCGCCTCAACCCGGACTAGAACCCGGGGTGCCGGCGCCACAGGCAGAGGATTAGCATAGTGAGCCACGGGCGCCGGCCAATCCTTTATTTTAAAAACTCATCAAATAATCTCCTTTTAATCTTTGCTAACCTAATCTAACACGAGATTCATATCCCACAAAACTATAACATTTTTATGTTCCTTCAGCTATTTTTCCTAATAGTATTTATCCTAACAAATACTATTACTTTTTCTCCTTTATATGTTAACACAAAGATTTTACAAAATATGACTTTCCTTGATCCAAAAAATTAGCTTTGTATTCATCATTCCCCATCAGGAATACATTCTCATGCTTATAGCTCCCTATACATTTCTTTCTCCCCTATCCTACCAGTTCTTTTAATTGACATTTTGAAATATTAGCCCTTTAGAACATCTAAATTAAGAGAAAAACATTTTCAGTGAAAGAACATATATAGTTTTAACGTGTATTTACTTTAGTTTGAATTTTGGAAGAATTAAGTAGACAACAAGAAAACGTTTTTTTTTTTTATCTTTGTTTATACAATAGTACTTTCCCAAATGTTGCAATTTTTTTAAAAAAAAATTTCCCTGGAAGATGAAACATTTAAGAAAAGAGCTAACAATGTTTTAAGTAATAAATCAACAAATTTCATTATTTTATCAGTCTCATTAACTGATTCTGGTTTGATCTCCATTTGCAGTTTTATGAATTTACCAGACTTTATTAGAGTTTCAGAAATTCCTTTTAAAATTACTTTTAAATTTACAAAGCAAAAATTATTTGGTGGTAACACAATGAATTCCCATATATACCTCACTCCATTTCCCCGATTAACGTAGCATATTAATATATTTGTGACAATTCATGTACAACACTCAGCTTCTACTATTTTTTATCCAACCTCCTTTTATACCTCCCAACCCTCACTGCCTCTAGTAATCAACATTCTGTATTCAGTTTGAGGTTTTCATTTTAATTTTATCTGCTACATATAAAGTAAAATATGTAGTAGTTGTCTTTTTCTGTCTGCCTATTTCACTCAATATTATGTCCTCCAGTCCCACCCAATCTGGCAAATGACAGCATTCCATTACATTTTAATAGCTGAATAGTATTCTATTGTTTATATATACCACACTTTATCCATACATCTGATGATGGATACTTTGGTTGATTCCATATCTTAGCTATTCTGAAGTGTTGTAATAAACATTGTGGAGAAGGTATCTTGGATACAATGAGTTCATGTTTTGGGGGAACATACCCGGTAGTGGGATTGTTGGATCGTATGGCAGTTCTGCTGCAAGGTTTTTTTCTGAAACCTCCATCTTGTTTTCCACAGTGACTGCATAAATTTACATTTCCACCAATAGTGTGTATGAGTTCTTTTCCCTGGAGTTGTAGCAAAGCAGATTAGGATGACACCTGCTATGCTGGCATCCATAGGATCCCATATCTCTCTCTCTCTCTATCCCTATATATAACTCTGCCTTTCAAATAAATAAATACATCTTTAAACAATAATAAATACTTCCCCTTTCTCCACATCTTTGCCAGCATTTCTTGATATGTCTTTTTGAAAACAGCTCTTCTGACAAGGGTGAGGTGATATCTCATTAAGATATTAACTTGCATTTCCCTGATGACTATTAACATTGAGAAGTTTTTCATAATTTTTGAGGCAATTTATTTATCTTTTCTTGAGCATTGTTGATTCAGGTCCTCTGCCCATTTTATAACTGGATAGGTGGATTTTTGGTTGATGAATTTCTTTTAGGATTTTATTTATTTGAAAATCAGAGAGAAAGATGGCTGGCGCTGTGGCTCACTAGGCTAATCCTCCGCCTGAGGCTCTGGCACACCGGGTTCTAGTCCTGGTCAGGGCACTGGATTCTATCCCAGTCGCTCCTCTTCCTGTCCAGCTCTCTGCTGTGGCCCAGGAGTGCAGTGAAGGATGGCCCAAGTGCTTGGGCCCTGCACCCGCATGGGAGACCAGGAGAGGCACCTGGCTCCTGGCTTCAGATCAGCGCGGTGTGCCGGCCGCAGCATGCCTGTCGGGGTGGCCACTGTGGGGTGAACCAACGGAAAAAGGAAGACCTTTCTTTCTTTCTATCTCTCTCTCTCTCTCTCACTGTCCACTCTGTCCAAAAAAAAAAAAAAAAAAAAAAAAAAAAAAGAAAAGAAAAAAAGAAAATTAGAGAGAAAGAGGAAAAGATACCTTCCATCCACTGATTTACTCCCTATGGGGACACTACAACCAGTTCTGGACCAGGCTGAAGCCAGGAACCAGAATCTTCATTTGGGTCACCCATGTTGATATCAGGGGCAAAACTTGGGCTATCTTCCACTGCTTTGTCCAGGCCAGAGCTAGATCAGAAGTAGAGCAGCTGGGACACGAACCAGCACCCATACGGGATGCCAGTATTGCAGGTAGTGGCAGCATTGTCTGCTAGGCTACCACACTGGTTCTCAGTGAGTTTTTAGAATTGCTGATATATTCTTGATATTAATCTTTCGTCAGATAAGTAACTTCCAATATTTTCTCTCATTCTGTTAGATGCCTCTTCATTCTACTGATTATTACCTTTCCTGTGTGGCAATTTCTGAGTTTGATACAATCCGATTTTTCTAGTTTTGCTTTTATTGCCTGCATTTTTGGTATCTTATCCAAGAAGTCATCACCTCTACCAATGACTTGAAGTGTTTCCTCCGTATTTTCTTCTAGCAATATCATAGTTTCAGATCTTACATTGAGGTCTTTCATCCATCTTGAGTTGAATTTTGCATATGATAAGATATAGGGACCTAATTTAATTCTTCTATATATGTACATCCAGTTTTGTCAGCATCATTCAGTTGGCTGTGGATTAGTTTCTGGGCTTTTTATTCTGCTCCATTGGTCTATATGTTGTTTCTTATGTCAGTATCATGATGCTTTAATTACTTTAGCTTTGTAGAAGGCTTTGGAATCGGGTATTATGTTGCCTCTACTTGATTTGTATTTTGCTTGGGATCATTTTTACTACTCTAGATCTTTTGTGATTTCATATGAATTTTAGAAATGTTTTTCTAATTCTGTAAGGAATATAGTTGGACCTCATTGAATCCATATGTTTCTGTAGAAATTATAAACAATTTAATGGTATTAATTCTTCCAATCCATGAGAAAGGAATATTTTTCCATTTTTGTGTGCTTGCTGATTTCTTTCATCAATGTTTAATACTTTTCATTATAAAAGATCTTTCACTACTTTGGTTAAATTAATTACTATATATATTATTTTGTAGCTATTGTGCATGGGATTTCTTTTTCTTTAAGATCATAATTTATGTTTTAAAATGTTTATTTTTGATGTTGATTTTGTATCCTGCAAAATTACTGAACTCTTTTATTATTTCTAACAACATCTCAATGGAGTGGTCTTGTTTTTCCATGAACAACAGGACATTATAAACAAACATGGATACTTTAACAAGATTTGGTTATTTATTTGAAAAGTGGAGCCATAGAGAGGGAGGGGCAGAGGCAGAGAGAGAGAGAAGTCTTATGTCTGCATGTTCACTTCCCAAATGGCTGCAATGATCAGGGCTGGGCCAGACCGAAGCCATGAGCCAGGAACTACATCTGGGTCTCCAATGTGGGTGCAGGAACACAAGCACCTGGGTCATTTTCCACTGCCTTCTCAGGTGCATTAGCAGGGAGTGAGATGGGAAGTGGAGAAACCAGGACTCAAACCAGCATTGCTACAGGCAGTGGCCTAACCCTCTATGCCACAGTGCTGGGCTCTCTCCTTTCCAGTTTTGAAGCCCTTTGTTTTTTCTGCTCCCTAATAGCTTAAGACTTTCAGAAACCTGCACTCAAGGATATTTTTAGTCTTCTCCTTGAATCTGATTACAAATATTTTCAGAGAAGAATCAGAACTGTGGATGACAAAATGTCTAAAATAGTCATGGTTATAATTACAATACTCGGTAATTCACAAGATTTAGTTACTTTCATTGCACTCAGCATTTTAGAAAGCACAGCACGGTTTCATACACTATTCCATGTCTTCAGGCTTCTGCACCTAAAATGGGAAGGCATTTAATGTGTCAGCAAGACAACAGGCAGCCTACCTAGTGCCCTAGGTTCAGTCAGTAGTGGCCTGATTTACCCATTCCTGAAAGTTACCAATCACAGGGACATTTAAAAGATCTGAGTAAAGAAAAAAAAAAAGAAAAGAAAAAAGATATTAGCACTAGTTTGAAAGCGCATGGCACAGCAGCAACTGAAGACAGAAACAAGAAGAAAAAAAAAAAAAAAAGAAGGAAAATCCTTTGCAGCTGGATACCTAGCCCCACAAACCAGGTTCTGAAGCCAGACATAGAACTTCCAGATGCCTTGGGTCCACCCCTGCAGCCCTCCCCTCCCACCCTGCATGGCTCCTTCACCTTCGCACTTCCCCATGTTCCTTTCCCAAGACTGGAGAGGAGAGGAGTGTTTGTAAAGACCATCAGCAGCAGATAGAGGCCATGTCTCACTGAAGGCCTGTGGGCCCACATGGGTATCTGTAAGCAAGCCAGCCCGTATCTGAGGGAGCCTGTCAGGAGCTGGCATGTGGCAATGCAATCCAGGGCACAACATTTCAGCTGGGCCCTGGAGACTTGAGTGGATGGGGGTCAGGAACATGAAGGTGTGTGCCCCTTGGTGCCCTGTTCCACACCCCTTTGTTACAAAGGAGCCAAAAACAGGATAAGGAGAAAAGGTAATAAGGGCTGGGAATAAAACAAACAGAAACGTCTATATGCAAGAGAGGCAGGAGTTTGGATAAACACCAACTGATGGTTGAGTCTTTCTGGCTTTCGATTCCTGCTCCTGGCTCTTCCTGGCTGCCATTTATGCTGTAAGCAGGGGGAACCCCTTCCCCTGGATTTGTTCCTGGGTTCTTAACTCCACTTGTGAAAGAATTCAAGGAGGAGACATAGATAAAGGGGAGCAGGGATGTGAGGTTTACTTAAAGACAAAGCGAAAGTACACAAACAGGAGTGGGAGTAACCAAATGAATATTGCAATTTAGAAGATTCTAGTCATCTTTTTATAGGATAGGAGTGTTGCCCAGGAGAGGCCTCATCTAATATGCAAAGAAGGCAAAATTTCACTTGTTCTGATCTCCAGGAGTTTCATGGTGTCGGGTTCACCTGTGGCAGCAGTGCAGGTGTTGGAATCTAGGGAGCATCACAGCAGGAAGGGGACACGTGTGCTGAGCCTGCGGCCATGTCGGATGTACATGAAAGGTGTGGGGTTTTGTATAGTGCAGATCTCAGCTCATCCTTGCTGCCTCCCTGCCTACATCAGAACCAGACTGAAAGTGATTCAACTTCTGGAGTAAGAAACTCGGAGAGATTGAAGGAGACAACATATTTATCTAGTTTTCCAGATACAACAAAGAAACAAAGATCACATATTCACATTTTCTTTCTTTCTTTTTTTTTTATTTTTTGACAGGCAGAGTGGACAGTGAGAGAGAGAGAGAGACAGGGAGAAAGGTCTTCCATTTGCCGTTGGTTCACCCTTCAATGGCCACCGCGGCTGGCGCGCCGCGGCAGGCGCACAGCGCTGATCCGATGGCAGGAGCCAGGTACTTATCCTGGTCTCCCATGGGGTGCAGGGCCCAAGCACTTGGGCCATCCTCCACTGCACTCCCGGGCCACAGCAGAGAGCTGGCCTGGAAGAGGGGCAACCGGGACAGAATCTGGCACCCTGACCGGGACTAGAACCGTGTGTGCCGGCACCGCAAGGCGGAGGATTAGCCTAGTGAGCCGCTGTGCCGGCCCATATTTTCTTTCAAAGTTTATTTACCTTACTTTTATTTATCTGAATGGCAGGATGAGAGAGAAACAAGAGGGGGACAGAGAGAGAGAGAGAGAGACAGAGAAATCTTCTGCTGGTTCATTCACCAAAGGTCTCTAACAACTGGCGTTTGGCCAGGTCAAAGGCAGGAACTAGGAACTTCGTATTATAGGTCTCCCAAATGGTAGGCAAAGACACAAGCACTTTAGCCATATCATCTGCTTCCTCCCAAGGTGTGCATTAGCAGGAAGCTTAATCTGAAGCAGATGCCAGACTTGATCCCAAGTACCCAATGTGGATGCAGGCATTCCAAGCAACAGCTTAATTTGCTGTGTCCCAAGGGCCATTCCCAAAGATCACAGTTAAAATGGCTGTGGCAGTGAAGTGCTTTCTCCAAGGGATTAAATTATACAACCAAATTTTCGAGTTCCTCCCTAATGTTAAAACTATGTACTCTCAATTGCCATGGAACTAAGGAAGGCCAATTGCTTCACTGTTTGAAGGTAGTTATACTGTTTATCCTCAGCCTTCACTCCTCCAGGCACAATATTTCAAACCCCTTTTGTCTATCTACATAATTTTGTTTTTCAAATGCTTCATCATTTTGGTGCTTGTCCTCTGAACCCTTTCTAATTTATGCATATCTTTGAGCTGCATTGATATTTCAGCATGGCCTTTGCCTCACAGCAATCCCGCCAGGTCACTGTGGTCAGTGTTCTCTCTAATTTTTTCCAACAGTGTATAGGCTGGGTGACAAGGGAGCTGCTGGGAGGGTTGGGCCGGGTCAGTGTGCCAGCAGGGTTACCGACTCACCTGGGTGTGAGATCTGGGATGAGAGTGTGGACCTGTAGAATCTCCTGAGGCTTTCTACCTGCTATAAATGATGTATGAGACTTTTTTTCAGACACTTCTAAGTTACCCCCAAGGGAGTGAAACTTTCACCAACTGTTGTATGGATGTTCAACTTAAAGAATCTTGTGACCCAGAGGACTTCTCAGATGTCAACCATCTCAAAAATTATTTAATGTACCCTTAACCTCATTCTTAAACATTCAGCCTCCTGCTAAGCAACCAGAAATTTAGCTTTGAAGATTTTACTTGAAATGCATCACAGCTGGAGATATTTTAGGTGTCTTTCTAAAGCAGCAAGAAAATGCTCATTAATTTCAGTTCCTCTAATGCCCTCTTTAGCTGTTTGATGAGTCAGGCTAAAGTAATAGGAGTCGTTTTCACATTATTTCACTTCACTCAATTACCTTAAACTTCAAGATCTACTATTTTCTCCCTGTCAATATGTGGCCCAAAGCATTTGAGCAAATGATATTAAAGCAAATACTCTCCTTTTATCTGACTGCAGATAGCCTAATGTTATACCATATTAGGGCAAGAAAGGAAGCAGGGCAGGAGTAAGTTATCAAAACAGATGATTTAGAGGAGATTTGAGGGTAGTGCTAAGAGCAAATTGAGAAGAAACATAACAAGATTCCAAGGAGGAAAAAGGCAAGACAGCCGACAAGAAGCAATCTTTGCCTAATCGAGCCCTGGGAATTGGGGGGAAATACTCATTTAGAATACAAGTTTTAAGGAAAAAAGTTTGCACTATACCAATAGGGTAGATATGTGGATTGAAGTGTTTGGAATGATTGAAAAATTAGATTGAACATGATTGCCTGACACATCCGGGATATTATGCTACTAGCCAAGAATGTTAAGAAAGATGCAATGACTTAGGGGCATTTTGATACTTATTCTTAATGCTGCAGTGGGATAAACTGGCACATCTTCCAGGGTTGCCACTTGACTATGAGAAGCAACTTCCCCTCCCTCTATGATGGAGCAAATTCTTTTTCAGTGCAATTGCGGCCTAAGATAGCAAACAATTTAGATTTTTTTTCCTAATAAGTCAAACTGCATGTTGTTGCTAACTTGCAAACATCAGTATAGCTAGAGAAAAGCTCAAAAATTCTCTTTACCCTATCAATTAAATGTACTTAATAGATACGCTTTTTTAATATTTATATTCAAAAGGCAGAGGGAGAGAAAGAGAGACAGACACACACACACACACACAGAGAGAGAGAGAGAGAGAGAGAGAGAGATAGGGAGAGAGATCTTCCATTTGCTTAGTCATTCCCCACATGGCAGCAACATCTGGGGCTGGGCCAGACCAAAGCCAAGCGCCAGAGGCTTCATTTGGTTTTCCCATGCAAGGGTCCAAGGACTTGGGTCATCTTCCGATGCTTTCCAAGGTGCATTAGCAGGGAGCTGGACTGGAAGCGGAGCAGCCAGGATTGGAACTAGCACCCATATAGGATGCCTGCATTGCAGGTGGAAGCTTAACATGTTATGTCACAACACCGACCCCACAGGTAGGTATTTCTTTTATCTAGATCCCATATTTTCAAAAAATATTGTCATACTATATGAGAATATGATGAATGTAATGGGGAAAAAATGAAGTAAAATTATACATAAAGAAACAAAATGATCCCATAGCAAGGAAATGTATTGGGGTCAGAGATATTTCCCTTCACAGAGAAATAAAAGTCAAAATAACTGTAATAGCAGCTCTAAAGGCCTTGCTCAGCATTAGATTAAAACTTTCTATCCCACTTGACTCATTTTATAAGATAATTAAATTAGATTCTAAGCGATTGATCTAAACATTTTTCGGAGAAAAGAACTGCACGTTCTCTTCTCTTGTGTTTCCAATTATTTTTAATGCATAATTTTATTTTTGTACATTATATCTAATTTCACTCTAAGCATAAAAATCTAATCATACCTGTATCTTTCTACTACTGGGAGGGGGAATTTTAGAACTAGATATTTTTCTTTTACAAGGCAATTTCCATCTTCTTAATCAACACAGGACATCTTAATTAGACTAGATGGCAACATTATTTTATGCTGAAAGCTATGATCTCCATTAGTCCATAAACATTACTGAGCAGCATGATAATTCCTAATAAAACCAAGATAATTTGAGAAAATTAAAGGAAAATTTCAATGTACCATGTTCCAATTTTCATTCTATAATAAAAATATTAAAATCTAGTGACTAGGATATTGGGATATTTTATGTCATTTGTTCATGATGACACATTTGCCATTTATGAAAGATTTATCTTGCTCCTTTTCTTGACTCATTTAAACACATTACAATGAAACTTCACTGTCTTTCATGAAAAAAAGAATAATTTATTTGATTGTGACTATTTGTTATTCAAGGAAGATTCAGCATTAAGGTACACAAAACTGCAATCCCTTTTTATTTTTTACAAAAGTAATTATTCTGAGATCACCGAAAAATAATAGTTTTCAGTGTGGAAATATGGTGAATTTCCCTTCAAAGGAGAAGAGGTTAGTCTAAAGTTGTGGTCCAGAAGAATTATTATTTAGTTCACCCAAGATTCAGGCAAATTACCCAATGGGGGAATTTCAATCATAGTAGGAGCAAAATTGTTTTGCAATTTAATATAATTTATCTGGTAAAATAGTCATTACAGCTGTATGAAACAGTTTTATTTGATAGTCATTATTTAAGTATTCAGGTATAAATTAGATGCTTGTTAGAAAAAATATGTTTTTCAGAGTTCTGAAGGATTCAGACACACAGTGCTCTGAAATTCCAGCTCCGTACCTGAGCACACATCCTTAAGGTTTAGCTTCTTGCCTGATCCTACTGTCCTTCACAACATATCCAACACTGATTCAGTTCTGACAATTCAGACTCTCCACATATATTGGACTTCTCCCAGGCTTTTCCTGTTGATGCTTTTCCACCTAATTTAAGCCCATTTCTTTATACTTTCTTCATTTAGGAGATATTTGTTCATATTCGCCAGAACTGTCATCTCACACATTATCCTTCTCAGTCTTAACTTTCTTGAAATTTATCATAGTAATATTGATAAACAACTATCATAAAGATCACAGCTCTTATTATTAATTTCTCATTCAAGTATCACTCTTAGAGAACAAGGAATATGTAATATTCATCTTGAGACAGTATTAGTACATATACATGCTAAATAATTAAATGAATAATTAAAGATATATGCCTAGCCGGCGCCGTGGCTCACTAGGCAAATCCTCTGCCTTGTGGCGCCGGCACACCGGGTTCTAGTCCTGGTCGGGGCGCTGGATTCTGTCCCGGTTGCCCCTCTTCCAGGCCAGCCCTCTGCTGTGGCCAGGGAGTGCAGTGGAGGATGGCCCAAGTGCTTGGGCCCTGCACCCACATGGTAGACTGAGAGGAAGTACCTGGCTCCTGGCTTTGGAGCGGTCATTTGAGGGGTGAACCAACAGAAGGAAGACCTTTCTCTCTGTTTCTCTCTCTCACTGTCTACTCTGACTGTCAAAAAAAAAAAAAAAAAAAACTTAATAGCCAATATGATAGGTATTAAGAGGTGGGGACTTCAAGAGGTGACCCATCATGAGTTCAGACCCTCATAGATGGGATTTGAGGTCACAAAAATGGGATACCTTGAGAAAGTAGGCTCATTCTCACTCATTCTTGTGCCGTGTGCGGACACAGTGTAATACCCTTCGGAAGGTATAGCAATCTGAGATGCCATCTTGTAAGCAGAGAGCAGCCCTAACCAGTCCTGTCAGCCCTTTTATCTTAGACCTCTTCAACTCCTAAACCACGAGAAATTAATTTCTTTTAAAGAACAGAATTGTAGATTTGCAAGTTTTTTATTATAGCAACACAAATGGAAATGTATATTCTTATTTAAATAAATACATTCACCACAATTATGTTGGGCATGTTGACAAAATGGATGAAACTGGAAATCATTATTCTTAGTGAAATAAGCCAATCCCCAAAAAACAAATATCATACCTGATCTTTGATCAATAATAGAGTACAAAAATGTAATATATGAATGAAATTGATATTTTGAGATTCAATTAGTGTTTATAGCCCTTGTCTAACTATTGAGAAACAGTGGTTTTATTCTTATTACAATTTGTTGAATTCTTTACTAAGTGTGGGGAGGTTAAGCTTATGGTTATAAAATAAACTGAAAGTATGTCATGGTAGTGGTTAAAAGGAAAAAGAAGAAAGGAAGGAGGGAAGAGAGTGGGAGCATGGACAGTAGGGAGGATGGGACGAGAAGTATCACTGTGCTCCTATATCTGTGCATATAAAATACCTAAAGTTTGTTCACCTTATATAAATTAAAAAAAGAAAAACCTGAAACTATGGAGATGTCACATGTTCTAGGAAAAAAAAAATATATGCACGTTCACACTGGATATCTAAAACAGAGATAAAAGGAAACAAAAGTTGATGCAGAAATGTGACCTTTGAGGCTTCAACAAATACAAGAAACATTAATAGGTTCACAGTGTCTATACTGAAAATCCTTGTGACAGCTGAGTCTTCCCCACAAACTTTACCAAAAATGTAAGTGCATGCTTCTTTTGGAGTTTCCTATGTGCAAGGAGCATTTCATGTTTCATCTGCTCATATATTTATTCCATTATTTTTTCTGGCTTTACCATCTACTCTCCTCTGCATTACCTGCCATTTTCTGGGTTTGCTTGATTAAAATATTTAGAGTATTGGGCCTGGTGTTATGGTGCAGAGGGTTAAGCCACTGCCTGTGACACCAGCATTTCATATGAGCACGGTTTTGAGTCCCAGCTTGCTCCAATTCTGATTCAGCTCCCTGCTAATGTGTCTGGGAAAACCTTAGAAGATGGTCTGAGTAGTTGGGTCCATCCTAACTACATGGGAGAACTAGATGGAACTCTGCACTCTAGGCTTTGGTCTGGCCCAGTGCTAGTGGTTGTATCCATCCGGGGAGTGAGCAAGTGGTTGGAAGATCTCTTGTCTCTCTATATTTAACTCTGCCTTTAAAATGAACAAAAATAAGTTTAGAAATAAAAATCAATTTAAAGAATCTAGAGTGTAATCTTTATATCCTTTTCTCTGCAATCTTATGTAACTTTACAAAAACAGAAAAGTAGATGTCCTTCTAGATGAATGAAATTGCAAGTCATGATTTTTGAATACCTGATCATTGTATGTTCATAGTCAATTCATATATAATAATTCTAGCAAGAAATGTTCAGCTGTATTTACTTATTTATTTATTGGTCTGTCCTAGTTCAGGGTTGATAAACATTTTTTGTCAATATTTGTGGATATATTCTACATTCATTGGAACAGATCTTAAAAATGTTTTCTCTTCCACTTTGACTATGACCTTGTCTACATATGATCAGAGTTGGTGAACTCAGGGGACTTCCACAGCCTTGGCAGCTCATGACAAGAGCCTGGGGTGATTACTGAGGCCATAAACAAGAGTGTCAATTTGGTAAGTCAACAACAGGAGTCACTGTGCACTTACTCCTCATGTAGGATCGTTGTCCTTAGTGTGCTGTACATTGAGATTTAATGCTATAACTAGTACTCAAACAGTATTTTTCACTTTGTGTTTCTATGTGGGTGCAAACTGTCGAAATCTCTACTTAATGTATGCTAAACTGATCTTCTGTATATAAAGAGAATCGAAAATGAATCTTGATGTGAATGGAAGGGGAGAGGGAGTGGGAAAGGGGAGGGTTGCGGGTGGGAGGGATGTTATGGGGTAGGGGGAACCATTGTAATCCATAAGCTGTACTTTGGAAATTTATATTCATTAAATAAAAGTTAAAAAAATGTTTTCTCTTCATAAGATTGTATCCATATGTAAGTTACCTCTTAACTCTTTTTTGTTTTTTTAATTTTACCAGGCAGAGTGGACAGTGAGAGAGAGAGACAGAGAGAAAGGTCTTCCTTTTGCCGTTGGTTCACCCTCCAATGGCCGCTGTGGCCGGCGTACTGCAGCCGACGCACTGCGCTGATCCGAAGGCAGGAGCCAGGTACTTCTCCTGGTCTCCCATGGGGTGCAGGGCCTAAGTACTTGGGCCATCCTCCACTGCACTCCCTGGCCACAGCAGAGAGCTGGCCTGGAAGGGGGACAACCGGGACAGAATCCGGCGCCCCGACCTGGACTAGAACCCGGTGTGCTTGCGCCGCTAGGCGGAGGATTAGCCTGTTGAGCCGCGGCACTGGCCCCTCTTAACTCTTCTCCCTAATCTTCCTTCCTAGAAAGAGCAGGAGGAATTTTGATAAAGAAAACATGCCTGTCCAAAAAAAAAAAAAAAAAAAAAAAAAAAGACAAAAATCTTTACTCACTTCTTGTTAACCTAATTTAATTGTCAATGTTTGGTTAAAGTATAAATATACCCAGAAATGCACTTTTTGGCTGAACGCCGAATAGGTGAGTGTTAAAGTTAATAGACAAATATCATCATCAAACAATGAACTCAGGGACTGAAGAATAAATTTGGTGTTCCATAAACCTAACAATTGTTAACATTATTAAGTTCTTATTAACATAGTAGTAGTTCATAGAGTTGAAAACATTCTAACATTATAAAGGAGACAAAACCATTCTTCAGATCTATTAACTGCTACTATGCTGCTGTCCTGAATATGTGCAATTTTAGCAGATGCTGCCTTTCACCTTTGATGAATTGTGAAACATACTATGCTTTCTATAAGCTCTGCTCAGAAAGAACACTGCTCATGGTAATGTAAAACCCCTGTCTCCTTTGCAGTGTCTGAATTAGGGAAAGACTACTTTTTAAATGAAAGTACATTCATATAGAAATTCCATAAAACAAAAATATTATCTAGCTAGTATTCTAGTCTCAAAAAGGATCACATGTTCTTCCCAAATTGTTTGAGGTAAGGTGCTCTTTTTGATATTTGTATAAATTGTCAGCCTGTTTTTCAATGGACATTTATGTAAACTGTCAGCTTATCTTTCAATATTCTCAAATCCTTTCAAGTGTATTATTAATGTTTTTATACACAAAGTTATCAATGATTGATGTAATAATTAGTTGTTGCAACATTTTACTGCCTTACTATGAAATATACATTTAGACTTTGATTAATTAATAGAATTTCAGTAGTGGGAATTTTTAAACTCTATCATCTATCATTACCTGCATTTAAATTGGATATTCAGTTTTACAATAAATTTATTTTTATCACCAGCATTAGTTAAATGATGAATAGTACTTACTTAAAATATAACTCTCGTTGCTTCTATATTCAAGTAGTAAGTCAAAAGCTAAGACCAAAGTTGAAGAATTAAGTTGGTTATCAATAGCTATAATATCTCCCTCTCAACAATAACTTAGTCACTAGATAAGAAGAAAACCCTCACTCTTGTGGAGGCTGAGTTCTGAAAGAATAAAGCAGAAAGTCGGGCAGTGGAATAGCAGTAGCTCCTACTGTACTCTTTTCTATCCTTCCAGAATATTTTTTTATCTTCTCCCCTCACTTACTTTTATCCAGAACACTTAGTAAAGTTTTCCAAAAGTCTTTAATACTCTCTCTGTGTTCATGTACATATTTTCTCTCTATTTTTTTTACCATTTAACTGTTCATTTCTGTCAAATTGTTTATTTCTAATAAAAATAAGTTTAAATGTTTGCAATTATGTAAAGCACTTTTTTTGAACTTAATACTCTCTCAAGTAGCCACTATGTTTCATGCCTGTATCAAACTTTTTGATAAAAATAGTTTTCTTCTGCTATCTTCAAATCATCATCACCTATTTACTTCTTAGTGCCTTCAAATTAGCTTCTCATCTCTGAAGTTTGGCTGACTTTCCCTTTCACAAAATTGTCCCACCCATATAAGTTTAGAACTTCACATAGGCCGGCGCCGCAGCTCACTTGGCTAATCCTCCACCTGCGGTGCTGGCACTCCGGGTTGTAGTTCCGGTTGGGGTGCCAGATTCTGTCCCAGTTGCTCTTCTTCCAATCCAGCTCTCTGCTGTGGCCTGGGAGTGCAGTGGAGGATGGCTCAAGTGCTTGGGCCCTGCACCCACATGGGAGACCAGGAAGAAGCACCTGGCTCCTAGGTTTGGATCAGTGCAGCGCACCAGCTGTGGTGGCCATTTGGGGGTGAACCAGCAGAAGGAAGACCTTTTTCTCCGTCTCTCTGTCTCTCTCTCTCACTGTCTAACTCTGCTTGTCAAAAAAAAAAAAAAAAGAACTTCACCTAAATGTGCACATGTGATTATTACCATGCCACTTGTTCCAGGTGAGTACTTTGATATTTACTTCTTTCAACGTTCTACCCTCATAATCCATAATACCATTCCCTTGATATAGTCATCCTCATTATTCTTCATAGTCACACAATATACTCTTTCCCTTTCTCTGTTTCTGTATCTGCCCTTCATATGCATTTATTCATATGCACACATGTTCATAAACAAATCTATACATATATCTATTGAATGTTTTCTTTAAAAATTATTGTCATAGCATATAAACTTCCCAGCATCTTGATTTTTTTCAGGATAAAAACATCATGGTTCAAATACTTCATTTATAATTCATTCTGTTAATATCGATGTAATGCACTGTGCTTCATTCATAAACACCCTGCTTCATGTAACCCTGTCCCTGTGCATGAGAGTTTACTTGATTGCCATGGTTTTTATTGCCACTACTTATAGTACTTCAGTCAATATCTTTGTATATATATACTTAGTTTTTGATGTTTCTGTTCTGAGTGAGATATTGAACAACTCATATGGTATAAGCAATAGCCACCCCAATAGACACTGATCATAAGAGACACATTGGTGTGAACCAACTTGATTTCTATTAAATAGATTTGAATCAATAGAATTGTGCAATCAAAGGTAGGTATATTTATCAATATGATTAACATCTCAAAATTCCCTTAAAAACACACACACAAAACAGCACTCTTCAACATTTCCACTATAAGTAAGTGATATCAGCTTTAAATTTTGGAATGTGATTTGCATTTGTCATCACATTGTTAGCTAAGCTTATATTCACATTGCTATCAATGTTGAGCATTTTTCTTTGTGTCTTTCTGTGTCTCTTGCCCAACCTTCAAACTTCCCTACCTTTACTCGCTTTCCTCTCTATCCCCTTGCTCTTTTCTGTCTTCTGTTTCCTTTATTTGGCATCCTGGACATACTTTACAAAGAATAACATTTTAATATCTCACTAGTTGTTATTTTGATATTTGATGATGTATTCTCATTTGTTAATGCATGACTAACAGTAATATTATTTTCACTTTCAATTAGATTTTCCAGATTATCTCTCTTTGCTATGCTTTGAATGCACATTTTCATGTTTAATAATTATTTAATTTTAAAATTTCTTAGAGGATTTTTCAGTTGCTTTTTAGAAAAGCTCTCACAATCTTTGGATTTCATGTAATTTTCTAAAATTATTTCTGACATATTTACTAAAATGTTTATGATCAATAATTATTTATAATTTTAGCTTGTATTTTATGTAAGATATTTCCTGCTGCATTAAATTAATGCAGCCTTTTCCTCCCATTATATTGCCATCACCATTTAATGGTTAAATCCTAGTTTCTTTTCAGGAGATAAACAAACTACTTCCTATTATTTAACAAATTTGTTTCCTATTTAAAATGTCCAGAAAAGATGTGTTGCTCACAACTCTATACAATATAATGATTGGTCACAAGACAGGATGCAAACAAAGTACCTGAAGGAAATGGCAATTTGTAATTAATTTTCTTTTTGGAATGGCAGCAGGAAAGGGGCAATTTATACAGGAGTATGGGAATTAAGGAGTCCTTGACCACAGCAGTCATTCAGGAAAGTTTTGCCTTGCTTGTAAAAGCTGTGGTTTTGCTGACTGAGCAGCTGCTCACACAGAACATTGTGAAAGGCACGAGAAATCCATGTGGAGCACAGGACTGACCAGATGCTCCCAATAGTACCAGGGAGCTTAAAAACTGATGAATGCAGAGTTTGAAATCCTCAGCTTCAAAATAGTCAGGCTTTCTTAAAATAACACACTTACATCTTGTATTGGTTGAGACAATGTAGCTGAAAATCAAATTCATAATAGGAATGTCTGGATTGATGATGTACAATGGCTGGATTAAAATTTCTTAAGATTTATATGTGAAAACCAAGTTTTCCTTGTGGAAAAGTGGAACATAAGATTAGAAAGTGGCCAATGAGGGGAAGTAGTTGACTCACAGAATCCCCAGATCCCCTGGATGTCCTCCTCTCCTCTCCTACCTATGAGACTGCTTTGTCTTTGAATTCCTGTGATGACCTTCCCTAAAGAAGATACCTTGCAAGGAAAAGTCAATTCTCATATGGCATTTTCTCCAATTAGATTCTGGGAGATGAATTACATGATGAAACCCAGTACATGATTATCCTTGCACTAGTATTGTAAGCATTTCCGTATTTCCATCCACCTTAATCTTGGCAATAAACATATGAAGGAATGAATACAATGCGTGCAGGACCTGGAAGAAAGGAACCTGACTGTAAGTCAGTTTAGATTTTCCTTTATGCACATACTCACCAGAATCTGCATTCACTGAAAGATATTGAGTAGGTAAGAATAATTCTAATTTCTGTAGTCCTTGTTAACTGATAGAGTCTCAAAGGTATTCTGAATTAAATGAAGTTAAAATACCCCCAAGCTCTGTTGTTATATATAAAAAAGAACTTGAAAGACAGGCAGAAATTTTGGAGTGGATTGCTTTTGAATGTCCATCTACTATCCCTTCTCTGTGTGGGATAACCCATTCACCAGGAAATCAAGACATCTGTGTGTGAGAAGAAAATTCACAAACATGAAAAATTATACAAGGATATTCCTCTGAGTCTACTGGGACCAAAAAGAGCCAGCATCTGAATAAGACTCCCTGAGTTTAATGTGTATGTTGGGATCTTAACACAACATCGTTTAGTAGCCATATTTCATTGCTAAAATGAAAAAGATGGAATTGGTATCATGATTAGAAGTGAAAACAAGGTAGATTGACCTATATTTAAATCTATTCTAAAGTATTAAAGTTACCAACACCCTTCAAATTCCTTTCTGAGAAGAAGTCACTTTTTACGTCAGCCTTTCTCTTACTGCAGAGCCAGTGATGAATAGTGTTTTCATTAAACTATTCTATATTTTCTATGTGACTAGAAGATAGGAGCCAGAAGCTGCCAATTACGAACTAAGGACAGGAAAAGGGAAAGGTTAACTACCTTAATTGTATTAGTACACATTGTATACATTTATGGAAAGGTCACACTGTATCCCACAAATATATCCAATTATAATGTGCTAAACAAATTTCTTTGTTAAGATTTATTTATTTATTTAAAAGGCAGAGCCACATAAATGTATAGCAGGTTAGCCATGGAAGTTCTCTGGTCTCCAGTAAATCAGACTTCAAATAATAATGATATAAAACAGTATTATTGGGGCCAGCACTGTGGCGCAGCTGGTTTAAGCCCTGGCCTTAAGCGCCAGCATCTCATATAGGTGCCAGTTCTAGTCCTGGCTGCTCCACTTCTGATCCAGCTCTAGGCTATGGCATGGAAAAGCAGTAGAAGATGGCCCAAGTCCTTGGGCTCCTGTACCCATGTGGGAAGACCCAGAGGACGTTCCTGGCTTCTGGTTTCTGATTGGCACAGCTCTGGCCATTGCAGCCGATTAGGGAGTAAACCAGTGGATGGAAGGCCTTTCTCTCTCTCTCTCTCTCTCTCTCTCTCTCTCTCTCTCTCTCCCTCTGCCTGTCCAATCTCTGTGTAATTCTTTTAAATGAATAAATAAATCTTTAAAAAAAACAGTACCATTGAAACAACCAATCATATTATAAATTTGAATTTATTTTAAACATTCGTTTTTATCCTGGATATAATCCTAAATGAACAGTTTCTACTATCTCAATGTTTTGTTGAAAATCTAAACATTTAAAAAAAAGCCATAATGTGATTAGGCAAGAAGTATTCACATATTCTACATGTTTTCCTGTCTCACCTATGCAGAATTTTATCAAAATGATCTGTCACCTATCATCTTTTAAAAGAGTTTTTACATCAGTGTGCTTTTACACTATTATATGAGTACCATTTTATGAGTAACATTCCATTGTGGCATGACAACAAAACACCAGACTGACACAAAACTGACCATTTCTCTCCACTGGACAATTCCTGGGCTTTGCCCCTGCATCCTTTCAACTATTGCTGCTGCTAGGCAGAGGGCTCAACATTGGAGTTTCATTGAAAATTCTACTGGAAAATGAGAGTTGTTTCTGAGCAAACCTGGGCCTACCACTTTTTCCTTGCTGGGGAACCAGCTACTATGCCACTCAGGGTGACCAGGGGAATTAGTCAAAAAAAGGAATTAGCATTTTTTATCTATAACCTTCATCTCTTACCCCCACCATGAAGAATCCAGAAGCTATCTCAGAAAACATAGATGGAGCTCAGCTGGTGCGTTATTCTGTTTTTGTTGTTGTTGTTGTTGTTGTTTTAAGTGAAATATCTGACAGTAACTTCTTTGGAAAGAAAAGTTTTATTTCATTTTATGGTTGGAGTTTACAGGATCAGAAAGACCCATAGTCCAGCATTTGATACAGGTAGTCATGGCAGGTGTGGAGGCCCAATCACAAGTTGGAGCAGGAAGGAGCAGAGAACCTAGGGTGAACTGCAATTCAAACAATGAAAGCCCCAGTGAGAACCACCTTCAAAAGGTGTGTCCCAGTGACCCTAAAAATTTTCACTGGCCCCATTGCTCAGATGCCAACATTAGATAAAGTATGCATCCTTAATCAATCAAACATTAACATTAAGACATCAATCCAATTCGATCCCATCAAGGAGGCATGTACCAATGCTATCTCACTAGTCCCAGTGATCAATTTCTGTTCACAATTGATCATAATGATAGGACTAAGAACCAAAGGGATCACATAAACAAAAATAGTGTCTGCAATTACTAGCTGATAGAATAAAAAAGGGAGAGAACGATCCAACATGGGAAGTGAGATACACAGCAGACCCATAGAATGGCAGATGTCCTAAACAGCACTCTGGCCTCAGAATCAGCTCTTAAGGTGTGCAGATCTGGCTGAAAAGCCCATGAGAGTATTTCAGGCATGGAAAGCCAAGACACTCTGGGGGGGGGGGGGACCTAAATGAAAGATCTCTGCGTGTGAGATCCCAGTGGAAAGAACGGGTCATCAAAGAAGGAGGTACCTTTCTCTGAAGGGAGGAGAGAACTTCCACTTTGACTATGACCTTGTCTAAATATGATCAGAGTTGGTGAACTCAGGGGGCTTCCATAGCCTTGGCAGCTCATGACAAGAGCCTAGGGTGATTACTGAGGCCATAAACAAGAGTGTCAATTTGTTAAGTCAACAACAGGCGTCATTGTGCACTTACTCCTCATGTAGGATCTTTGTCCTTAGTGTGCTGTACATTGAGATTTAATGCTATAACTAGTACTCAAACAGTATTTTTCACTTTATGTTTCTGTGTGGGAGCAAACTGTTGAAATCTTTACCTAATGTATGCTAAACTGATCTTCTATATATAAAGAGAATCAAAAATGAATCTTGATGTGAATTTGAAGGGGAGAGGGAGTGGGAAAGGGGAGGGTTGCGGGTGGGAGGGACATTATGGGGGGGAAGCCATTGTAATCCATAAGCTGTACTTTGGAAATTTATATTCATTAAATAAAAGTTAAAAAAAAAGACATCAGATTTTAAGCATCAGTATGACTTTTGGCACGAAACATCCTGCTATACCCAAAACAGATGCTAAAGGCCCTTCTGTACAGCTAACCCACAGGGTATCATTGTATTCTTGTTGGAAATGGGAAATACTTGACAGAATAAGAAATGAAAATGTTTGTATTATTTCAGACTAGCCATTCTCATCTTTCTCATGCATATATATGTATAATATGCATTCTTTGTGCAAAAAAGTCAACTGAAAAGCTATTGGGTATATGATATATCATCTAGAAACAAGCTTGTAAGAAAAGTATTATAGAAAGCTATTCTTCCCATTGAAGCCACTCCATTGATGCATGATCAACCAGAAATATTTTTTCCATTTCCTTTCAAAATTCTTAGTGTAGATACTCAATATAGAAAATATCAATAAGTTCATGAAAGCATATTTTCATGATATTTTGAGTCTGAAAAACATGTTTCTTGGGAATGAGATGTGAAAGAGGAAAGAAATGAGAAAGGGGCAAATGAAATAAAAATGTTATTAATAAGACTTTCTAATATCATTGTTTTCAAAATGAGGTAATGTTGTTTTGAGGTAAGGGTAGCTATGTAAAATTTCTTCTCCATGTGTTTCTGCCTATATGTAAGAAGGTAATTAAACATAACTACCACCACAAACTCACTTCAAATGTGTCGAAGGATTAAGTAGCTAAGGTGATAGAAAAGAGTGCTCCATTTGGAATGAGATGAAAGTTGAAAATCTGTACTACTTTTCTCTAGATTTTATGAATTTCTGTGTGAGAGAATTCAACTTCCAAATACAGTATGAAAATTAATTTGTTCATTAGTTTGGAGAATTTATATGAGAATCTTCATATAAAAAGAGGGACTTTAATGCAGAACTTTGCAAAGGAGTAATACACACACACACACACACACACACACACGCAAAGTAGCTTCTTTATAATGCTAAGGATCTTTTTTACTCTGAAATTGTTTTCTGTTATTCTCCTTAGAAAAATTTAATGACAATTTTCTGATAATTGCTCAAAATTAATTAAAATAGGGGACAACTGAAAATAATACAATTGTGCATGCACAAGTAGAAAATTTTGTAAAAAAAATCTCTGAAAATGTGGTGTTAATTGGAAAATTATAAGGTAATAAACCATAATTGCTTGGAAATACAGCATTTTATTCATTTAAAAAAAAAGATGTATTTATTTATTTGAAAGTCAGAGTTACAGAGAGAGAGCTGCCATCTGCTAATCCATTCCCCAAAAGGTTGTAATGGCCAGGGCTGAACTAGGACGAAGCCAGTAGCTAGGAGCTTCCTCCAGGTCTCCCACATTGGTAGCACTTGGGCCATATTCTCCTGTTTTCCCAAGACACCAGCTGGGAGCTGAATTGGAAGTGAATCAGTCAGGACAGGAACTGACAACCATAGGGGATGCTGGCTTAGCAGGCAGCAGCTTTACTCAATACAACATAATGCCCACCCTAATTCTTTAAAATATTTATTTGTCTGATTGAAAGGCAAAGTGTTGGAGAGAAAGTCAGAGAGAGAGAGAGAGAGAGAGAGAGAGATCTTCATTTTCCACCTGCTGGTTCACTCTCCAAATGTCCACACTATCCAAGTCAGGCCGAAACCAAAAGCTGAGAACTCCTTCCAGGAGATAACATGGGTGACAGGGACACAAGTATATCCAAGTACATGAGCTATCATCTTCTGCTTTCGTGGGTGCATTAGCAGGAAGCTCAATCAAAAGCAGAATCATTAGCACTTAGATTGATGGATCCAACAATGCCGACCTTTTAAGTTTTTTTTTTTTTTTTTTTTTTTTTTTTTTTAAGATTTTACTTATTTGAGAGGTAGAGTTACAGTCAGTGAGAGGGAGAGACAGAGAGAAAGGTCTTCCATCTGCTGGTTCACTCCCCAAATGGCTATAATGGCTGGAGCTGAGCCGATTTGAAGCCAGGAGCCAGGAGCTTCTTACAGGTCTCCCCCACAGGTGCCTGGGCCCAAGCGTTTGGCCATCTTCTACTGCTTCTCAAAGCCATAGCAGAGAGCTGGATCGGATGGGATACTGGCGCTGCAGTCAAAAGATTAACCTACTGTGCCACAGCACTGGCTCCCCCCTTAATGTTTTATATAGATAAAATTCAGTTTGAAATAATGGATGGAAATTACTTAATTCCATTATTTGCTACATTTTGCTTTATTTGAGTTTTTTTTCTCTAATTCTTGAATTCTTCTATTCATGAACTATCTATAATTTATTGTATTTTGCAGTCTAGGAAAAACATATAAATGGACACTGAAACTCTCAAAAATATTTCTTTTGTTGATACACTGTAAGTTACTTAGCTTTATATACAACAACTAGAAGTATTTTCAAAGCTGATTGACTAATAGAATCTTAGGTGAATTTTTTGAAAATACAGCTATGCAGAACTCAGTATCCTTTAAATAATCTGAGATAGAATGAAGGAAATGAGGGTGTTAAGATCATCTCCAGGGGCCAGTGCTGCGGTATGGTGGGTAAAGCTGCCCCCTGTAGCACTGGCATCCCATACGGGTACCGGTTCAAGTCCTGGCTGCTCCACTTCCAATCCAACTCTCTGCTGTGAAAGCAGTAGAATATAGCCCATGTCCTTGAGCCCCTGCACCCATGTGGAAGATCAAGAAGAAGCTCCTGGCTCCTGGCTTTGGATTGGTGAAGCTCAGGCCATGTTGTGGCCCTTTGGGAGTGAACCAGCAGATTGAAAACCTCACTCTCTCTCTCTCTCTCTCCCTCCCTCCCTCTCTCTCTCTCCTTCTGCCTCTCCTTCCCTCTCTGTGTAATTCTGACTTTCAAATAAATAAATAAATCTTTAAAAAAAATTCTCCCTAGCAGAGTAAAATCTCAAGCTCTGCTGTTACTACTATTAAAACTTGTTTTCAGGGCCAGCACCGTGGCACACTAGGTTAATCCTCTGCCTGTGGCGCTGGCATCCCATATGGGCACTAGTTCTAGTCCTGGTTGCTCCTCTTCCAGTCCAGCTCTCTGCTGTGGCCTGGGATTTCAGTAGAAGATGGTCCAAGTGCTTGGTCCCCTGTATCTGCGTGGGAGACCCGGAAGAAGCTCCTGGCTCTTGGCTTCAGATCGACGCAGCTCTGGCCATTGGGGCCATTTGGAAATTGAACCAATGGAAGGAAGACCTTTCTCTCTGTCTCTCTCTCTCACTGTCTGTAACTCCACCTGTCAAAAAAATAAATAAAATCTTAAAAAAAAAAAACTTGTTTTCTAGAGCCCTCTCTGGTATTAAAGGACTCCCCTGTAGTCTCCAAATATAAGTAATCTATTTGTTTTTGTTATGGACTGTTACACTATCCCTTTAAATGGTTTCTAGTAAAATAGAAAAAGTAGAAGAGTAATGTTAGAAAGGAGAAAAAAAAATACGAGAAAAGTTGTGCTTCGGTTAATACGGCCCATGTACATATAGTCAACTGATATTTGACAAAAGTGCCCAGACCACACATCAGAATAAGGATAACCTCTTCAATAGGTGGAGCTAGTAAAACAGGGTGTATATATACAGAAGAATGAAATTAGATTGGTACTTCTCACCATGTATAAAAATCAATCTAAGATGGATCTAAGACCTAAATTTAAGGCCTGAAACAATGAAGTTTCTGGGAAAAAATATAGGGAAAACATTTCTAAACCAGTGTAGGCGACAACTTCTTGATAAGATCTCCAAAGCACAAGGAACAAAAGCAAAACTAAAGAAATGGGATAATATCAATCTCAGAAACTGTACATCACAGAAAATTATCAATAGAATGAAGAGAATAGGAAAAAATTATTTAAGAGCTACCTATAAAACAAAAGGTTAGTGTCTAGGATACATCAGCAACTAAAAAAACTAAATAACAAGAAAGCAATCAACCCAGTTAAGAAATGGGCAGAAGACTTCAATAGATAGTTCTCAAAAAAAGAAATAGAAGGGCTGGCACTGTGGCGCAACAGGTTAACACCCTGACCTGAAGCGCCGGCATCCCATATGGGTGCCGGTTCTAGTCCCGGTTGCTCCTCTTCCAATCCGGCTCTCTGCTATGGCCTGGGAAAGCAGTAGAAGATGGTCCAAGTCCTTGGGCCCCTGCACCTGTGTGGGAGACCTGGAGGAAGCTCCTGTCCCAGCTCCTGGCTTCAGATTGGTGCAGCTCTGGCTGTAGTGGTCAATTGGGGAGTGAACCATCAGATGGAAGACCTCTCTCTCTCTGTCTCTCCTCTCTCTGTATAACTATGACTTTCAAATAAATAAATCAATATTTAAAAAAAGAAATACAAATGGCCAACAAATATATGAAAAAAATACTAAAAATCACTAGCCATCAGGGAAATGAAAGTCAAAACTTCAATAAAATATCAACCCACCCCTTGTCAGAATGGTTATTATCCAAAATATAGAGAGCAATAAATGTTGGCAAGGATGTGGTGAAAGTGGAACATGTATACCCTGTGAGAATGTAAGTCAGTGCAGCCACTGTGGAAAAGACTATGGAAATTTCTTTAAAAACTAGAGGGGCCAGCCTTGCGGCACAGCGGGTTAAAGCCCTGGCCTGAAAGCTCTGGCATCCTATTTGGGCACCGATTCTAGACCCGGCTGCTCCTCTTCCCATCCAGCTCTCTGCTATGGCCTGGGAAAGCAGTAGAAAGATGGCCCAAGTTCTTGTGTCCCTGCACCCATGTGAAAGACCTGGAAGAAGCTCCTGGCTCCTGGCTTCAGATTGACACAGCTCCATCCATTGCGTCCATCTGGGGAGTGAACCAGCAGATGGAAGACCTCTCTGATTCTACTTCTCTCTGTAACTCTGTCTTTCAAATGAATAAAATAATTTAAAAAAATTTTTTATTGGATGGATAGAGTTAGACAGACAGAAAGGTCTTCCTTCTGTTGGTTCACTCCACAAATGGCTGCTATGGCCAGCGCTATGCCAATCCAAAGCCAGGAGCCAGGTGCTTCTTCCTAGTCTCCTATGCGGGTGCAGGGCCCAAGCACTTGGGCCATCCTCCACTGCCCTCCTGGGCCACAGCAGAGAGCTGGAATGGAAGAGGAGCAACCGGGACTAGAATCCGGCGCCCATATGGGATTCTGGTGCCACAGGCGGAGGATTAACCAAGTGAGCCACAGCACCAACCCCCAAATAAAATAAATCTTTAAAAAAGATAAAAAACTAGAAATATGCTTGCCATATAATCTAGCAATGCCACTACTAAGTGTATACCCAAAAGACATGAATACCTATCAAAGAGAACCATTTTTACAGCAGCCCTGTTCACAATAGCCAAAATATGGATTCAATCAAGGTATCCATCATCAGATGGATGAAAAAGAAATATGATGTATATATAGGAATATTATTCAGATACGAAAAAGAATGAAGTTTTAACCATTTGCCACAAAATGGATGCAACTGTAGGATATCATGTTGAATGAAATAAGGTGGACACAGAAAGGCAAATATTATATGTTCTCCCTTAAATGTAGAAGATAAACTTTAAAAAAGAAAACAAATCAAAAAGGAAAAAAATGCCTGTGTGTATAAGCGTTGCTACAAATATACTTTTGTCAAAGTTTGCTTTATATTTTTGTTTACCAATGGTTAAAGATGTTATACTACTATGATTTTGATGATCTGTGATTACTCTGAAATTTACTATATGTGGGTGCAATGGTCATCTTTCCATTTGATTATTGTTTGTTGCTCTTGTCTATATTCCTTGAATTTTGCTTGTTGAACTCTTTATTCAGTTAACATTAGACCTATGACTGTAATGCAGATTAAAAATGTTACCTAGTAAATGAAAGCAAAAGAAAAAAGGAGAGAGAGAGAGACAGGAGGAGAAAGAGAGGTAAGGAAGAAAGGAAGAAAGAGAGTAACATTAGATTTTAAAACTGTATCTATGAACTACGTTGAATCTGTTCTCTTTGTTCTAATATCAAATTAACATAAAAATAAAGTATCAGATGTTTAAAAATGGCATACAAAGAGATTTTGAATCATCTGAGATAAGTGATAAAATTAGCACCGCTAATGAAAATTTGTATTAGCAGAAAAAAGTTAGGGCTAACAAAATGAACCTCCTTCTAAATAATGTGCTTGTGTCTGTGTCATATTTCAAATCCTACTTTGTAAAATCTCTTTCAGCTTTGTGTTGAAACTGTGGGATAAAGCAGGCAGATCCTTCCTTGTTCATTCACTGTACTACTATTTTGTGTTCTTTACGTATCAATGACAATCATCAAAGTGCCTAGTTTAAAGCCAGTCTGAAAAATCTTATTCCAATGTTCAGTCCATAGTCAATGTACATATAAATGGCATCATTGCACTTTTTTGATGCTATGTATTTTATTTAAATAATGTTTACCAACTATGACCATTTTTAACATCTTTGACAGTCAACATGGCATGACATTTGATTCTTAGAAATTTGGAGAAAATCTTCTGAAAATTAAAAAAGAAGGTGTGCTTACAGTATGAGACATTAGGAGACATTATAACAATGTATTCATGTGGAAAACTAGGACACCGTGTACCAAATGTACTAGGTTACAATTTCTTACAAGTGAAAAGGTCAATGATATGGACCAATGTACTTCAAGATGTGTAAGTTATGAGCTGAATTGTGCCTGATGGCCTTGCTGAAAATGTAAATTGATGAAGCAGTGGGAAAACAGCGCTTAGGCGGGGTGATAGCCTTAGATCATGAGAGGAAACTAAATTGGAGAAAATTTAATAAGCTATTTAGCTGAATAAAAGCTATCATACCTGGCACATGCCTTCTCATGGTACATCAGAAGAAATATGCCCAACTACTATATAAGGCATGAATAGAGATAATATCATAGAATGTACAGGCTCTCATAATAGTAAACTCACATGACTTGGGTTAATTTATTTCTAATTTTTAATGTCTAGAATCCAAAGCTTGTCCATTCAGAATAAGAAAGTTTGGTAAATTTGTCTTCATTAAATAAAGTATATGTCTAATTAGAAGGCCCATGAGCAAAATCCAGGGGAACATAAAAAACTGGTGAAAAAAAAATGTGCTTTAAAATATAGTGACAGGTAAGGAGTTGTTTTCACGTGTAAAGAACTTGGAAAAATAAGTAAGCAAGATACCATCAAATGGAGATTCACAGAAAAAAACTGCAAATGCCGTATCAACATTCAGAATTCAGAATCACCAGTAAGTAAGATAAAGCTTTTGAAAATAAAATATCATACATCATTTTAAAGAATTTTCTTTATTTTCTTTTTTTGTTTGTTTGTTTTTCTTTTTTTAAATTTATTTAGTAAATATAAATTTTCAAAGTACAGTTAATTGATTGCAATGGCTCCCACCCCATCATTTCCCTCCCACTCGCACCCCTCCCATCTCCCGCTCCCTCTCCCATTCCATTTACATCAAGATTCATTTTCAATTACCTTTATATACAGAAGATCGATTTAGTATATATTAAGTAAAGATTTCATCAGTTTACACCCACACAGAAACACAGTGTAAAATATTTTTTCAGTACTAGTAATAGCATTACTTTACATTGGACAACACACTAAGGACAGATCCCACATGAGAAGTAAGTACACAGTGACTCCTGTTGTTGACTTATCAATTTGACACTCTTGTTTATGGCGTCAGTAATCTCCCTAGGCTCTAGTCATGAGTTGCCAAGATTATGGAAGCCTTTTGTGTTTGCCGACTTCTTCTAATACTCTTTTGCATAGAGGTTTCAAATGAGGATTAGAATCCCCTAAATTCTCTACTCCCTCAAATAAATTATTTAAATACTGAGTACAAAAGTAAAAAAAAAAAATCCTCTTATGTGAAAGTACCAAAAAGGAAACCTGTTAAAGTGAAATGAACACTATGAGAAATGGTGACTTGATCAGCCCTCACCCTGACTGTTGATGAGCAACTTGATATGTTATCCCTCTTAGTATTTTTTTGTTTGTTTGTTCTACTTAATACTTTTGGTTGAATCTGTAATCAATACACAATTCTTCTTAAGTGCTGAAATTTAACTGAAAAGTGATCACTGTTAAATAGAAGAGTGGGAATAAGAGAGGGAAGAGGTGTGCAATTCGGGAAATGCTCAAGCTGACTTACCTCAAACAGTAGAGTTAGAAACATACCAGGGGATTCCAATTCAATCCCATCAAGGTGGCATGTACCAATGCCATCTCACTAGTCCCAGTGATCAATTTCTGTTCACAATTGATCATAATGATAGGACTAAGAACCAAAGGGATCACATAAACAAGACTAGTGTCTGCAAATACTAGCTGATAGAATCAAAAAGGGAGAGAACGATCCAACATGGGAAGCGAGATACACAGCAGACCCATAGAATGGCAGATGTCCTAAACAGCACTCTGGCCTCAGAATCAGTCCTTAAGGCATGCGGATCCGGCTGAAAAGCCCATGAGAGTATTTCAGGCATGGAAAGCCAAGACACTCTGGGGAAAAAAAAAAAAAAAAACGCTAAATGAAAGATCTCTGCGAGTGAGATCCCAGTGGAAAGAACGGGTCATCAAAGAAGGAGGTACCTTTCTCTGAAGGGAGGAGAGAACTTCCACTTTGACCATGGCCTTGTCTAAATATGATCAGAATCGGTGAACTCAGGGGGCTTCCATAGCCTTGGCAGCTCATGACAAGAGCCTAGGGTGATTACTGAGGCCATAAACAAGAGTGTCAATTTGTTAAGTCAACAACAGGCGTCACTGTGCACTTACTCCTCATGTAGGATCTTTGTCCTTAGTGTGCTGTACATTGAGATTTAATGCTATAACTAGTACTCAAACAGTATTTTTCACTTTATGTTTCTGTGTGGGAGCAAACTGTTGAAATCTTTACTTAATGTATGCTAAACTGATCTTCTGTATATAAAGAGAATCGAAAATGAATCTTGATGTGAATGGAAGGGGAGAGGGAGTGGGAAAGGGGAGGGTTGCGGGTGGGAGGGACGTTATGGGTGGGAAGCCATTGTAATCCATATTCTGTACTTTGGAAATTTATATTCATTAAATAAAAGTTAAAAAATAAATAAATAAATAAAAAAGAACATATGGAAATGACAATGATCTCCTATCAAGAGTAAAGAAATTATTTGATAAATGGACTTGACAAGAGTCTTCACTTAAGATGAACAGTTCAGTTCTGAACCTCTGTTCTCACATACACGCATGGTGTACATTGACATTACAATGTTCATGATGTGTGTGAAAATGTGAAAACATAATATTCCTCATGTAAAAACATAGATAACAGAATGAAATGCTCTTGTTATAAGACCCAGTTAATTGGCTAATGACCAACTCTGCTATTATTTGAAAACAGTGAATATGAAAATGTATCATGTGTAGCCCAGAGAAGAAATCTCAGGTGAATCTTTAATTATGCATCTTAAAGAGTTGTTAACTTTATCTTTTTAAAACTTACATCTATATAAGTCCAACTTTAAAAAATGTGAAAATCTACCACTTTTATAAGAATGGTCTCAGTCAATATTAAAAAGGAAGTAAATTTTTCTCTTTGATAATCTTCACTCTATTGTCTTTTTCTTCTTTCTCACAAGCCTTGTACACTCTTACCCCTAGGCATAAAAATTTGATAAATTCTTCCATCTTATTCCATAAGAGACTAAGGTTTCTTTGGTACCCTTACTTTCCAGAAGTGCTCACATTAGGAAAAAAAGAAGAGAGAGAGAAAAAAATAATTGTAATATTCATGACTTATTTTTTCCCTAGGTTGAACTGAGAAATACTGTAGATTAGAAAGAAAATATTCTGAAATGAGCCAGTCTCTCTGAGTATTAGTATCTCCTCAATCATACTAAGCCTCTTTAGTAAATGGTCATCATCACCACTATTATGGTATAAACCAGTCATTTCCAAAATCACTCTTGCCAGGTCTTTCTACTATGTCAAATTCGGCTCTAAGAATTATTGATTTTTATCTCCCAAGTGTCTTTTACATAATCTTACTTCTAGCCATCTTCACTCAACTCACCCTTGTCTAAACTATATATTTCCCCATTTTGACAGAATAAACACGTTCAAACCATTTGTAAGAGTGAAGAGGTATCCCAAGAACATGAACTTGAGGGAAGACTTTGAATGGACAATTTGGAAAAAGTAAGGAGAGCTGGTACCCTTAAATTCTGCAGTATGAAGATTTACCTAGCCTGCTTGAAGGCCTTAAGCCTGCAGTACAAGACTTCTTTATAAGATATCAAAAGTGGAGAAACATTTCAGGCCATAATTTGATAAATCTTAAAAAACTAAGCTATTTATTTTGTGCCCACTTAATTAAAGCAGCAACTAATCTTAGAGGAGAAGCTTTTCTTTTTCTAAAAAAAAAAATCTAATTAAGAGACTCTAAAGCCTGCTAAGATAATTTACAATACACAAAATATTAGTCTAATAGCAAGTAGTTTGGCAGCATTTCTAGGTGTTTTCTAAAGATCTTTTTACCAAAATGATTAAGAAATGTTTTCTTTGGTACACTGCCCTCATCCCTGTGGCCAGGTGTAATAATCTCTAAGAATCTCATGGATTAATCATGTCCAGTTTCATAAGAACTCCTTTTAGGACTGAAAATTGTAATTGCCTTGGAGGAGTAACACTGAGCCCAGTATTATATGAGCATGATCTTACATAAATATGAGTGTATATTTGTATACAGAGTACACTTTTACAATTGTGATTGTGTGTGTGTGTGTGTGTTGCTACTGCTTTCTCTGTTGATCTCCACAGTAGCTCTTGGGAGTGGATAGGCAGGATGGTACAGATTATTATAGCTCCCAATTTACATATAAAGAAGCTAAGACTTGAAGAAATGCCTTGACTTTCACAAAATTGTGGGACATGTAAGATACCTATCATTGACAGGAAACTTTTTAAAAGGTTGAGCGAGCAAACACTTATTAGCAAACTCAATATAGGAAATTCTTTGAAGTTTAGTGATTCTGTAAAAGGCTTTCATCTATGAAACTGAAAATAAAACAAATATAAATACTAATAAGACAAATCAGGACACATGTTGAAATAAGTTTTTCTACATTTAGTTAGTTTTGATTTTGTGTGTGTGATATAAATTCTAGAAACCACAATCTCAGTTGGGAAAATGTTAAGTTCTAATGTAGAAATCTTGAATAGCCCTACTAATTTCTTGCAGTTCCATTGTATGTCTAAACTTCGTATTGCTTTTTGAGCAATTAATGTTATAGTTTTTAAAATAAGTCAAGGAAGCAAAAGCTAGGTAGACATTGGAAGGTCTAAATGATAACTAAATTAATTATTTTTAATAAACCCAATTTTATTTGATAAAATATATAGTTTGTGCCAGTTACCACAGGTAAGCAATGAATAAAATGTTTTTCTCTATGTACACTATAATGTACAAGGAAGACAGACAAATACAGGATAAACGGAATTATGTTGTACAAGAGTTTGAAAAGTTAATGGAATTCTGAGAAATAAAAAGATAAATAAGTCCTAATAGGAATTACAGGTTGATGTGACATTTGAATTGTGCTAAAGGTTGTATACAGAATTGTTCAAAGATTATATGAATACCAAAAGACTTCTAAATTAGGAGATTATTTGTCAATAATTATTTGAAGACTTCTAAGCATCTTTTTATGGCTTGTTTTTAGAATGTGTGTAATGTTAGGAAAATGGCACAGTCTTATCTATGGTGCAATCTATACCCTGTCACCATCCTAGGCCCTAGCCCCCACCACCATTGCTGGAAGCCAGGTGGCCACATGGCCCAACCATTGGTGTCAAGCTCCACCCCCATCCTAATGGGATTCACTGCTCCCACCTCCTTGCTCACCCCTCCTTTCTCTCTCTCTCTCTCTTCCTCTCCATCTCCTGACCTCTGTCTCTGTCTCTCTCTCTTATACTCTCCTTCTTTCTCTTTTTCCTTCTTCGCCCCTTCCCTCTGGTCTGCTGGGTTTTCTCCAATAAACCCTTTCCCTTACTCCGGTGTTTGATGTGTTTTGTGGCAGCCTTACATGTAAGAGTTTGGTAAGACCTAACACTGGAAAGTTGATTTGGGCAAGATGAAGAAGCTTTAGCTATTATATGAAAAATTAAAATTGTCTTTCCCAGGACACAGACTGAGAAGTGGTTGTGATTTCTCTGATTGGTAACACAGCATAGACTGTGCTTTTGGAGTGCCATGTGATTTTTTTTTTTCATTTAACAACTTTTTATATATTTACTTTTTTAAATTTAATTTCAGGAACACACATTTCATATATACAGAATTCATATCATAGTGATACTTCTCACACTACCCTCACTCCCACCCATGCTTCCACCCTTTCTCTCTCATTTTCTCTTAATTTTGACAATGATCTACTTTCAGTTTACTTTGTATTCATAAGATTAACCCTAAACTAAGGAAAGAATTCAACAAATAGTAAGAGAAAACAAGTAGTGTTACTCAACAGTAGAGACAAGTACTGTAAACAATCATGGAATCTCAAAATATCAATTTCACTCCTATACATTCCATCTTTGATACTCTGTTAATTACCATAGATCAGGGAAAATATATGGTACTTGACTTTTGGGACTGACATATTTCATTAAGTATTATGTTTTTCAGTTGCATCCATTTTGTGGCAAAGGACAGGACTTCATTCTTTTTTATGCCAGAATATTATTCTATAATGTATATAGACCATAATTTCTTTATCCAGTCATCAGTTGATGGACATCTGGGTTGACTCCACATCTTAACTATTGTGCATTGACCTGCTATAAATATGGGGGTACTGGCAACTCTTTCAAATGCTGATTTCATTTCCTTTGGGGTAAATTCCCAGGAGTGGATTGCTGGGTCATACAGTAAGTCTAGATTCAGATTTCTGAGCTATGTTCATACTGTCTTCCACAATGGCTATACTAGTTTACATTCCCACCAACAATAGATTAGAGTACCATTTCCTCACCAGCATTTATTATTTGTTGATTTCTGTAACAGAGCCATTCTAACTGGAGTGAGCTGAAATCTCATTGTGGTTTTTATTTGCATTTCCCTAAAGGCTAGGGATCCTGAGCATTTTTTCAAGTGTCTGTTGGCCATTTAAATTTCTTCTCTTGAAAAATGCCTGCTCAACTTCATTGCCCATTAATGAGTTCCACTGATAAATGAGGGGTTGAGAACTTATTTGTACCAAGTCTAATATATTATTTTATTCAAAAGTCTGAATTAGGCAGGGAGAAATCATGAAATGGTTTTGATTTCTTCTCAAAGTCATTCTTGTGCTACCAATTGGAAATCTGGTAACTGCTCTACAAAGTAGAAATGGAAAGATGATGTGGACAGAGCACCAACATCATCTGGTAGACTGCCTGAAGAAGACACCTCAAGGTATGTGAGCGGTTCCCTTGGGGCTCTTTTCCTTGCTTTGGCAAGAGTTCTTTACAAGAAAGGAAGAGAAAAAGAGGTAGAAATCTGTTCTGAGCCCTGCTAATTCCTCAAATCACCCTAATTTTAACAGACTCTTTCCTTTGAATTTCTAGTGTTCTACACAAGTTGAACAGGAACAGGACACATTTGATAACATTTCATAAAGTCCTAACAGGTAATTGTGGGCTGGATTTATAGCATGGGAGTAGTTAGCACACACAACCTTTTATTTCAGTTATTTATTTATTTGAAATGCAGTGTTACAGAGAGGCAGAGGCAGAGAGAGAGAGAGAGAGAGAGAGAGAGAGAGAGAGAGAGAGAAGTCTTCCATCCACTGGTTCAATCTGCAATTGGCTGCAACAGCTGGAGCTGCACCGATCCAAAGCCAGGAGCCAGGCGCTTCCCCTGAGTCTCCCACACAGGGATCCAAGGACCTGGGCCATCTTCCACTGCTTTTTCAGGCCACAGCAGAGAGCTGGATAAGAAGTGGAACAGCCAGGACTCAAACCAGATTTTGGCACTGCAAGGAGCTGCTTAAACCATTTTGCCACAGTGCCAGCCTCCATGTGTCACAGCCTTTTGTAATCTTCACACATAATTATACATTTTTTGTTCTTATCATTTTAACAAAATATTGCTTTCATTCCTATTCACAGTCAACTGCTATAGTTTCAATAACATCCTTGCAAGGTTTCAAAATAATAGACATAATTTCACATAGAAGAAATAAAGATCTAAAATTAAGAAGGGCAAAGCTTAAAAAAAATTTAAAAATCTAATACTGCTTGATATTTCTGCAAAAGTGACACCAGGAAAAAATATGAAAGCAAAATGAATTCTAACTTGTATTTCATTTCCCAATTTGCAGTAATAGTCATGCTTATGGTAAGTTCAGTATTGAATTTAAAAATTATTCACCTAGAATTACTTTCAACCTAAAGATGGAAATGATATCTAGAAGAACTTTAACAACATCCATGTTCCAGCTTACCTAGAGGAAATGTAAATGCTTCTCATTTAAGTCCCATTAGCTGGGTATGTTTATATATAACTCACATTTTCATCCTACTTCTCTTCATTCCCTCCCTCATGGTATGTCTTACGTAATTATCTCCCACACTAAATTATAAGTTTCATTAGAGACAAGGGTTGACTTTTAGCAGTTTGAATATCAGCCCACCCCACCAGCTCCCCTAAGTCCCAGCACTAACAAAATGTTTTGCACAAAAGCTCTTTCTGTGTATGTTACTTTTAGCACAAAAATAAAATCTGAACTTTTCAAACACAGTTTTCAGAGAATTTTATTTAAACATCTTTGTTTTGACCCTGAAACTTTGGTAGAACATATGTATACCAAGCCACAAATCATTGACTCCTAGAGCATTCATTATAATTATTATAATAATTTTAGTGTAGACATTATGTATACTATTCCACATGAATGCCCTTGTAACAAAACTTCATTTTATTCTCTTAAAATGGGAAGTATGATGGTATATACAAGTTTGACTCTTTTCCCATTAATAATAAATTTGATTGTGCAGATCAGAAGGAAAGGTGATGTGGACCAAAAGTTATGTACTTTCTAGCACCTGTGATTTCTACTCAGCCCAATCATCTTGTTTGAGCATCTTGAGGGCCTCCTCTAGGAGAAGAAGACCTTTCCATTAACTTGATACATTGGGTAAACTTTTCCCCAAAATACAGATAATTATACTGAGTTTTTAATATGCTATCAAGTGTTTGAAGTCATCTCTTTCATATTACACTAACATTTTTTTTTCTATCTAGTGATTTTGTTTTTAAAAGAAAAATTTGACCCCACAAAAGAATTTTGTGTTGCAAATAAGTGTAACTAGAAATTTAAAAAAATCCAAGGGTGATCAGATAAAACCTAGGCTATATTAGAAAATAATAGTAATTGCCGGCGCCACAGCTCATTTGGCTAATCCTCCACCTGTGGCGCCGGCACCTGGGTTCTAGTCCCAGTTGGGGCGCCAGATTCTGTCCCAGTTGCTCCCCTTCCAGTCCAGCTCTCTGCTGTGGCCCGGGAAGGCAGTGGAGGATGGCTCAAGTGCTTGGGCCCTGCACCCGCATGGGAGACCAGGAGGAAGCACCTGGCTCCTGGCTTCGGATAAGCACAGTGCACCTGTAGCGGCCATTTGGTGGGTGAACCAACAGAAAAGGAAGACCTTTCTCTCTCTCTCTCTCTCTCTCTCTCTCTCTCTGTGTGTGTGTCTAACTCTGCCTGTCAAAATAGATAAATAAATAAATAAAAATAATAGTAATGATAACTAACTTTATTAACTAGTTATTTTATGCTGGACATTTTTAAGCGCAGGATACATAGTCTTTCAGTAAATCCTCCAAACAAACTTGGGTATGGATTCTATAATCCTCTCTATTTTAGTGGTTGATTCAGTCTCTGAAGTTCATCAACATGACTGAACTCACTCAGCTTAGAGTTCAGCCTGGGTGATCTGAGGGCAGTCTCTCCTCCTAAACAGACTGCTAAATTGTTTTCCAGAAAGACAGAAATGCTAATAGAAAACTCTTTGCTTGCATTTCTGTTAGAAAATAAACACATAGTGTCTACTTTTAACAAACGTCAAGCTTTTTGTGTAACATACATTCTTCCATGATTAAAAATTACATTACCCTCATGACTTTTTTTGGAACTGACCTAGAACAGTTTGTTTTATTAAATCAGGGATAATGGTCTTCCTTGTATAGGCCAAATTGGGCTCTTGGATTAATTCCAAAAACCCAGGGACTTCAAACTATGTGAGGCACAAGCACCCTACTTGAGAAATAATTTTCTTGCTAGAAGATTACTGTGGCTTTTTGCTGGAATTGGTTTACTGAACATTTGGTCATTGCAAGGCTGTGCACCCTAGCATAGTATTTCCAAATTTCAAAGGACAATAAAAAAGGGTGCTCCTCTAAACTCTCATGTGTGTTCATATAGAAAAATTATCTTGGACTCTCCTAAGTGATTATGTTTTCTTTTCCTCTTACTTCCTCTCTACCTTGTTTCCTTCTTCTTACTCTCCTCCTTCACTGTCCTTTATTTATAACTTCTCCTCTCTCTGATATCTAGATATCTTTTTGTTTTCTTCATATTCCATTACAGTTCAATATACTTATATAAGAAAGCAGAATGGAACACATTTTTCCAACTCTACAAAAAAGCTAATACATATAATTCTATTCTTGTTTGCTTAAATTCCATGGAAATTAGTCCTTGGAATCTAAAAAAAAAAGTTTTAATGTCTAAATGTTTGCAAGATGTTCCAAACATAATTGATGCAAAACTTATTCATGCTCTGTCATCAAACTTAAACCATTTCAAAAAGAGTGCATACAATGAGATTATGTATAGATCTGTTAAAGTTATTTAATACTGTATAATGACCATGGATTTGAAAAATAGTAACAATTTATTTTCGTTCTTGGTTTCTGTAAGTCAGAAACACACGAAGCAAGAAGAGCCCTCTGGTTTCTCCACACTGATGTACAGGTGTTAAAATGCTGATGTGAAGGCCAGGCTCTAGCCCTCTGAGAGCTCATTCAGCCACATGTCTAGTGGCTTATGTGGCTGGGGACCTCAGCTCTTCCCCACACAGGCCTCTTCAAGAGGTCTGCCCTGTTGTTTCTTGCAGCTTCTTCTCAGCATGATAGCTGAATGCAAGCCTGAAGATGTGAGCATGGAGTCAAGAGGAGCCAAATCCCACGTCTGACTCCACCTCAGAGGACACATGGCATCCCTCCAGTGCATGCTTCTGGTTGAGGCAACCTCAAGCGCCTCCCAGGTTCAAGGAGAGTCAAAGAGATGTTGCTTCTTGAGGGAAAGTGCTATGATGGAGAAGGAAATTGTGGGATCAGAAATACTGCTGTGCCATTTGGGGGAAATATAATCTGCCACAGAATTGTTTCATGTTCCCTGCTGAACTATGGCCAGTGACATGTTAACAAGTGTTTCCTTTTTGTATATAGAATTTATTGTCAAATTTTATTTTCTTTGTATGCTATTGTGCATTTCAAATATTCATCCAGAGATAATGGCCATGAATTCCCTTTGAAATAGAAAAAGAAAAAGAAAAGTAGAAAATAGTAGATGTTTTCTTCTCTTTTTAAAACCATGGGAACAGAAAAATAAGCAAATCTAGGCCAGGGTCTCAACAAAGTTGCCCTGATTTTTGCCCTTTCTTGGCTCCCCATCTCACCATTATCTTGTACTGTGGTGAGAGTCAACCAGGTTCCTTTGTTTTTTTTTTTTTTTTTTTTTTTTTTTTTTTTTTTTTTTTTGACAGGCAGAGTGGACAGTGAGAGAGAGAGACAGAGAGAGAAAGGTCTTCCTTTGCCGCTGGTTCACCCTCCAATGGCCGCCGCTGCAGCCGGCGCACCGCGCTGATCCTGGCAGGAGCCAGGAGCCAGGTGCTTTTCCTGGTCTCCCATGGGGTGCAGGGCCCAAGCACCTGGGCCATCCTCCACTGCACTCCCTGGCCATAGCAGAGAGCTGGCCTGGAAGAGGGGCAACCGGGACAGAATCCGGCGCCCCAACCGGGACTAGAACCCGGTGTGCCGGCGCCGCAAGGTGGAGGATTAGCCTATTGAGCCACGGCGCCGGCTAACCAGGTTCCTTTGTAACCATTGGCTTATGCATTCCCAAAACCTCAGATATCTGTGTCACTTCTCTCCTGCCTCCATCCTCAGGGAGAGAAGAGAAAAAACACTCCTGAATCGGATTCAGGAACTAGTCACAGGTTGAAGGCGAGCCCTTAATAATTTCTATCAAGGCATCTCAGAAAAATATTTGGTAAATAATATAGAGAATGAGCATGTTTTTAAAAATCAAAGACAATTGTACTACCCTACCTTTCAATTATTCTTAGTTGTCTAATATCACAGGAAGTTTTCAAAAATATTTATCCCGGGAAAATTATCATCATTTCCAGGTTTTATATAACAAATTTCAATGACACAAACTATCTTCTAATTTTTTCTTCCTTGAAATTCACAATCTATTAATAAGAATGATGCTGGGCTAGTGCTGTGGCATAGTGGGTCAGTCCACTGTCTGTGGTTCTGGCATCCTATATGTGCATAGGTTTGAGTCTCAGCTGCTCCACTTCTGATCCAGCGTCCTGCTAATGGCCTGGGAAAGCAGCAGAGCCCCTGCACCCATGTGGAAGACCTGAAGGAAGCTCCTGGCTCCTAGGTTGGGCTCGATCCAGCCCCTGCCATTGAGGCCATCTGGGGAGTGAACCAATGGATGGAAGATCTCAATATCTCCTTCTCTCTCTGTATCTCAGCCTTTCAAATAAATAAAAATAAATCTTAGGAGAAACGTGGTTGGGGAGGCGGCATTGTGGCATTGTGGGTAAAGCTCTGCCTGAGATACCAACATCCCATTTGGGTGCTGGTTCAAGTTCCAGCTGCACCACTTCCAATACAGCTCCTTGCTGATGTATCTGGGAAGGTAGCTTAGTATGGCCCAAGTGCTTGGGTCCCTGAACCCACATGGGAGACTCAAAGGAAACTCCTGGCTCCTGGCTTTGGCCTGGTCCAGCTCTAATCATTGCAACCATTTGGGGAGTGAACCAGTGGATGGAAGACCTCTTTCTCTCCATTTCTCCCTCCCTCCCTCTCTCTCTCTCTGTAACTTGGCCTTTTAAACAAATAAAAATAAATCTTCAAATAAATAAAAATAAATCTTTAAAAAAGCATGCAAGGTGGGTGTTTCCAGATTCTAAACAGATAATGCTAAGAATGGATATCCTTGAGCAGAGATCACAATGCCTTTTTTCATGTTAAGGCTACTGTCAATGTTGAAAAGTGTTATTTTGCAGCCTCATGCTTGACTAACTCAAAAAATCTTGGAGTCTGGGCAGCTGCCATGTAGCTGTGTAACTGTTCCCCCTCCCCAGTACCCTTTGTACTTTGGCACAAGGCAAAGCTCCTCACATTAGAGAAAATAGGCTCGGGTGAATTTTGTTGGTTCAAAGGGACAGATGACTTAAACTACTTCTCACCTTTAAAACTCCTGTTGTTGAGAGGGTGGCACCCTTGGATCACTAATTAACCATAATCATTATTAGTGTAGCTATTGCTTTAAAACTATTTCTAAGCTTAGCAGTTATTTTCAGGTTCTGTGTTCCCCTTCTCCTGCCCACTTGATTGGTTTTAAATTGCAACTGTCGACTACAGCTTTCTATAGCTCTTACTCATGACTGCTCCAGCTTTCAACTTTCTCTTTCCATTCAAACAGCTAAATTGGAAGTGTATAGTGCTTGATTTATATTTAGATGTATTTTTTAAATGAAGAGTTAAAAGTTAAAAGTCTGCACAGCTGCAAGAAACATTATTGAAAGTTCTTTAAAACCATTATGTAGACTCACTCAAACGGCTGTTCTACAAATGCACATTATAAAATCGGCCTTTTAGCTGTTAGCATTTCATTTGAGTTTGTACTATTTTATTTTCCTTTGCTATTGTCAGTATTTAATGGTAATCATTTAGTATCATAAAGCTGGACATGTTTCTCCACATAAGAATAATAATGGCATATATAGAAAAATAAGTGGGAAAGGAAGGAAATTTAAAACTGTGGTGGATTGAGGAGATAGAGTGCATCAACATTAGTTTGCAGCAATAACAAAATGCACTGGCTTAAACAATGAGTGCATTTATCACTTTAAGAAAGTGGAAGAGCATATGAGGTGCCAGACTCAGGACTGGTTCCTGAGTGTCTCAGGGATGATGCCAGAGATCCAGATTCTTCTCTCTCGGGTGTCTCCTTCAGCACTGCTTTCACTCAGGGCTGAGAAGAAGGGCTTAACACTGGTGATAAAAAGATGACAGATATCTAAAAGCTGCTGGGCTGTTGGATGCCTTTTTCACGTTTAGCAGAATATGGGGAAGTAAAAGGTTGAGAAAGAAGAGGGAAAGAGAGGAAAGGAGGGAGAAAGGAGGAAGGAACAGAGAGAATGGAGAGGGATGGGGAGGAGGAGCAAGAGGAAATGACTTTGAAAATCACTCTGGACTGGTAACTTTCAGGGAGTGCACCGGTAATTGCATACTGATTAGCTCAATCAGCTGCTCCAACCAATCACAGGTGAAAATGATGGCAAATCATGATTGGAATAGTCTCAGAACTCAGAATAGAGTCCTTGCTTCTGCGAATTAACTCAGCTTCTCTGGATTCTCACAAGCATCTGTGAGCACTCAGTGGACCCCTGAAGAAGTTGAGGATTCTTTCGGAAAGAAAAACGAGAAAGCAGATATTGCACAGGAAGTCACCAGTGCCTGCTCTGCACAGATAGGGTTAGAAATTATACAGCACAAGTTAGCCACAAACAGCAGAACGACCTTTTTAAAAAATTATCAGTTCATACTTAATTTATGAGTATCCGATTGAAAGTAATTCAAATAGAGTACAGAATTAGAAAACAAAATTCAGTAATATAGTAAAGATAGTATATTTTAAACCACTATGAAAAATATTCTTATATCCATCTTTTTCTTTCATTTGAGGCCCAAGGAAGAACTGTGGCTATTTATTACTTTTATTGAGAGAAAATAGGAGAATAATTTCTTTGCCTCCAGGAAGGATTGCAACTGCTTTATTATTTCCCCTTTTCCATTACATGAAATATAATTCCAATATCGTCATAACAAAAAATGTATTAATTCACTTAAACCACACTTAGTAAGTTCCCACTATGACCAGAAAATAGGTACTTTAGAAACTATATAAATGTGGCAGAAAGGGGTTTGATTCTGACATTGTTTATGATATAATCAAAGTGATATGACACGTACATAAATAACAATTTGGAAACAAGTGCCATTAAAGAAGTACAGATAGTGAGTAATGGGAAATGACTCTCTTTCCCTTGAAGATTATCTGTTAAGTGAATTTTCAAAGCAAATCTCAATTTTCAGCCCTTGTAGAAGCTATTCTACCTCTCCTTACTTTATCATTACTTACTTCATTATCAGAGCTTTGTGCAGTCTTATCATATGATGGTTTACTTTCCTAGGAGTCACAATAGAAGGACATTTACAAATAAGCATTTAATTACTTCTTTGCCTCTAGGGAAGTTAAAAGCTAAGATATTAAGCTAAAATGGTACTGATGTGCTCAGCCTCAAAAACAGTCCTCATTCCTACTCTAACTGTAACCCCTAAGAGAAAAACTTACAAAAAACAGCCTTTTTTTCTTTCTTTTCTTTTCTTTTCTTTTCTTTTCTTTTCTTTTCTTTTCTTTTCTTTTCTTTTCTTTCTTTCTTTCTTTCTTTCTTTCTTTCTTTCTTGACAGGCAGAGTGGACAGTGAGAGAGAGACAGAGAGAAAGGTCTTCCTTTTGCAATTGGTTAATGTACCAAAATGATCTGACTGATTAAACTAACTCAAAATTTTCCCTGAAATTAATTCATGAATTATATCCCTATATGTGCTTTAACCCCATGTAAGCAATTATGAATGAAATTACTGATGGAGAAAAAAAATTAGCATGACAGTTAGTGAAGGTAGCACTTTTTTCTGCTACTTCAAATCAGGATCATTTTGAACACTGGTTTGATAATTTTATTTTAAATACTCAAAAATCACAGAACTGGGAAAGGGGATTCGATTTTTAGTAGCAGTTCTACCACTAACTCATTGTATTATGTTATAATTGTATTTGTTACCTCAGAATTGTGCCATCTGTATAAATAATAAGGTTGAACTGCTCAATTCCTAATATTCTACTTTTATATCTAAATTCTATAGTACAATATTAGAAAATTATAAAATATAAAAACAGATGACAAAACTATATATGAAACGTATGTTCACATTATTTTTTATTTATCTGTAAAGGGATTTCCATACACTTGTATGGATAATTGTGAGTTGGCTGCTTTCAGTTTGGTAATAATTGTGTATTTATGTAGGAGAAAGGAATAGTTTTTCAGCTTTTGCAATGTGTTGGATACTGGGAACATTGCCGATACTATGTCATTAAATTTTCAAGCAATCATTAAAGATAGACATTACAATCTCATATGAAAATACGAAAACAGTTAAAGCACAGAGATAAAATTATTTGTTCAAGGTCATGCAACTAGTGGACAGTGGAGTTGGTTTGAGGAGCTATGTCTGTCTGTGCTTTCTTCTTTATATTCAGGTGATACCACATAATTTACTGAAAAGGCCTGTTAGGCATGCAATACTTTTTAATGGAAGTTTTTAAAAATTGAGTTACTTTTTTTTGAGAAACATATATTTATAAATCATGGAAAATAGATATCGTACCAACAGTTGAGCGGCTTCTGACTGCCAAAACAATTTAAGTAGGGTAGGTTTGAACAGTGCAGAATAATAAATGTCTGCCTTGCTTTGTAGATGTGATGCAGGAATTTCTGCCGTCTATGGTCCCAGAGAACACTTGGAAGTGCACTACTGGGTATAATGGGGAAAATCTAGCCATAGCTTCCATTTATAGAGAGAGTTTTTATTTTAAAAGCACTTTCACATGCATTATGTAAATACCCAGTAATGAATATTTAATCCAAAGGCATCTGAGCCTCATCTATACTTTTATGGGGCATAATTTAAGCAACTTTTAGTCTCCCGATATCTCTGCCCTCTGAAGAACCTCCCTTATGACAGCCTGTTAACAACCAGATTTAATAAATGTCCAATATCAATTCATCTTGCGTATGAATAAACCACTTCATTCCAACATACAATTTATAACAGATAGGTGTGTTTTTATAGAGTCAGTGGGCTGTACTGTATGTAGCACAATGGAAGTGATGCTCTGCAGGACACATGGAACAACCTACTCTGTAGGGATAAAATTGCTCAAGATTAAAATTAAAACAATAAACTTCAGCTGAGATGTGTCTTCATGACTAAAGCATTGGGTCATTTACTTTAACAACGCCAACTTACTTTCACTCTCACATTCCCTTTAATTAGTAAAGGAAGTAATATGCAAGAGCACACCTCATGGTGTCCCATTACCTTGGAGAGATGTTTTCTCTGTTCCTAAAAATAACCTGTCCAACACTTACACTCTCTGTAGAATGAAAACATATCTCAGTGGAAAGATGTAAAACACATGGTAGAATACAGTGGCTCCTAGCTTCTTGGAATGAGGATAAAACACAAGTTGTCCATATGCCACACATAACATTTGTAAAAAATGCATAATCTAAAGCAATTACACAAAAATAACATTGCCCATTGATCAAATAGTGAAAGAAATCTGAAGAACAATATCCAGTAATTTCTTCTAAATAAAAAAGAAATCATCCTGGCCTTTAATGTGTCATTAAAATTCCTGTATAATAACTGAAGTGCTCGGCCCTGGTGCCGTGGCTCACTTGGTTAATCCTCCACCTGCGGCGCTGGCACCCCAGGGTTCTAGTCTCCGTTGGGGTGCTGGATTCTGTCCCAGTTGCTCCTCTTCCAGTCCAGCTCTCTTTTGTGGCTTGGGAAGGCAGTGGAGATGGCCCAAGTGCTTGGGCCCTGCACCCGCATGGGAGACCAAGAGGAAGCACTTGGCTCCTGACTTCAGATCAGCGCAGCACACCAGCCATAGTGGCCATTTGGTGGGTGAACCAACAGAAGGAAGACCATTCTCTCTGCTCTCTCTCTCTCACTGTCTAACTCTGCCTGTCATAAAAAATAAATAAATAACTTAAGTGCTCATATAAAAGATATATTTAGAGTGATAAAGTTTCCATTTTGAGATATTTCTAGAAATGAACAGAGACAGTAATTTTCCTTTATGGTAAACTGTCAGATGAGTTAATGCCACTGTATGTTAACAAGTTAACATATATTTTACTTCCAAGTATTTTAAACTTATAGTGGAAAAGAAATCTGACAATCATTAGATGTGTTCACTAAACTCCTAGCATGGCCCTGCATATTAGCAGTCATTATTCATAACTTTAAAAATAAATAATGCTAAGGGTAGTAAATTACTTGTTTTGGTCATGGAGCAGCAGGTGAAGTCACTACTAGGAATGCTAGGAGTGCCAGTTAGTTCTGGGAGGCAGCAGATGATGTTCAAGCCCTTGGATGTCCTTGAGTTCCTTATTCCTGCCTTCGGCTTGGCTCATCCCTGTTATTGTGGGGATTTGAGGAGTAAACCAATGGATGAAAGATTCATTCTCTCTCTCTCTCTCTCTTCATTTTTTCTCCCTTTTTCTCTCCCTCCCAAAAACATTTGTCTCTCTGCCTTTCAAACAGATAAGTAAATAAATCTCTTAAAAAATGGAGATTTCAAACACTACATTATATAAGCATGACTTGTTAGTTGTAATCATAATGCAAATTTATTTTATCACCTTTATGTTTATTCAGGGGTGAAGAAGTTTTCTCCTGCTGCCGGATGATAACACAGACACAGATAGACCCATAACTTTTCTATTTCTATATGATTATGTTAAGTTAGCAAGCAAGTTGTTCTCCACTGCAATTGGAATGTGCAGTCTCAGATAGCATCTGTTCTGTTCAGGAAGCCCAAGCCCATGATTTGAACTGGGTTGACATCTTTCTCATTCAGTTCTCAACCTAGTTTTGTGGTCCCTTTGGTCTCAGAGTACAAAGTAGGTGAGACGAGTAAAGACAACAGCAGAGTATTGGATTTTCACTCTCATAACAAAGCACTGTATTCCCTGGGCCTCAAAAGGAGTTTAAAGTTGATTTGCAGGAAAGAGACATCTCCAGCTCTGCTACCATTTGCTTAAAAGAGACTAAAGTCTCTTGATGCACTTATATAGTGTCCAGGTTCTTGTAGCACAATCCAGCACCTGGAATTACCCTGCTGATTGGCAGTCATTTCAAGGCTAGTGATTTCTGTATCTGCTCTCACCTGAGTCATAGTATTGAAGCTAATTCAGACATTTTGGTGCCTTTGACAAACAAATGGCCAATAGGAACACAAAAAATTTGCCTTTACTAACGCTAATAGTGCAAATGCTTGCATATCTTGAGCAGCACACCAGCCTGTCATACTTCAGTTTCTCAAGTTTAACTCCCATATTTCACAAGTTTGACCACTAACCATGGAATTACTAGCCATCTTAATTATCAGAGAACACAAAGGAATTTTTCCAAGCACTTTCTTGAACCCAACTCTTGAAAGGGAAGGGGAGATAACTCTCATCACGTCCCATTTAGTGGGTGGTTGATAGAGGTAGAAGATGAAAATCCCACTGCAGTTTTTCCTAAGACAATCTCATCTCTAAATATGCTCCAATCTCATCTTCTGAAAATGTTTTCATAACTTCAGTTTATGTGAAAATTTGAAAGTTATCTAACTAATTTTCAGTCTACTTCTAAATCTTTGCAAAGCTCATCTGAGCCAAAAACAAGATATTAAGCATACTATTGAAAGGCCAGCATTGTGGCATAGTACATTACCTCTATGAGCACCAGTTCCTGTCCTGGTTGCTCCGTTTCCAATCCAGCTCCCTCTAATGTGCCTGGGAAAGCAGCAGAGAACTGCTTAAATTCTTGGGTCCCTGCACCCATATGGGAGATGTGGAAAAAGCTCCTGTCTTCTGGCTTTGACCTGGCCCAGCCCTGGCCATTATAGACATTTGGGTCTTAAACCAGGTGGTGGAAGACCTCTCTCCCTCTGTCTGTATAACTGTACCTTTTAAGTAAATGCATTAAAACTTAAAAAAAGAAAAAAGGACAACCTGTGACAAATACTTCAGGACTTTGTTCCTTGAGGATGCCTATGCAACACTACATATGCCAAAGTTGTATGAAAAAATGTGGTTTGGCCACAGAATATTGAGATGAAAATATATGGAAACTACTTATACATTAGCATTTTAAAAATTATATCAACATATGATATTTGGCAGTTAGATCAAGCTTAAGTACTGATAATAAATTTAATCATTGTTCTAACCTCTCTATCAATGATATTCAGCAAGATCCCTCCCATATATGATCCAAAGTCCCAACAAAATCCATACATTTCAATTTGTCCTAAAGTTTGCAAAAAAGATTTAACTTTCTCCTGCATGCTTTTATACCTAATACCAAATTAAAACTTTGAAATAAGAAATTATAAATGTGTGATTGCCAAAATATCTGCATTCATGGCTGTTTTACAATTTGTGATCAAGTGTTTGACACTGAATCAATGCGACATCAGTCTTTAAACTTTGAAAGCTACCAAAAGGCAAAAATGCCAAATTCAGAGGAGTCCTTCAGTATTTTAAAACATAAGAGAAGAATTAGGTATAATTGTTCCTACATAAAAGGATGAATTTTCACCACAAAAATGTCGGTTAGAATTTTACATTGATTATTAATGTTTTATTAACATTTTCATGGAGATTGGAAAAAATTACAAAGGCTGTGTAATAAGTTGCATTGCTGAGGATGTACTTCTGCAGATAGCCACATCTCCAGGAGAAGTTAGAAGAGGAAGAATCTGCATAATCATGTACAGACATCAGAGTCGAATCACTAATATAATACTTGGATTATACTGTATATGAGGAGATATACAAAGAAGAGAAAATCTGCAAACACTTGTGTTTTCTTCTGTTGAAAAAATAGAATTCAGTGCTACCAATTGCAAGGCAGTTATGGTTTAGGACAGTCCAATCATATCCCCAAATTTTAAAAAAGAGGCAAACAAGTCTTTAATCTAAAATGCAGAAGTTTTGAAAGGCAGAAGTCTATTACTCAGTTACCCAACTTGTACTTCTTGGGAAGATCTATATGATTATGTTCTCTAGGGAAAATCACCAGCTCTAGATTATTGACATCATCACTCTAGCAGTGAAAGAAAAGTAAAAGCACTGCCTATGCTGTTGCAATCCCTAGTACAATCCTCCCTTCCCTGATTGCAAGGTCAGCTACCCATTTCTCACTTTTGAATTGCAATCTCCACTCAGATCAGGCTGCCCAAACAGAAGCTGCTATTAACAACACTATGCTATATTTTGTTAACTTTATTTTATTGATTTATTCATTTTTTTTACTTTCATTTTATTTCAAAGGCAGAGAGATAGAGATAGAGAGTATTCCTCTGGTTAGAATACCTAACTGCCCACAATACTAGCTGGAACTGGTCCAAGACAAAACAAGCCCAGAACTCAAACCCAGCCTCCCACCCAGGTGACAGGGACCCATCTGCTTGTGCCATCTCCTGTTGCCTCCCATGGTGCACACAAGTTGGATCAGAAGCAGAGGAGCTGGGACTGGAACAAGATGCTTAAATTTGGCATATGTGTATTCCAAGCAGTGACTTAACCACTATACCAAATGCTTGCCTCTATATACAAACTGTTTAATGTATATTTTCTGATTAGGGCCCACTTAACACAGTTAGGAGTAGGCTTTATAGTTCTCATTATTATGTAGGACAAAATAAGAACAGAGAGGTTAAATTTCTTCCCCGAATTATTAGAGCTTGTAATTTATAATCAAAGGAGTCACAGGCAAATCAAGGATGCCTTGTCTAAAATACTCTTATGTGCTCTATGGTACTATCTCCCCAAGTGATTCTATATAATTTATATGGAAGACATTAACATGGTACCAACAACATAGCCCAGAAAGAGAAGCACTGTTTCTATATCTTGGAACTAGTTTTACTTTTGGTTATATGGTCAGCTGAGAAACAGGTTCCCAGCATTGTCATACTATTTTTCCAAAACAGCTTTTGTTTATCTAATTATTGACCCCTGCGTAAATAAATGTGTATATATATATATATATACATAAACCCCTACACACACACATACACAGGACACATATGTAACTTATTATCTCCTCTTGGCAAACACTAACACAGGCACCAAGAATATAAACATGGGTTAAGACAAGATTCCTTCTGCTAAGAGCATTGTGGTTTAGTTTTGATGACATGATGGATTACAGTGCAACAAAGTAAGTGCTGTGAAAGAAAGATGATATAAAACTATTTGGATTGCACAGACATGGAATGATTTTACCCTTTATCTGTAGGAATTGGAGAATGAAGTGGCATTTTTGCACAGCTGACCTTTTCACCACATTGTAGCTTACATCACATTCATTACTCTATTTTGGACTGACTTGCTCAAGTCATCCATTCATTTAAACAGCTATGCCAGTAAGCGTTCTTGCCTTCTTGCAGACATTTGATAAGTATGTCTGAAATGACTAAGCAAGTAGATGGTACTTTGGCTTAGTCTTGTGAGTACATAAGAACTAGAATGATCTGATTACCAGCCTTTAAGTAAGAGCAAAATATAGGTTAACAAATAAAAAATAAAGAAATACAGAATGTCATAAATACTGTAGATATTGTTACATGGTAAAAGAAATGATAGTGAGTGCCCTACTTTAAGTCATATTGAGTCTGATTGAATCAGTAAAGCTATATTAAAATGTGCAACCCCTCCTTTTACTGTCTTGATTCTTCTCTGCTGTATAATCAATGATATAGCAATCTTATTGTTATTCAGATAGGTACCAAAAATTAATGTTTGGAATCGGAGTCATTTCTCAAATGAGATTGAAAGAGGTTTGCAACGGCCATTACCTCACCAGCATTTAGCATCTTTTCTGAAGGACAGGAGAATAAGGAAGAGAAGAATCAGATTTAGGAAGAATGGAGATAAAAGAAAGGCCAAAGGAAAGGAATTTTTTTCATTATACTGTGGACTTTAATGGATCTGTGTTGTCAGTCTAATTTGTAAAGATCAATGGCTTCTGTTAAACTGTAGCCCAGGCTTCCCTATCTGCTTTTAATTCATCTACTCAGCACATGCTTTCCATTTTGAAAGATAAGAGCATGAAGGAGTTTTCAGACACTTTTACCAATCCCTTTTTAAAATTTTGAGCTATCAAATAACCTAAAATGTATATGGTAATAAAAACTTCTTATCAAGGAATAGGATGTGAAATCCATCAGTAGAAATACTGTTAAAATACAAACTACAGTTTATCAGAAGACATTCAAGTTGTGTTTACAAATTGTCAAATGTGTGGAGAAGGAAAAGTGAGAAAGGGAGTTATATTTTCAGAAATCTCTTAATATCTATCTGCTGAAAAACTAATTGAATTTTCACAATTTAACTAGGTAATTCTTCTCTTAAAATGACCTTCTAAATTCTTTGTGCAAACACGTTTTTGGCATTTTATAGGATACATCAGACATAATCCATGGCATAAAAATATGTCCCTTCTTTTGTTTTTGGTCATATCTATTCATCTAATAATTATGTGGCTTATCTCTGATACATTATTAACTAAATATAATTAATAAAATATATAAAAATATTGACAAATAATAATTTAAATAAAACTCAAAGTATAAACTTTCAATAAATGCATAACTTTATCATATTTCAAGTGGTCCCTTACTTATGATGCTTTCAACTTAAGATTTTTAAGCTTTATAAGAGTACAAAAGTGATATACATTCAGTAGAAACTATATTTCAAATTTTACATTTTTCTGTTACAGTAATCATTAGGATAAACAACTAATACTCTACAATGTATTTTATTGGTAGTATTTTTTGGATACACGTATTCAATAAGTTACATGAGCTATTAAACACTTCATTGTAAAACAGGTTTTGTACTTGAACATTTTGCTCATAAGCTAATGTAAATGTTTCAAGAATGCTTAAGGTAGTCTAGGCTAAGCCATGAAGTTCAATAGAACAAATATGTTCATTTCATTGTTGAATTATCATATTTTCAACATAATTGGGTTTATGAGAATGCAACCCCAGCATAAGTCCAGGAGCATCTGCATATAAATGAACATTATGTAAACTTACATGATAAATATAAATATTTAATTTATGAATAGCCCTATGTAAAATAACTACTTAGCATATTTATCTTTGCATCACTATTTCCATAGAACACAGCCTATTACCCCAAAAAGTGAAATAACAAATTAATGCCATGTTACTGAAAATGTTTAGAATGTTGAATATACTCTAATACTTGGAAACAGACACCAACTCTACTTTATAGGATATTGAGATGGACCTGCCATTGTGAGTATTATACCTATAAGATTGGTATTGAAATTCTAGGCAACCTTCAAACACCCAAACAGGAATCAATTACCTTTTGCATAATATACTATGGCAATCAATGAAATTGACAAATGCATCTTAAAAAGTTCTTAATAATATTTGTGAAAGTAAAGAATTTCCTGTTTTCTTCAGTAAAAATGAAATATAATTGACTGTGAGGTTCCATCTCACAAATATTTTTTGTTAACTGAGGTTTGCTATGTAATTTACTTTCGAATAATTTGGGAAACTAAGGTAAAGGCATAGATAAAGAGAAAACCATTGTGGTTTGAGTCAAGCTGACCTGGGTTTGAATTCTATTTCTGTGATGATCCAACAGATTCCCGCAGTAAGAGAAAAAGGAAATCCACAAGAAAATGTAGGCTCAAACTTTTCATCTTTCTATAAACTTGTCTTGCAGCTGAACAAACCCAACAGAGGACAACACTAGGCTAATAGGCCCAAACATGTGCTCTCTCTTTTTTTTTTTATTTTTTTAATTAATTAATTTATTTTTTTATTTTTGACAGGCAGAGTGGACAGTGAGAGAGAGAGACAGAGAGAGAAAGGTCTTCCTTTGCCGTTGGTTCACCCTCCAATGGCTGCCGCTGCAGCCGGCGCACCGCGCTGATCTGATGGCAGGAGCCAGGATCCAGGTGCTTCTCCTGGTCTCCCATGGGGTGCAGGGCCCAAGCACCTGGGCCATCCTCCACTGCACTCCCTGGCCATAGCAGAGAGCTGGCCTGGAAGAGGGGCAACCGGGACAGAATCCGGCGCCCCGACCGGGACTAGAACCCGGTGTGCCGGCACCGCAAGGTGGAGGATTAGCCTATTGAGCCACGGCGCCGGCCTACTCTCTCTTTTTTTTAAGATTTGTTTTTATTTATTTGAAAGAGTTACAGATAGAGGTAGAACAAGAGAGAGAGAGAGAAAGGTCTTCTATCAGTTGGTTCACTCCCTAAATGGCCACAACAGCCAGAGCTGAGCTGATCCTAAGTCAGGAGCCAGGAGCTTCTTCTGGGTCTCCCACACTGGTGCAGGGGCCCTTGCACTTGAGCCATCTTCCACTACTTTCCTAAGCCATAGCAGTTGGCTGGATTGAAAGTGGAGCTCAAATCAGCGCCCATATGGGATGCCAGCACTGCAGGCTGGGGCTTTAACCTGCTGTGCCATAGTGCCAGACCGCAAACATATCTTCTTAGGAGTCACATTTACATCCTTATCTCAGGAACTCATTGTGTGCAAAGAGCAAAGGGCTCCAGGACAGCAAACCCAGATCAAAGCTACAGTCGGACACAGGTGCCTTTATCCTTTACCTTTCATTTCTCTTTCTATTCTTCATCAATTCACTGTCTTCTTTAAAAACAGATCATGCATTGAATATATATAGATATAAAAATATGAGAAAAGAATCTTAAGCAAAAGGACTTTGAAGTGCAATCATAAATTATTTTAAAGTACAAGAGAAGTTGTAATGAGAATGTTCAAACAAATAGTGATCCGTAGTCTAAAATATGACAGAAAATATGACCTTTTAAAACAAGTTCACAGCTCAGATAAGAGAAATGGAGGTTCAAGTAATTATAATACAAAGGAAGAAGATGAAATCCATCTATAACTACTAAGAAGAAAACTGAAAGATGAAACTAAAGATACGACACAGATGAAAGCACATTTAGTGCTATAAAAATACAGCAAATGTGACTGACAACACAACCAGGGAGAGAGGAGATCACAGGCATGAAGAGACATCATGGTTACACAAGTCAGAAGAAAGGACAGAAAACAGGATCAAGAAAATGCATCATAAATGATACTGGCAGGAGCATAAAACAAAGTTAAAATAAATTCAGAGTATGCAAAGAACCTAAATTATTTAATTCAAATAAGAAATTAGGGGTAGGTGCTTGGTTAAGTAGTTACGAAACCTCCTGGGATGTCTGCATCCCATATACAAGAGCCTGGTTCAACTCCCAGGTGCACAACTTCCAACCCAGCTTCCTGTTTATGTACGTCCGGGGAGGCAGCTCCTGATAGTCCAGGTAATTGGAACTCTGGCACCTATGTGGGGGACCTGGAATGAGTTCCCAGATCCAGGCTTCTGCTTGGCACAGCCTGGTTGATGTGAGCATTTGGAGAATGAACAAGGAAATGGAATATTTCTGTCTGTTTCTGTCTCTGTGCCTCTTAAGTAAAGTGAAAATCAGGGTCAGCACTGTGGCATAACAGGTAAAACCTCCACCTGCAGTGCCGGCATCCCATATGAGCACCAGATCAAGTCCTGGCTGCTCCACTTCAGATCCAGCTCTCTGCTGGCCCTCGAAAGCAGTAAAACCCAAGTCCTTGGGTCCCTGCACCCGCATGGGAGCCCCAGAAGAAGTTCCTGGCTCCTGGCTTTGGATCAGGGCAGCTCTGGCCATTGTGGCCATCTGGGGAGTGAACCAGCATATGGAAGACCTCTTTCTCTCTCTCTCCCTCTCTCTCTCTCTCTGCCTCTGCCTCTCTGTAACTCTGTCTTTCAAATAAATAAATCTTTTATTTTTTTGACAGGCAGAGTGGACAGTGAGAGAGAGAGAGAGACAGAGAGAAAGGTCTTCCTTTGCCATTGGTTCACCCTCCAATGGCCGCCGCTGCCAGCGTGCTGCGGCCAGCACACTGGGCTGATCCGATGGCAAGAGCCAGTTACTTATCCTGGTCTCCCATGGGGTGCAGGGCCCAAGCACTTGGGTCATCCTCCACTGCACTCCCTGGCCACAGCAGAGAGCTGGCCTGGAAGAGGGGCAACCGGGACAGAATTCGGCGCCCTGACCAGGACTAGAACCCGGTGTGCCGGCGCTGCAAGACGGAGGATTAGCCTAGTGAGCCGTGGCGCTGGCCCTCAAATAAATAAATCTTAAAAATAAATAAATAAATAGAATGAAAATAAATAGAATATTTTAAATGGAAATTTTTTTTTTATTTTTGTAACTTTTATTTAATGAATATAAATTTCCAAAGTACAGCTTATGGATTACAATGGCTTCCCCCCCATAACGTCCCTCCCACCCGCAACCCTCCCCTTATCCACTCCCTCTCCCTTTCCATTCACATCAAGATTCATTTTCGATTCTCTTTATATACAGAAGATCAGTTTAGCATACATTAAGTAAAGATTTCAACAGTTTGCTCCCACACAGAAACATCAAGTGAAAAATACTGTTTGAGTACTAGTTATAGCATTACATCTCAATGTACAGCACACTAAGGACAGAGATCCTACATGAGGAGTAAGTGCACAGTGACGCCTGTTGTTGACTTAACAAATTGACACTCTTGTTTATGGCATCAGTAATCACCCTAGGCTCTTGTCATGAGCTGCCAAGGCTATGGAGCCCCTGAGTTCACCGACTCCGATCATATTTAGACAAGGTCGTAGTCAAAGTGGAAGTTCTCTCCTCCCTTCAGAAAAAGGTACCTCCTTCTCTGATGACCCGTTCTTTCCACTGGGATCTCTCTCGCAGAGATCTTTCATTTAGGGTTTTTTGTTTTTTGTTTTTTGTTTTTTTTCTGCCAGAGTGTCTTGGCTTTTAAATGGAAAATTTTAAATGGACAAATTATTTCTGATGAGAAAAATAATTATGACAAAGCAAATAGGATTATTCTTGCAAAATTATTAAATTTCAAAAAATAATGAGGGTAAAACAGTTGTTTTCCTTAAGATCAAGTAGAAATGTATAGAGATTAAAAATTATGTGTATTTACTTTTTCATGAAATAATCAGTAAAAGAAGTTCCTGAAGATATGTCTCGATAGTTTTTAGGTGGAAAAATATGGTTCACTTTATGCTAAACAAAGTAAAAAGCAATGGAATTTTTCTTAATATGCATAAACACAAGGAATAAAAACCCTAGAAGAGTGGAGAAGATTTGGGGGTATTCAGGAAAGATTTCAGATGATGTGAAATGAGAGAATAACCAAAGAAAAGAATAGCCACTAAAGAGATTATCTAATAAAATAACTCGGGAATGGAGAAGCTGTGTTTAAAATGACTCATAAAGTGACCCACTGAAGCAATTCAATTATAAAGTAGGGCTTAAAGTGATTGGAAGCATGTTTAATAGAATCGAATGTAAATTAACAGTGAAAGAGCAGTGGTATAAAATGTCGCTGTGCTTGTTCTCTGGTTTTTAAAGCAAGGAGTCAATAATTACAACTTGAAATGTGCAATTACATGGAACATGATATTGACATCATTTTCACTAGTTTTCTTAATTTTAGAAGGACATTTTTAAGTACCATATTTTGGGATGTGTCCATGGGTGGATAAACATTTATCTTAAATTCAACAATCCTTTCCTTATACTTCAGTGGTAGTGGTTATTGTCTTTTGTTGACACTGATTTGGTTTATAAAATAACAAGTATAATATAGTTTAATTTTAAGAAAATCATGATAATTTCTTTTCCTATGCACATATATTTGTAAGAACAATTTTCACCAAATGTTAATAAGAGAAATTTCTGGATGACCATATACACTAGGATATTTTTTCTGTCCCTTATTTTTCTCTGCATTCATATCATAATCACATATCTTTTATTTTTTAAGATTTTTGTTTATTTATTTAAGAGAGAGTGTTACAGACAGAGGGAGAGACAGAGAGAAAGGTCTTCCATTTGCTGGTTCACTCCCCAAATGGCCACAATGTCCGGAGCTGTGCCGATCCGAAGCCAGGAACCAGGAGCTTCTTCTGGGTCTCCCACATGGGTGTAAGGTCCCAAGGACTTGGGCCATCTTCCAGTGGTTTCCTAGGCCATAGTGGAGAGCTATATGGGAAGAAGAACAGCCGGGACTAGAACTGGCGCACATATAGGATGCCGCCACCACAGGCGGGGGATTAACCCACTGTGCCACAGTGTCGGCCCATAATCACATATCTTTTAAAGAAACAGTTCTTATTTTCAAAAATACCAGTATATTTTTATGCCTCCAAAATTCTATTGTACTACATAGTCTTAAAACAGTACTCAGTCGTTTCCAAATTTTTTTTAATTGCCACTGGCATAAAAACAATTCAAATATTCAAGATACAAATTACTCCTATCTGCATAAGCATAAAAGTTTTTTAAAGCTGGACATCACAGTGGTTGCTTTGAAAAAATTAAGCAAAAAATCAAACAGCGAGTTACTGGTTTTTCTGTTTTAACTAAAACTTTTCTGTTTTATTGGATATTGGAACCACAATTCGACAGGTAACTATACTTTATGCATGCGAGTTCCTAACATCTATTCTTAGGCCCATACTCTCTGTCACTACCACCCCTACACGTGTCACTCTTCCACCTCCAGCTAGGAAACCTACCCACTATCCTGTCTCTTCTTATGATCTACATTTTCCAATGACCAAGGTCACACCAGGCTGATATATGATGAAAATATGAGTTTCACACATTCCATCTAATCAAGCAAGAGTCAGACTTTTTTGTCTGTGCTGTTACAGTGATTGAAATTATTTGGAGTCCATTAAGCCATAAAGGGTTTAACAGCACTCTCCATTCCTGTACATACGATTATAAATGGACAAATTCTGATTGAATTGTTGGGATGGGAGTCCGCACTCTTCCTCCCTGCCTCTGGTTTCAAATAGAGACACATCCATTAGTGAAACACTTTTGGTACCTCTTCTTCCTCCTACTAAATCCTCTCAGAGAAAGTGGAGAGGCATATGATTAGTAAAAATGGAAGAAGAATTTAGTCATGTAGTACTAAACCTTTTATTCTCTTTCTGCTTGAGAGACACTGCCTAAAAGGAACCCTGCTCTGTTTGTCCAGAGAAGCTCTGTCTGTGAAAGGAAGAAGTCAGGACTCCCCAGCCCTCCACTATGGCTGATTGAATAAAATATCTACTTCTGGGGTTCAACAGCATTGTTGTACAATCCCAAATAAAACCTAATTCTGCCCACTTGATATGCAGCAGGCCAGTCACTGACACTAGCACAGCAGAAGAAAGTCATCGTTTATTTTGCAATGCACAGAACAAGGGGTACAGGCAACTGTCACTGAATTCCCAGACTCTCCAAGGGATTAAGGATGCTAAGTCTTATAATTAAAGTTTGGATTGAACAGTGCATGATTGGCTTCAGTGTAGGTCTTCAGTTGGTCCACAGTGCTCACGGCATTCTTTGGATTGGTGAGAAGCAAGTCGGTCTGAATGTCTGAGGATGCTGTGATGGCAAAGTGATTCCTGTCTGTCAGAGCTCTACAGGTAGCTAATTACTGCTTTGTTTGATTAGAGTCTGGGGTTCCTGTAAAGCAGCACCAAATGGGGTCTAGTATTAGGATATTAACTATGGAGGTGATCATTGAATTCTGAGTGTTGTGATTTGGGCTCCTAAGAAGCTAACTTGACCGGTGTTCCACTTCCTTAATTTAGTAAGTTAATCTTTAGTAAGAGGTTGACTCGCAATCATAAAGGAGACAGCTGGGGTTGGTGGGGAAAGGGTGAGAAGGAAACAGATAAAGTCTACATCAAAAGCATTACAGACAGGAGCTCAGTTTCAATAGCAGGAAACCGGGGGCCAGTGCTGTGACACAGTGAGTAAAGCTGCTGCCTGCTATGCAGGCATCAAATATGGGTGCTTATTCTGGTTCTGGGTGCTCCAATTCCAAGCCAATTCCTGTTAATGAGCCTGGGAAAGCAGAGGGAAATAGCCCAAGTCCTTGGGACTCTGCACCCATGTGGGAGACCCGAAAGAATCTCCTGGCTTCTGGCTTCTGTCTGGCCCAGCCCTGGCCGTTACAGCCATTTGGAGCAGTGAAACAGCATATGGAAGATTTCTCTCTGGGTGTCTCCTTCTCTCTCTGTAACTCTGCCTTTCAAATAAATAAAATAAATCTTTAAAAAAATATTAAGAAGCCTAATTGGCTCTTACACTTAAACTACTTTCTGTAATAACAAGTTCCTTAATAAAGAAGAAAATTCTATATTCACTTTCTAATGATCATATAGATCAAATGATCATTATCTTTCTCATAGGATTCCTTCAAAGCTTGCTGCAAATAATACAAAAGCATTAAACAGTGAAATTTCCAAAACTTGGGCTGTAGAATGCTGTACAATACTGTCTCAAAATTCCAGTTCTTCTTAACCTCTTTAAATGTGGTATTTTGCATAGTTTAGGAAGTAATTCAGACATGTATTTAGTTGATAAATTTTGGTTAAGGACTCATTGAAAACACATGTTTTTGTATTGTTTAAAGACAAAAATTAAAATTATGATGTTCTTTTCTCAAATTTAAATGTTCACTTTTTTCCCGTGTTAATATATCTGATGTCAAGATGACATAGCACAGTTGGTATTATTCTTTTTCTATTATAGTATTAATATAATGACATGTCCCTATACTCAATAGTGTCTCAGCTTAAATAAAATATGGCATCTTGACCTGTCTTCATCTCTTTTGGACCCTTACTTTGAAAAGAATGCCAACTTTTATTCTTAATATTTTTCCTTTATAGACATATATCTGTAGAATTTAGATATTTGAACTATAATTTGCTTAAATAAAATCAAAAGAAACTGTTAAGAAGATTTTAGTTTTCTTTTATGAGATTTTACTTTGAAGGAATAGCCAACTCTCTAGGAGTTAAAGGCTTCTGTGAAAACTCAGCATTGAGAGAAGTTTTCAGGATGTCCTGATGTTTAGTGTTACCTAAGGCTAACATTCAAAATTTGGGACTACCTAGAAAAGCCATGTGGTAAGAGAAGTCACCACATTCCCTAGATAATGTGCAGTTCCTGACTTCCTATACAACACCTGAGGAAGACAATGGAAGTGAGTAATCTCAGGGCAAGTTCTGTTGTCCATTGTTACAACTGATTCATGTGTCACACCTGGCAGCACTACATGAAAGGGCACCAAGTAGCTGAAAAATATTCCATGCTTTTAAAAAGGGTGAGAAGTGGCCATAGAAGAATAATTATATCCTTATCCCATTTAGAGACTAAAAATGAGAAGAATGATGGTCCACTCATCTTCACCCTGAACAGCTATTGGAATTAGAGCTCCTTTATTGAAACTTGAAAAATGAAAGGGTGCTTGCTCTTCCAAATGGACAATACAGCTGGTTTCGTGATTTGCAGAATTGTCTATATATGTTAGATTTTGTAACTTTTATATATGCATATATAAAAGATGTTTCTGTGCTTTGCTGCTGTTGGGCCCTTTCCATCAATTACTGTGACAGAAATTAAACTAAAGCCCCCATTTTAACCAAAAATAGGGTGGGTAGTTACTTCCTTAGGAAAATATTCTTTTAGGAGCATTAAGAGAAGAACACAGATCCCTGGGAACAGTTTATTGTGGCTTTATCTTTAAAAGGGAGTGTCCTTCTTAGTATTAAATTGACAGGAGTATTAAAATAGAGGATACCTATAGAACAACTGGTTTAGCAACTTAAAGTGACAATATTTTACATCTTATGCATGTATTGAGATATAATCAAAATCATTAATATATGAGATAAAACAATAAATCATATGTGGTAGATCCCAGTTTTACTGAAGTTCTACAGAAAACAAAAGTAATAATCTTGCTCATGCACAGCAATTGTATTAAAAGTAGCAATAGGAAGGCTGATGTATCACAGTCAATAAGGAGTGAATTTTTTCCTGTTTCAAAACAATAGCTCTATAAAAGATTTTAAAAAATAAAAATAAAAAGGTTTTGTTTTTATTTTTATAAATCAGGTGGCTGTTTACATGCTTTTCACACTAAAATATTTGTTAGTTGGGTAACTAGAAAAATAGAAATAATTTGACAATGACGTGTTAGAAGAAAAGGTCAGGGGCCGGTGCTGTGGCACAGTGGGAGCTGGCTCGAGTCTCTGTTGCTCAACTTCTAATCCAGCTCCCTGCTAACATGTTGGGAAAGCAGCAAAGGATGGCCCAAACCCTTGGGCCCCTGCACCCACATGGGAGATCTGGAAGAAGCTCCGGGCTCCTGGCTTTGGATTGGCTCAGCTCTGGCCACTGCAGTTTGGGGAGTGAAGCAAAAGATGGAAGACCTTTCTTTCTCTCTCTCTGTCCCTACCTTTCTCTGCAACTCTTTCAAATAAATAAATCTTTAAAAATAATAAAATATTCAACTACGGAAATAAAGAAGGCTGATCAATTTCTTCAATGGATGAATCCTGACTCAGTGATGCTTTCCTAAGAGAGTTAGATGCATCTCCTTGGTAGTGGCTATCACAGATTATCACTTACCCTTCCTGTAGGTCATTATGATATAAGATGGGCAGATGTTTATAAGAAAGTAGATTTAACCATAAAAACACCAGTTACAACAGTTACAAAAAAGTGAATTGCTTTTTGTGAAATGCAGCATTTTTCTTTCTTTTTTTCTTCCTCCTTTTTACCCTCTAGAGAAAATTTTATTTAAATACTTCACAATAAATGAACATTATAAGTACATATAACAGATTGAGTATCCCTACTTATCAGTTCTAAAGTTATTTATTATCTTCCCCGATGTATTACTAACAGTTTTTAAGAGAAATTAACATAAATGTTATTCAATGATATCTCATTTTAGAACTTCCTGGCAAAGCAATATAGCTTCCTCACACCTACTGTCTCTGGGAATTTATTATCTTCTGCACTCCAGTCCCAGCCCTTAAACCATGTAAAGTGTATACTCAATACTATGTAGTCTTTTAGGGGTATCTTTGTGAAATTTAACTCTCACTCATGGTTTTGAAATCAATACTAACACTCAAATATCATTTTCCATTCAATACTAACACTCAAATACCATTTTCCATCATAGCTATAGTACACTAAGCCATCCTAAAACTGAATGTTAGAGTACACCAACTTCCATTCCGGAATTTCTAACAGTGGCAGTTTATCTCATGAAAGGAAAGTTATTTTTAAGAAATGGGAAAGAAATATCAAATCTAGGCGGAGTCACTCAGCATTGTGGCACAGTAGATTAAGCCTTTGTCTGTGCTGCCAGTGTCCCATGTGATGGCCAGCTCTGGTCCTGGCTGCTCCACTTCTGATCTAGAACCACTTTAGATCCAGTGCCCTGCTAGTGTGCATGGAAAGCAATGGAAGATGGCTTGGGTTGCCTGCAACCTACATTAGAGACACAAATGTAGTTCCTGGCAAATGGAAGATTCTCTCTCTCTCTCTCTCTCCCCTCTGCCTTTCATATAAATAAATAAATATTTTTTTAAAAAAGCAAAGTTTGAATCTCTATTATGTCACCTAATATCATGACCTGCAGGGAAAAAAACTATAAGCATATTTTTAAAATATTCCAGACATTGTTTAAGTACTTAAAATTAAGTAAGTGAAAATCTTAGTGACACCTAAAACAGTAGTAACTTTATGGTGTGGAGTTATGGGCAAGAAAAATATCCAATCTGTTCTGAGTTCCCTTCTAGGTCATAGTTTTTTTTATTTTTATTTTATTTTATTTTTTTTTTTAAGATTTATTTATTTGTTTGAAAGGCAGAATTACAGAGAGGCAGAGGCAGAAAGAGAGAGGAGATGTTCCATCTGCTGGTTCACTCCTCAGATGGCCACAATGGCCAGAGCTGCACTGATCCGGAATCAGGAGCCAGGAGCTTCTTTAGGTCTCCCACGTGGGTGCAGGGGCCCAAGGACTTGGGCCATCCTCTACTGCTTTCCCAGAGTGCTGGATTGGAAGTGAGCTGGATTGGAAGTGGAGCAGCCGGGACTCAGACATGCGCCCATATGGGATGCTGGCACTGCAGGTGGCATCTTAACTCTACGCCACAGTGCTGGCCCCTAGATCATAGATTTTCTTATGGCAAAGAACAGCACTATGTTTCTGAATATCAACAATTCCTCTAATACCTTGTTAGTGTAGTGGATCTTTGGTGATTTCCTTCCTCTTCCAACTCATCAATATAAAATATTATACAATATTAATTAACTCATACAAGTTTTGATACAGTGTATAAATTAATGCAAAATATTTTCTAATTGTTGTTCTTATTTTTTCTTTGACACATGGATAATGGAGAAATATATTATAGCCACATATTTGGGATTTTCTTTTTACCTTTTGTTATGGGCTTTTAGTGTATTTCCCTAAAATTAGAAACTTTATAAGACTATTTTTCATTGAAATGTGTTGAGACTTGATTCATGGGCAACCATCTGGTCAATTTTGATAAATGTTCTTTCTGCACCAGAAATAAATGCTTTTTTTTTTTTTTTACATTCGCATACAGTGTTTGGCGTAAGTCAATTGGATTAAGTGTATTCATGATATTAATCAAAAATTTCCTTTTCAATGATATTGACATGCTTGTTCCATTAGCTGTTAAGAGTAAAATGTTAAAATTTTCCACTAAAATTATAGATTTCTCTATTTTTCCTTTTACTTGTTTTAATACATGCATCTATATTATTAGGAACATAAACGTTTGACATTTACATATGCATTTGTTTTTAACAACTTGTCACCTTCATGCAAGTCCAACTTTACTATAGTTTTTTTACCTTTATTAGAAATGTTAAAGAATCTACTTTTTGAGGAATCTCCAAACTAACTTCCATAGTGGCTTAAACAATTTGCATTCCCACCAACAGTGGGTTAGTGTCCCTTTTTCCCCACAACCTCGCCAGCATCTATTGTTGGTAGATTTCTGAATGTGAGCCATTCTAACTGGGGTGAGGTGAAACCTCATTGTGGTTTTGATTTGCATTTCCCTGATTGCTAGTGATCTTGAACATTTTTTCATGTGTCTGTTGGCCATTTGGATTTCCTCTTTTGAAAAATGTCTATTGAGGTCCTTGGCCCATCTCTTAAGTGGGTTGTTTGTTTTGATGTTGTGGAGTTTCTTGATTTCTTTGTAGATTCTGGTTATCAGCCCTTTATCTGTTGCATAGTTTGCAAATATATTTTCCCATTTTGTCGGTTGTCTCTTCACTTTCCTGACTGTTTCTTTTGCAGTACAGAAACTTCTCAATTTGATGCAATCCCAAATGTTAATTTTGGCTTTGACTGCCTGTGCTTCTAGGGTCTTTTCCAAGAAGTCATTGCCGGTACCTATATCTTGCAGGGTTTCTCCAATGTTCTCTAGTAACTTGATGGTGTCAGGTCGTAGATTTAAGTCTTTAATCCATGTTGAGTGAATTTTTGTGTGAGGTGTAAGTTAGGGGTCTTGCTTCATGATTCTGCACGTGGAAATCCAATTTTCCCAGCACCATTTATTGAATAGACTGTCCTTACTCCAGGGATTGGTTTTGGATCCTTGATCAAATACAGGTTGGCTGTAGATGTTTGGATTGATTTCTGGTGTTTCAATTCTGTTCCATTGGTCTATCCATCTGTTTCTGTACCAGTACCATGCTGTTTTGATTACAACTGCCCTGTAGTATGTCCTGAAATCTGGTATTGTGATGCCTCCAGCTTTGTTTTTGTTGTACAAGATTGCTTTAGCTATTCGAGGTCTCCTGTGTCTCCATATAAATTTCAGCATCATTTTTTCCAGATCTGAAAAGAAGGTCTTTGGTATTTTTATTGGTATCACATTGAATCTATAAATTGCTTTTGGGAGAATGGACATTTTGATGATATTGATTCTTCCAATCCATGAGCATGGAAGATTTTTCCATTTCTTGGTATCCTCTTCTATTTCTTTCTTTAAGGTTTTGTAATTTTCATCGTAGAGATCTTGAACGTCCTTGGTTAAGTTTATTCCAAGGTATTTGATTGTTTTTGTAGCTATTGTGAATGGGATTGATCTTAAAAGTTCTTCTTCAACCCAGCCATCCCACTACTTGGAATTTACCCAAAGGAAATTAAATTGGCAAACAAACAAGCTGTCTGCACATTAATGTTTATTGCAGCTCAATTCACAATAGCTAAGACCTGGAACCAACCCAAATGCCCATCAACAGTAGACTGGATAAAGAAATTATGAGACATGTACTCTATAGAATACTATACAGAAGTCAAAAATAACGAAACCTGGTCATTTGCAACAAGATGGAGGAATTTGGGAAACATCATGCTGAGTGAATTAAGCCAGTCCCAAAGGGACAAATATCATATGTTCTCCCTGATCGGCGACAACTAACTGAGCACCAAAGGGGAAACTTGTTGAAATGAAATGGACACTATGAGAAACAGTGATTTGATTAGCTCTTATCCTGAAAGTTGATGTACAATGTAATACTTTATCCATTTTAGTATTTTTTTTGTTCTAGTACCATTGGTTTAACTCTGTAATTAACACACAATTATTCTTAGGAGTTTAAATTTTAACTGAAAAGTGATCCCTGTTAGGAATTTGGAAAACATTATGCTGAGTGAAATAAGCCAATCCCAAAGGGACAAATACCACTTGTTCTCCTTGATAGGTGACAACTAACTGAGAACCAAAAAGGAAAGCTGATAAAGTGAAATGAACACTATGAGAAACGGTGACTTGATCAGCCCTCACCCTGACTGTTGATGAGCAACTTGATATGTTATCCCTCTTAGTATTTTTTTTGTTTGTTCTACTTAATACTTTTGGTTGAATACTGTAATCAATACACAATTCTTCTTAAGTGCTGAAACTTAACTGAAAAGTGATCACTGTTAAATATAAGAGTGGGAATAAGAGAGGGAAGAGATGTGCAATTTGGGACATGCTCAAGTTGACTTACCTCAAACGATAGAGTTAGAAACATACCAGGGAATCCCAAATTCAATCCCATCAAGGTGACATGTACCAATGCCATCTCACTAGTCCCAGTGATCAATTTCTGTTCACAATTGATCATTATGATAGGACTAAGAACCAAAGGGATCACATAAACAAGAATAGTGTCTGCAAATACTAGCTGATAGAATCAAAAAGGGAGAGAATGATCCAACATGGGAAGTGAGATACACAGCAGACTCATAAAATGGCAGATGTCCTAAACAGCACTCTGGCCTCAGAATCAGCCCTTAAGGCATGCGGATCTGGCTGAAAAGCCCATGAGAGTATTTCAGGCATGGAAAGCCAAGACACTCTGGGGAAAAAAAAAAAAAAAAAAAAAAAAAAAAAAAAAAAAAAAAAAAAAAAAAAAAACCTAAATGAAAGATCTCTGCAAGTGAGATCCCAGTGGAAAGAAGGGGTCATCAAAGGAGGTACCTTTCTCTGAAGGGAGGAGAGAACTTCCACTTTGACCATGGCCTTGTCTAAAAATTATCAGAGTCAGTGAACTCAGGGGGCTTCCATAGCCTTGGCAGCTCATGACAAGAGCCTAGGGTGATTACTGATGCCATAAACAAGAGTGTCAATTTGTTAAGTCAGCAACAGGAGTCACTGTGCACTTACTTCTCATGTAGGATCTTTGTCCTTAGTGTGCTAAACATTGAGATTTAATGCTATAACTAGTACTCAAACAGTATTTTTCACTTGATGTTTCTGTGTGGGAGCAAACTGTTGAAATCTTTACTTAATGTATGCTAAACTGATCTTCTGTATATAAAGAGAATCGAAAATGAATCTTGATGTGAATGGAAGGGGAGAGGGAGTGGGAAAGGGGAGGGTTGCGGGTGGGAGGGACGTTATGGGGGGGAAGTCATTGTAATCCATATTCTGTACTTTGGAAATTTATATTCATTAAACAAAAGTTTAAAAAACAAAGAATCTACTTTTTAAGTTTTTTTTCAATTATTATTAAGCTTTTTCAATTTTTTCTCTTTTTTAAAAATCAAACTAAAATCTGCACATCCAAGGAAGCAATTAGCAAAATGAAGAAACAACTCGGGAAACAGGAGATAACATTGGCCAACTATATATCTGATAAGGCATTTAAATCCAAAGAAGCTCAAAAGCTCAAACAACTAAACAGCACGAAAACAAAAAATGAGATTAAAAGGGAAAAACAGAGAAATTGACAAATAATGTAAACATTTCTCAAAAAGACATAGAGATGGCTAGTAGGCATATCAAAAACTGTTCCAATATCTCTAGTCATCAGGGAAATGCAAATTAAAGGGCACTAACATTTTCTAACACCTTTTAAAATAGTTGTTATCAGCAAGATGAAATATCAGAGTTGGTAAGGATGTGAGAAAAAGGGAACTCTTGCTCATTCTTGGTGAGACTGTAAATTATTACAGCCGTTAGGGAAAACAATACTAGGAGAAATTAAATATAGAATTATCACGTCATCCAGGATTTCCACTACTGGACATATGTCTGAAGCATATGAAATCAGTATAGACCCAGGTTCACTGAAGCACTATTCACAGCAGCAAAGATGTGGAATCTACCTGTGTCCACCACTGATGAATGGAGGAAAGAAACAGTGTACACATAAACAATGAAATGTTGTTCAGATTTTAAAAATGGGTGGCTTGTTCTCTATGATAGCATGGGTGAATATGAAAGAATTTATTTGAAGTGAAATAAGACAGACACAAAAAATTAATTATTGTACAAGCTCACTTATGTGAGTAGTGAAAAAATGGAATTTATATGAACAGAGAATAAAATGTTAGCTACAAGAGGCTGTGGAGCAAAGAGAAGGTGGGAAAATGCTTTCCAAGGAACATTAAATTTCAGGTAGACAAAAGAAGTAAGTTCAAGAGATTTATTGTACTTCATCATGGTAATTACAGTTAGGAATAATTTATTATAAAGTTGAAAATTGGTAAGATAGATTTTAAGTGCCCTCACACACTTAACAAAAGGAGTGTGAAATATTGTATATATTAAATAGCTTCACTTATGTATTTTATATATATATATATAATGTTGTGGGTAATAAATATATTCACAATTATTTGTCCATTAAAGTAAGGAAATAAATTAATAAAAATAAATAGTTGCCTATATTTTTGTTATTTAAATTTTAAGATCTAGGATTTACTTATATATTCTGAATATGAGGTCTTTGTTAGGTGCAAATATATATTCTTTTCCAACTATTATGTTGTGTTACTGTGTTTGAGTAAAAATGGAAAGAGACAACCAAGCAGTTCTGCTCTATTTCAGAAGAAGTTTCTAATCAACACCAATAATGTGCTGACAAATAACTAGGAATGGTGACACATTTGGGTCAAGAGTGAAAAGGAAGAAAAGGTTCTGGTGCTACAATTCATCTCCGACAACAATACAGCACAGTGGCCAGGACCCACAATACTAATGCTGACCCAGAACTGGTGCTGGTCACAAATTCATATATCTTCTCCAAAGCTAACATCTCAGCTGAAATAACTGTTCTTTAGAGAGCGTCACATAAGTGTAAAATACACTTAACATAAAATGTTACGTAGCCTGTGGACTATCTGTTTTCTTAATGAAGTATTTGGATCATTTCAAATTATAATTTTATCGATATTTTTGTCATGTGTTAAGAGATTTTTATAAGATGTATTTCTGTCTTCATATAGTTATTAGTATTTAATATTTTATGTATATATTCCTTATGTGGCAGTTATTATGGACAATTTTTTCTATTCTATGTTCTGTAGTTTTTATGCATACCAGTTACTACCTATATTGATTACTGTAACTATACAGCAGCCCTTAAAATAAGCAACACATTCTTCTCTATTTTTTTAAATAATTGAATGAAAAAGCCTACTGAGATTTGACTGGGCTTGCTTTGACTCTGCAGAGATCAGTGTGGGATAATTGATATCACAATACAACAACAAATGTTCATGATTTTTCTACTTATTTTGGTCTTTTACAACTTCTTTCACCATTATTTTATGATTTTGAGCCTACACATTTTGAAGTACACATTTTGCTGAATCTGTTTTTAATATTTTATATCTTGATGCATTTAAAATTTTTACTTTTCAAATTTTATTGCTAATATATTATAAATGCTATTGATTTTTACATAGATCTTATCTGCTATGGTATTTTGAAAGTGACTTTGTTAGTTATTTAGTTATAATTAAAAAAATGTTCTATATACACTACCTATACTATCACCTTCAAATTTAAAAACAATATAAAGCTAACTCTAAACTCTAATGCTGCCCCATGCTTTCATTTTTGATGAGTAAATTTCATATCTCTCCATTAAATATTTTTATTACTGAAGGCTTTTTCAGATATGCTTTTAATCAAGTTGTTGAAGGTCCTATCCCTATTTTGCTAAGAAATTTTTGTGAATGATTTTTCAATTTTGAAAGATGTCGAGTCTACATGTGTCAATGGTTTTCCTGTATATACTGAGATGATCACAGAATTTCCTCATTTATTCTGATAATATGAATTCGCATGGATTTTTGATTTTTTGAGTACTGGGATATGGAGGACAAATAACTCAAAATATTAATATGATACCATTTTTTTGACAGGCAGAGTGGACAGTGAGAGAGAGACACACAGAGAAAGGTCTTCCTTTTCCGTTGGTTCACCCCTCAATGGCCGCTGAGGCCAGCGTGTTGCGGCCAGTTCACCACACTGATCCAAAGCCAGGAGCCAGGTGCTTCTCCTGGTCTCCCATGGGGTGCAGGGCCCGAGGACTTGGGCCATCCTCCACTGCACTCCCGGGCCACAGCAGAGAGCTGGACAGGAAGAGGAATGACCAGGACAGAATCCGGCAACCAGACCGGGAGTAGAACCCCGTGTGCAGGTGCTGCAGGCAGAGGATTAGCCTATTGAGCCATGGCGACAGCCAGTATGATATAATTTTTATAAGATGAATGTGATTTATTGATGGTTTAATATTGTTTAAGGGGCCTGCATTGTGGTGTAGCTGTTAAAGCCACTGCCTGCAACACAGACACCCTATACTGGCACTGGTTTGTGTCCCAGTCACTCCATTTCCAGTCCAGCTCCCTGCTAATGTGTCTGGGAAAGCAAAGAAAGATGGCCTAAATATTTATGACCCTGCATCCACCTGGGAAACCTGGAAGAAGTTCCTGGCTCTTGGATTCAACCTGGCTCCTGGATTCAACCTGGCCCCACCTAGGTCATTTCAGTCATTTGTGGAGTAAAGAAGCAGATGGGAGATTTCTTTCTCTCTTTATTTCCCTCTCTCTCTGTAACTCTGTATTTCAAATAAATAAATAAACTTTAAAAAATACTATTTACATTCATCTTCGTAACAAATATTGCTTTAAATTTTAATTTGTTCTTAGTTTCCTTTCCTTTTTCCTTTTTTTATTCTTTGTTAAGGTTTCCATAATAGTACATTCTTGGCTTTCTCAAATGAAATTAAAATAAGTTGAGACATTTTGCTTATTTTTAAAAAAATGAGTTGATGTTAAACTTAGATTATTTCTCCCTTAAAATTTCGATAGACTTCACCAATGAAGTAATTTGCTTCTCGATATTTCTGTTAAGAAAATTTCTTAATTATGAATTCAATTTCTTTAAAGCATAGCGGACTACTTAATATTTCATGGCCTTTGTGTTAGTTTTAATATTATTAGATTTTTAAAAAATTCCCCCGATTTTTAAATTAATCAATTAAATAGTTTAAAAAGCAAAGTTATAGACAGAGATGGCAAGACCGAGAGAAAGACATTTTTTTAGAAGGTTTATTAATTTATTTGAAAGAGCAACAGAGAAGGAGAGGCAGAGACAGAGGTCATCCATCTGTTAATTCATTTCCCAGTTGGCTGCAATGGCCAGAGCTGCGTCGATTCAAAGCCAGGAGCTTCTTCCAGGTCTCCCATGTGGCTGCAGGGGCCCAAGGACTTGGGCCATCTTCCACTCCTTTCCCAGGCCACAGCAGAGAGCTGGATAGGAAGTGGAGCAGAAGGGACAGAAACTGGTGCCCATATGGGATATCGGCACTGCAGGTGGCGACCCCACCCACTACATCACAGCTCTGGCCCAGAGAAAGAGATCTTCCATCCACTGGTTTGCTTCCCAAAGGAACACACCCACCAGGGATGGGCCAATCTTAAGACAGGAATCAAGAGCTTCTGCCAGATCTCTCACAGGGTCCTGGGTCCAGAGGTTTGGGCGTCTTCCACAGTTTTCCCAGGCACATTAACCAGGAGCTGGATCAGAAGTGGAGCGATTGGAACATGAACTGATAACCATATGGGATGCTGGCACTGCAGGCATTGGTTTAACCCACTTTGCCAAAGGGCCAATCCCCCAAAATTCCTCAGCTTTTGAATATATTTGTTTCAATGATCTTCTGTACTATTTGTCCAATTCAAATATAATTGTGCCTGTAGTTTAATTTCTTCTTCCTATTTAATTTTATTTTAATTTTCCTTTATTGTCATGCTTTTGAGCTTCTGTTCTATTAATAAACACCTAAGAGTATGTATTTAATTCCTCAACTTTGTAGACTGCATCCTATAAATTTCAATAATAGCCTTTTTGTTATAATTTTGCTCATAATATTTTATATTGATTATTATTATTATTGATTATTATACTTGTATGAGTATAATTTATATTTATCTTGTGATTTTATCTTTGATGCACAGGTTATTAAAAAATCATATTATCTGGGGGCTGGCACCATGGCATAGCTGGTCAAGCTGCCACCTGCTGTGCTGGCATCACATATAGTAGTTGGTTCAAGTCCCGGCTGCTCCACTTCTGATCCAGCTCTCTGCTATGACATGGGAAATCAGTAGAAGGTGACCCAAGTCCTTGGGCCCCTGCACCTACATGGGAGACCTCAAAGAAGCTCCTGGCTCCTGGCTTTGGATTGGCTTATCTCTAGCCATCACAGCCATTTGGGGAGTGAACCAGAGGATGGAAGACCTCTCTCTCTCTCTCTCTCTCTCTCTCTCTCTCTCCCTGCTTTTGCAAATAAATATTTTTAAAAAGAATATAAAACATAAGTTGTACATCTTAAAAACATACAGTTTTATTTATTTGTCAATTCTACCTCACCCAACAGAAAAACAGCAACAGGAAAAGAACTGTGTATATTATGAGAAAATGATTGTCATAGACTGTACCTCAATAATTATTTTTAGACTTATTTATTTTATTTGAAAGGCAGAGTTACAGAGTGAGAAAGGGAGAGACAGAGATAGAGAGATCTTTCATCCACTAGTTCAGTCCCCAGTCATAATGGCCAGGGCTGGGCCAGACAACTAGGTCTCCCACATGGGTGCAAGGGCACAAGCACTTGGGCCATCTTTCATTGCCTACCCAGGTTCACTAGCAAGGAACTGGATCAGAAGTGGAGGACCCAGAACTCAAACCAACACCCATATGGGATGCCAGCACTGCAGGTAGTGGTTTAACCCATTATTCTACCATGCTCGACTCTCTCAAAAATTATTTAACAGTATGTTGTCTAATGTAAATAGAGATATGCCAGTTTTCTTTCCATTGACATTTTATACTTTTCTTTATCTACTTACTTTTATTTCTCCATCTTCTTATTTAACATTCATTTCTTGAAAGGAAGGTGCAGATAACTCTTAAAATTGAGTCTGAAATTTCAGCTTCTTATTGATGCACTTAATCCATTTATTTTAAAATGTTATGTTTCAAGGAAGTTCCAAGATTGCTTAACAGAGAAATGATGTACTTCCCCTGACCAGGGGAAAATAGCAAAAGAAAGTGGAGGAAGTACATTCACAGGGGAAAGTTGGAGAGAAGTTTGCAGTAGAAATTCTATAGAAGGAAGAGGGACACTGTGGTGCAGTGCAGAAAGTACAGAAGATTCTTTACTTAATGTATACTAAACTGATCTTCTGTATATAAGAAAATTGAAAATGAATCTTGATAAGAATGGAAGGAGAGAGAGAGCTGGAAAGGGGAGGGTTGCGGGTGGGAGGGAAGTCATGGGGGAGGGGAGCCAATGTAATCCATAAGTTGTACTTTGGAAATCTATATTCATTAAATAAAAGTTAAAAAAAAAAAAAAAAGAAGCACAGCAGTGAGTGGGGACACCACACAGGGAACTCCTGCAGCCTGGGGCTGGAGGACACACCAGCATCTGAGATTGAGAGGAGCGCAGACTCTGGCAGCCAATACCACTGGTAAGGTTGCCTGAGGGAGAACACTGCAGACCACACAAACATTGAGTCTGGCCTGGAGCCCTAGCAGGGGCAGAGTACTCACATAATCCATTGGAAATAAAGCATGTTTCTATCTCATCTTTCCCCTATAAGGGTTATCAGCAATCAACAGGGAGCAGGTGCCATTTTGACCCCAAGGGATTTTACCAGAGGGAAAAATCTGCATTCCCCATTGACTTTGAGTCTGTCTGGGAGGGTTAATGGGGGCTAGACACCCACATAGGACTGTGAGGTGCCCCCATTCTCTTAGTGTATCCCAGGCTCCTGAGTTCAAACTGCCAACATAGAGTACCCACATGCAGCTGGATCTGAGAATGTCTTTTCTTTCCATGGACAGAACATGCTCACACAAGTGAGTGGGTCCTCTGCACCCTGTAATTGTAGGAACCGCATGAATTGTGACTGTGAGAATTCTGAGACTGCATGATAGGTCACAGGATGTAGTTTGGTCTCTGGGCAATCGCTGTGTCTGTCAACAGAGGCTCAGAGCTCCCTAACGGCCCTTGGTGGGCCATTAAGGGGGTTCTGTGCTCACATTGAGGTCTGCTCAGATCATTTATGTGGTTCATGCTATTGTGGTTGCAGGTTGTATCTACTTCAGGCTAAGCCTGGGCATTGATATCCTTAGAAGAGAGCTGAGGATATGATAATGTCAACAGGCATTATAATACCCTCTCCTCTTCTGACAATAGAGGAGATCTGCCATGCCTAAATTCGGTGTCAACCTGGATTCTCACCCAACCCTGCAGTATTGATCAGTCCTCTGTCCACACCCACCACATGCCTCCACGTATTCATTGAAAGAGCAGAGAACTCTAATAAGCCACAGAAGTATAATTCATAAATAAAACTCGTCAGAGGAAGAGCCAATAAATATTTCCACAAATGCCTAAAATTAAATGCAGAAATACAGGAAGCAAGAACAAGGAAGATAACATGACTCCCTCAAAGCAACACAATACCACATCTATATTAAAATGTTAAGACGAAGAGATTGATGAAATGCCTGAAAAAAAGTTCAAAATAATTCCATAGAAATACACAGAAGCAATGAGAAGCAAATTTGCCAGTTAAAGAAATCCATACATGACTTGGATGAAAAATTTTCTCATGAGATTTCAAGAGAAATCAAACTGAAATATTAGAAATGAAGAATTCAATATGTCAACTAAAAAATACAATGGAAAGCCGTAACAACAGACTTAGGGAGATGAAAGAATATCCAAACTAGAAGACCTAGAAGACAAATCTTTTGAAATATTTCAGTCATCACAAAAAAAAAAAAAAAGAAATTAGAAAAATTTAAAAACTGTGTTGGAGATTCATAGGATAGTGTCAAATGGCTCAACATATGAATCTTAGGAGTTCCTGAAAGTGTGGAAATAGAGAATGGATTTAAAGGCCTATTCAGTGAAATAATAACAGAACATTTCCCTAACTGGAAAAAGGGACATCAAATATAAGAAGCAGATAGAACTCATAGTAGATATGATCAGAAAAGATCTTCACCACAACACATTGTAGTCAAACTTTCAACAGTAAAACATAAAGAAAATATCTAAAATGTGCATGAGAGAAATGCCAGATTACCTTCAGAGGATCTCCAATTATACTCACAGCTGATTTCTTATTAGGAACCCACAGTAGTGATATAACTCACAGCTGATTTCTTATTAGGCTAGGAGAGAATCATGACACATAGTCCAAGTCTTTAAAAAACAAAACAAAACATGGAGAAATCTGGAAAAATCATGCTGAGTGAAATAAGCCAGCCCCTAAGGGACAAATATCATATATTCTCCCTAATTGGTGACAACTAATTGAGCACCTAAAAGGAAAACTGTTGAAGTGAAATGGACACTATGAGAAATGGTGACTTCATCAGCCCTTATCCTGACTGTAGAGGAACAACTTACTATTTTATTCCTGTTAGTATTTTTTGTTCTACTTAATATCATTGGTTGGACTCTTTAATTAACACACAATTATTCTTAGGCATTTAAAGTTAGCTGAAAAGTGATCCCTGTTAAATATAAGAGTGAGAATAAGAGAGGGAGGAGATGTACAGTTCAGCACATGCTCACTCAGACTTACCCCTAATGATGGAGTTCGAAACGTGCTAAGGAATTCCAATTAAATCCCATCAAGGTGGCATGTACCAATGCCATCTTACTAATCAAAGTGATCAGTTTAGGCCAGCGCCATGGCTCACTAGGCTAATCCTCAGTCTTGCGGCGCCAGCACACCGGGTTCGAGTCCCGGTCAGGGTGCCGGATTCTGTCCCAGTTGCCCCTCTTCCAGGCCAGCTCTCTGCTGTGGCCAGAGAGTGCAGTGGAGGATGGCCCAAGTGCTTGGGCCCTGCACCCCATGGGAGACCAGGATAAGTACCTGGCTCCTGCCATCGGATCAGCGTGGTGCACCGGCTGCAGCGTGCTGGCCACGGCGGCCATTGGAGGGTCAACCAATGGCAAAAGGAAGACCTTTCTTTCTGTCTCTCTCTCTCACTGTCCACTCTGCCTGTCAAAAATAAATAAATAAATAGTGATCAAGTTAAATTCATAACCGATCATAATGATAGGACTAAACATCAAAGGGATCACATAAACAAGACTAGTGTCTAATACTCACTGATAGAATTATAAAGGAATGAACGCTCTAATATGGGAAGCAGGATACACAGCAGACTCATAGAATGGCAGATGTCCTAAACAGCACTCTTGCCTCAAAACTAGCCATTAAGGCATTCAGATCTGGCTAAAAACCCATGAGAATTTCGCAGGCATGGAAAGCCAAGACACTGTGGCAAAAAAAAAAAAAAAAAAAAAAAAAAAAAAAAAAAAAAAAAACACCTGACCTCAATGAAAGATCACTGTGAGTGGTATCCCAGATCCCAGTGGAAAGAACAGGCCATCAAAGATGGAGGTACCTTTCTCTGAAGGGAGGAGAGAGCTTCCACTTTGAATATGGCCTTGTCTAAATAAGATCAGAGTTGGTGAACTCAAGAGGCTTCCATAACCTTGGCAGCTCATGACAGGAGCCTCGGGTGATTACTAACGTCATAAATAAGAGTGTCAATTGTTAAATCAACAACAGGAGTCACTGCGCACCTACTCCCCATGTAGGATCTCTGTCCTTAATGTGTTGAACTATGCGAATTAACGGTAAAACTACCACTCAAACAGTACTCTATACTTTGTGTGTCTGTGTGGGTACAGTCTGTTGAAATCTTTACTTAGTATATACTAAGTTGATCTTCTGTATGTAAAGATAATTGAAAATGAATCATGACGAAGGATGGGATGGGAGAGGGAGTGGGAGATGGGATGGTTGCAGGTGGAAGGGAGGTTATGGGGGGAAAAGCTGCTATAATTCAAAAGCTGTACTTTGAAAATTTATATTTCTTAAATAAAAGTTAAAAAAAATCCCAAAACTGCCATTACAGAATACTGTATCCTGCAAAGCTCTCATTTATAAATAAGGATGAAATAAATACCTTCTTTAAATAACAGAAATTGGAAGAATTTCCAACATTCCTCCAGGCTTACAAATGATGTTTAAGCATGTGCTAAACATAGAGACACAGGAAGATGGTGATCATTATGAAAGAATGTGAAGACAGAAAATTTCCC